>NC_041385.1:21344963-21367659 GCF_002162155.2 Triticum dicoccoides
GGCCACGCCGGAGCCGTCCGCCGCCCCTCGCCGGCAAGCCGCCCCACGCCGTCCCACGCCAGGAACCGGCCGGATCCGGTGAGATCCGGCCCGGCCTCCCCGACGTCTTCCTGCAGCTCCGGCCACCTCCTCCCGCAACTCCGGCGAGTCTCTCCGGCGAGATCCGCGCTGCTTCGGAAACCGTGCAACCCTAGATCGGAGTGGTATATTTTCTAAGTCCTGTAATATTTTGTCATTTTCATGCCATGTTCATCACATTGTATCTCTGCATCCGTAGCTCCGTTTCGTGCGTGTAATATGTAAAATTGTTCGTCTCGACGAGCACATCATTTCATTCCATTGCATCACATTCATTTGAGGTCATCTTGATGCCTGAATCATCGTTGCAAGAGTGCTTCATAATGTTTTCTGCTGTCTGTTAACAGAACTAGCTCTTTTGTCATTTTTGCCATGATTGATGTATGCATCCTATGAGGTTGATGTCTACATGTGTTTTGAACTATGCCATGTATTCTTTACATAGGTGCTTACCATGTATTTTTGTGATCAATGGGGTGACTAGAACAAGCATGCAAACTAGGCATCGTGATGTTACTATTTTCAGTCCCTGTTCTGCTGTTATCTTGATGCCATGTAAACTTGATGCTACAGAGAGATACATGCATATTTTGAGATACTTCAGTAAGGGTGTTTTGAATATATGGTTATTGTCTATCCATCCATGCCCCTGTATGCAATTATGGAGTAGTCTAGCATGTCATTTTCGTGCTCTACTTTTGCTTCAAAATATTTCCTGGCAGATTGTTTACATGTTATTCAATTTTGGCAAGGTTGTTGTAGTTGATCCTTGCATGCTATGAACTTTCTCTTGCCATGTTTAGCTTCACAAACATGTCTTCTTACTGTTGGTTGCCTTGCCATGCCATGTTTTTCTCTGTAGTGAGTTGCAGAAGCTCACCAACATGCCTTCATAATTCTGTTCCTGCCATGTTCGAATCTGTATTATAACTTGCCATGTTTACGTGGGTGCCATCTTATTTTCTGATCCTTTTTGGCTTATGGTCAGTAAGGGATTTTTGTTCTATGCAATTAGTATATTCATGCCATGCCTTTGTTTGCCATGATAAGTTCCTGTAACATGTTGTTTGATAGCTCTAAACATTGCATCCTGATGTTACTTTCTGCAAAGTCTGAAATTGTTATTACTTGCAATCTTACCATGTGTGTTTGAGCATGTTCTAGTGATTTCTAGAGATAGCTCAGTGTTCATGTTTTGTAATGCTTTACCTGTACATCATGCCCATGCCTTTTTTTTTCTTGTTGAGGCCCTGTAGCATGTTGTTTTGATGCTTGCAATATGCCTAGTTGCTGTTTTGGACAGCTTGTCCTTTAAACTTGTTTCATGTGTGTGTTGAACCGTTGCTCCGTTTTGAGTGTGCTCTATATGAAACTTGCTTAGAATTGCATGTAGTTTCATATTATCATGTTGCATCCTTGTTTTGAGGTGTTTGCTTGATGTTTGTATGCATTTTGCATCAATGCCATGTTTAGCTTGTTTTGCTCATATCTTCTAGGCCGTAGCTCCGAACTAAATGATCTTTATATGTAACTGGACTAGAATCTCGTGTAGATCATCTTGGTGCATCTTAACTTGCTGTTTAACAACTTGAACATAAGGTTTATTCAGATCTGGACCAATTTCGAAATATGCATACGAGGACTTACCGGAATTGTTATATGTTGTTCCCGGCCTCATTTAAACTTGCCTTGATGTGTTGTTCTTGTTTACATCATCTCTTGCCATGAGTAGCCTCATCTAGTTTTGTCATGCATCAGGCTTGTTGTGCATCTTGCCTTGTTCATGAGTGGTGTGTTTATGATGTTCTGTGCTTCTTTTCGATAGTTCCTGTTTCGTTGCGATCGTGAGGATTCGTTCGTCTACGCTTGGTTCGGCTTCATCCGTTCGTCTTCTTCATGGACTCGTTCTTCTTCCTTGCGGGATTTCAGGCAAGATGACCGCTACCCTGGATCTCACTACTATCATTGCTATGCTAGTTGCTTCGTTCTATCGCTATGCTGCGTTACCTATCACCTGTTTATCAAGCCATCCCAAATTGCCATGAACCTCTAACCTTTGATACCTTTCCTATGCAAACCATTGTTTGGCTATGTTACCGCTTTTGCTCAGCCCCTCTTATAGCATTGCTAGTTGCAGGTGAAGTTGAAGATTTCTCCATGGTGGACAGGATTTTGGTTGGGATATCACAATATCTCTTATATTATTAATGCATCTATATTCTTGGTAAAGGGTGGAAGACTCGGCCTTTTGCCTGGTGTTTTGTTCCACTCTTGCCGCCCTAGTTTCCGTCATACCGGTGTTATGTTCCCGGATTTTGCGTTCCTTACGCGGTCGGGTGATTTATGGGACCCCCTGGACAGTTCGCTTTGAATAAAACTCCTCCAGCAAGGCCCAATCTTGGTTTTACCATTTGCCTCACCTAGCCCTTTTTCCCTTGGGAGTCGCGCTCTCGAGGGTCATCTTTATTATAGACCTCCCGGGCCAGTGCTTGTCTAAGTGTTGGTCCGAACTAGAGCCCTTTGCAGCGCCCCCTCAGGGAAACTTGAGGTCTGGTTTTAGTTGTACGGATTGCTCATCCGGTGTTGCCCTGAGAACGAGATATGTGCAGCTCCTATCGGGATTGTCGGCGCATCGGGTGGTCTTGCTGGTCTTGTTTTACCATTGTCAAATGTCTTGTAAACCGGGATTCCGAGTCTGACCGGGTCTTCCTGGGAGAAAGTATATCCTTCGTTGATCGCGAGAGCTTATCATGGGCTAAGTTGGGACACCCCTGCAGGGTATAATCTTTCGAAAGCCGTGCCTGCGGTTATAGGCAGATAGGAATTTGTTAATGTCTGGTTGTAGATAACTTGACACCAGATACGAATTAAAACGCATCAACCGTGTGTGTAGCCGTGATGGTCTCTTTTCGGCGGAGTCCGGAAAGTGAACACGGTTTCTGGGTTATGTTTGACGTAAGTAGGAGTTCAGGATCACTTCTTGATCATTGCTAGCTTCACGACCGTTCCTTTGCTTCTCTTCTCACTCTTATTTGCGTATGTTAGCCACCATATCATGCTTAGTCGCTGCTGCAACCTCACCACTTTACACCTTCCTTTCCCATTTAAGCTTTGCTAGTCTTGATACCCATGGTAATGGGATTGTTGAGTCCTCGTGGCTCACAGATTACTACAACAACAGTTGCAGGTACAGGTTATGCGATGATCATGACGCGAGAGCGATGCTTGCTTGTGTTGAGTTCTTCTTCTGCTTCTTCGATCAAGGGATAGGTTCCAGGTCGGCAGCCTGGGCTAGCAGGGTGGATGTCTTTTGAGTTTTTGTTTGTGTTTCATCCGTAGTCGGATGTTGATCTTATGTATTGTGATGTTGTATTCGTGTGGCATTGTATGCCTCTTGTATGTATCCCCATCTATTATGTAATGTTGATGTAATGATATCCACCTTGCAAAAGTGTTTCAATATGCGGGTCTATCCTCGGTGGGACCTTCGCGTTCCTTTTGGATAGGGCCGCATATTGGGCGTGACAGTTAGTCAACAAGTCGGAACCCTTTCGTGACTTGACACGATATCATCCATGTATGCTTCCACATTCCGACTGATTTGAGTGAGTAAACACTTTTGAATCATTCTCATGAACTTGGCTCCGGCATTCTTGAGGCCGAATGGCATGGTGATATAGAAGAAGCACCCGAATGGAGTGATGAAAGCTGTTTTGATTTCGTCAGGTGCATACAGACGGATCTGATGATACCCGGAATAAGCATCTAAAAAAGACAATCTCTCGCACCCCGCAGTCGAGTCGACAATTTGGTCGATGCGAGGGAGAGGAAAATGATCTTTTGGGCAGGTCAGATTGATATGTTTGAAATCAATGCACATGCGAAGTGAGTTATCCTTCTTGGGAACCATGACGACATTGGCGAGCCACTCGGAGTGGTATATCTCTCAGATGAACTCTGCTGCAAGGAGTCGAGCCACCTCCTCGCCAATGGCTTTTTTCTTCTGAACGGCGGACCGTCAAAGATGTTCTTTAACATGTTTTGCTTTTGAGTCGACTCTAAGGCGATGCTCAGCCAGCCTCCTGGGAACACCCGGCATGTCAGCTGGCTTCCATGCAAAGATGTCCCAGTTCTCACGGAGGAACTGGATGAGCGCTTCTTCCTATTTAGAGTCGAGTGTTGTGGAAATGTGGGTCGGAGCTGCGTTGGGGTCGGTCGGGTGGATATGAACTGGCTTCGTCTCCCCAGACGACTGGAATGCTGACTCTGTGGCGGGCTTCTTGGCCCGTAACAAATCACTCGGATCTGCATCTTTCTTGTATCCTTCCAGCTCTACCACTGTTATCTGGTCATCCGCAATCTTTGAGCCTTTCTGGAAACACTCTTCTGCCTTCTTCCGGCTGCCAGTGATAGTGATCACGCCTTTGGGGCCAGGCATCTTTAATTTGAGATACACATAACATGGTCGAGCCATGAAGCGGGCATAGGCTGGTCTTCCCAAAATAGCATGGTAGGCGCTTCGGAAATCCACGACTTCAAATGTCAGCTTCTCTTTGCGGAAATGCTTCGAGTCGCCGAACACTACATCCAGAGCTATTTGGCCGAGTGACTCAGCCTTCTTTCCAGGGATGACTCCGTGAAAACTCATATTGCTGGAACTGAGCCTGGACATCGGAATGCCCATTCCCTTGAGCGTCTCTGCATACAGTATATTCAATCCACTGCCGCCATCCATCAATACCTTCGTCAGTCGAGTGCCTTCGACGAATGGGTTGACCACTAGCGCTTGCCTCCCAGGGGTGGCAATGTGAGTAGGGTGATCAGACTGGTCGAAAGTAATGGGAGTTTGCGACCATCTTAGATAGCTTGGTGTCGCCGGGGCGACCATATTGACCTCACGGTTGATCACTTTCAGTCGACTTTTGCTCTCTACATCAGCAAAAATCATCAGAGTGGAGTTAACATGAGGGTACTCTCCATCACTGTCCTCCTTGTCCTCGGCCTTGTCCAACTCCTTCTCTTTGTCCTTCGGCTGTTTTCCTTGAAACTGCTGGATTAAGAGCCGGCACTGGCGAGTGGTATGCTTTGGGTAGATGAAGTTACCCTCTTCGTCTTTCTTCTTGTGGATATGACACGGTAGATCCATCACGTCATTACCTTCCTTATCCTTTACCTTCTTGGTGTTCCAAGATCCTTTGGGCTTTCCTTTGAATTTGCCCTGAGTCACGGCCAGAGCCTCTCCAGGAGCAGCCGGCTCGGCCTTCCGCTTCTGCTTCCGACTGGAGTTTCCTTTCTCCGACTGACTCGGCTTGTACTTGCCACTCCGGAGTCGGTCCTCTTCTTCGCCATTGGCGTACTTGGTGGCTATTTCCATCATCTGACTCAGGGTCATATCTCCAGTTCGACCAAACTTCAGGCTCAACTCTCTGTTCTTGACACCATCCTTGAAGGCGCAGACCGCTTGATGGTCCGACACATTCTCTACAGTATGATGCAAAGTGATCCATCTCTGGATGTAATCTCTCAGTGTTTCACTCGACTTTTGTACGCAAACTTGCAGCTCTGTCAATCCGGCCGGTCGCTTGCAAGTTCCCTCGAACGTCCTGACGAACACTCGGGAAAGATCTTCCCAGGTGTAAATGCTGCTAGGAGCTAACTGATTCAACCACGCCCTGGCCGAACCCTCTAGCATAAGTGGCAAATGCTTCATGGCCACCTCATCATTACCGCCACCAATTTGTACAGCCACTCGGTAGTCTTCAAGACAAGTTTCTGGCTTAGAATCTCCGGTGAACTTACTTACTCCAGTCGCCAACCTGAAGTTGGGGGGTATCACTGCGGCTCTGATGGCTCTGCTAAAGCATTCTAGACCTGAAACATGGACTCAGCTACTTGTGGGCACATCTCTGTCACGGCCACCTTTGTGAGATCTGTTCCGGTCGACCAAACCTTGCACGATGATGGATCTCGCATCAAAGCCTGGTTCTCTGGGGTCAACTGGAGCTCTCTTCCCAACACTGAGCTGGCGCCTGTCATCTTGCTGCCGATGGGCGTTAGACCCACTTCTCGGGGGAGGAGTGGGCACTCGACGCCTATCGTCACGATCAAATCGATCATCATAGTGGTCCCGCCGGCCTTCACGTCCCATGCGCCTCGGAGGCGACCTTGGGCTGTGAGCTGACTAAACAGTATTCGCAGCGACGGATCGACTGTGAATCATGTTGCACGACTGTGACACAACCGAATTCTGATCTCCTGCCGCCCGGAGCAAATCTCTGATCTGCATCAAGCCTCTTCCAGCCTCCGACTGAGAGGGCTAAATTGACTCCGCTATACGGGCTGCAGCTGCCAAATTCTGAATCGGGGTTCGATATACCTGAGTCGGTTGCGGAAAGAGCTGACGTCGGCTGGAGTCGGGTACTCGTGGACGCGCACGCTCGTTGAGTGCTCACTGGAGGTTCTCTAGTCGAGTGCGTTCAGCCAAGTTGGCCAAACGCGCCTCTTCCATGGCACGAGCCTCAGGAGTTTCTCCTGCGATGGGAGTATGAAGGGCATCCATGTTCCGGCGGCGAAGATCTTCTCTTTGCTGAGAAGTGAGCGGCTCGGGCTGATATTCTTCATGGGCCTGAGCGGGGTCGCCTCCATCGTCCATCCCGTCGATGCAGGGGAAACCGGGAGGGCTACGAGGCCCATTGACCATCAGGACCTCCGCCGCTGGATCACTGCTGTCGCACTCGGATGCAGTCTCTACGGAGCCAGTCGACAGATCGAACAAGCCGTAGAGAGATTCGTCGGGCTCAATTGCCGCGACTTGGGTGGTGGCCGATTGGCGGGCCACTGCGTGTCTCACCCATCGCTGAAGCCTCGACCGACCAGAGCGCTTGCGCTGGCGGGAGACAGGGAGGGAAGACAGCACAGGAGTCGACCGGTATGGGGTCGACGGCTGCCGCAGCAGGACGCCGCGGACACACGCCCGAAAGTGCGTCGCCCCGCGGACGGGGAGCGCGTCGATGTCGAGTGGTGCCTCCTGGAGCCAAGCCGAGTTGTCGGTGATGAAAGCGAGCGCATCGAGATGGATCTCGCGGCCCTCGACCAGAGCTCCGCCAGAAACCATGATGAAGGCAATCGGACAAATTGCAACTTCTCCAAAAAGTCGCTAAGACACCTGCCCCACGGTGGGCGCCAACTGTCGTGGTTCTAAGTCTGACAGTAGAATGGGGGTAGGTATGGAGAGGCAAGATCCTAGCTATGGAGTAGTTGTACACACGAGTATTTAGCGAGTTCAGGCCCTTCTCGGAGGAAGTAATAGCCCTACGTCTTGGAGCCGGGAGGCGGTCGACTGGTTTCTGTGTATATGAGTTACAGGGGTGCCAACCCTTTACACTGAGGAGGGGGGTTGGCTTATATAGAGTCCGCCAGACCCCTCCGGCCCTTAGTTATGCAGGGTTTAAAGTACATTAAGATAGGGGGTTACTGGTAACGCCCTCGTAAAGTGCCATGAAGAATATTAAAGCTACTTAATGACAGACCATTGCACGCTGAGTGGCTTTAGGTCTCCTGGCCGTCGAGTGGTTGGCTTCATGGTCGAGTGGCTATCTTCATCGTCGAGTGAAGTCCCTCTTGGTCGAGTGAAGTCCCTCTTGGTCGACTGGAAGGTAGCTTCTTCTAAGGATGTCCTTGGGTAGGGTATCCCAGATAGGTCCATGACCCTACCCTAGGTACATAACCTCATCACCTACACCGACTGGAGAGGAAATTAATGATGATGATCAAGGTACTTCGGGTCAAGTTGCTACTGAACTTCGTAGGTCCACAAGGACACGTTCCACACTAGAGTGGTATGGCAACCCTGTCCTGGAAATCATGTTGTTAGACAACGGTGAACCTTCGAACTATGAAGAAGCGATGGAGGGCCCAGATTCCAACAAATGGCTTGAAGCCATGCAATCCGAGATAGAATCCATGTATGAAAACAAAGTATGGACTTTGACAGACTTGCCCGATGATCGGCGAGCGATAGAAAACAAATGGATCTTTAAGAAGAAGACGTACGCGGATGGTAATGTCACCATCCATAAAGCTCGACTTGTCGCTAAGGGTTATCGGCAAGTTCAAGGGGTTGACTACGATGAGACTTTCTCTCCCGTAGCGAAGCTGAAGTCCGTACGAATCATGTTAGCAATTGCCGCATACTATGATTATGAGATATGGCAGATGGACGTCAAAACGGCATTCCTTAACGGCTATCTTAAGGAAGAGCTGTATATGATGCAGCCGGAAGGTTTTGTCGATCCTAAGAATGGTAACAAAGTATGCAAACTCCAGCGATCCATTTATGAGCTGGTGCAAGCATCTCGGAGTTGGAACATTCGCTTTGATGAGATGATCAAAGCGTTTGGGTTTATGCAGACTTATGAAGAAGCCTACGTTTACAAGAAAGTGAGTGGGAGCTCTGTAGCATTTCTCATATTATATGTGGATGACATACTTTTGATGGGAAATGATATAGCATTCTTGGACAGCATTAAGGCCTACTTGAATAAGTGTTTTTCAATGAAGGACCTTGGAGAAGCTGCTTACATATTAGGCATCAAGATCTATAGGGATAGATCGAGATGCCTCATAGGTCTTTCACAAAGCACATACCTTGATAAGATTTTGAAGAAGTTCAAAATGGATCAGTACAAGAAAGGGTTCGTGCCTGTATTGCAAGGTGTGAGATTGAGCTCGGCTCAATGCCCGACCACGGCAAAAGATAAAGAAGAGATGAGTGTCATCCCCTATGCCTCAGCCATAGGATCTATTATGTATGCCATGCTGTGTACCAGACCAGATGTAAACCTTGCCGTAAGTTTGGTAGATAGGTACCAAAGTAATCCCGGCAAGGAACACTAGACAGCGGTCAAGAATATCCTAAAGTACCTGAAAAGGACAAAGGACATGTTTCTCGTTTATGGAGGTGACGAAGAGCTCCTCGTAAAGGGTTACGTCGACGCTAGCGTCGACACAGATCTGGATGACTCTAAGTCACAAACCGGATACGTGTATATGTTGAATCGTGGAGCAGTAAGCTGGTGCAGTTGCAAGCAGAGCATCGTGGCGGGATCTACATGTGAATTGGAGTACATGGCAGCCTCGGAGGCAGCGCATGAAGCAATATGGATGAAGGAGTTCATCACCGACCTAGGAGTCATACCCAATGCGTCGGGGCCGATCACTCTCTTTTGTGACAACACTAGAGCTATTGCCCTTGCCAAGGAGCCCAGGTTTCACAAGAAGACCAGGCACATCAAGCGTCATTTCAACTCCATCCGTGAAAATGTTCAAGATGGAGACATATATATTTGCAAAGTACATACGGATCTGAATGTCGCAGATCCGTTGACTAAACCTCTTCCGCGAGCAAAACATGATCAACACCAGAACTCTATGGGTGTTCGATTCATCACAATGTAACTAGATTATTGACTCTAGTGCAAGTGGGAGACTGTTGGAAATATGCCCTAGAGGCAATAATAAAAGTATTATTATTATATTTCTTTGTTCATGATAGTTGTCTTTTATTCATGCTATAATTGTATTATCCGGAAATCATAATACACGGGTGAATACTTAGACCACAACATGCCCCTAGTGAGCCTCTAGTTGACTAGCTCGTTGATCAACATATAGTCATGGTTTCCTGACTATGGACATTGGATGTCGTTGATAACGGGATCACATCATTAGGAGAATGATGTGATGGACAAGACCCAATCCTAAGCATAGCACAAGATCGTGTAGTTCGTTTTGCTAGAGCTTTTCCAATGTCAAGTATCTCTTCATTGGACCATGAGATCGTGTAACTCCCGGATACCGTAGGAGTGCTTTGGGTGTACCAAACATCACAACGTAACTGGGTGACTATAAAGGTGCACTACAGGTATCTCCGAAAGTGTCTGTTGGGTTGACACAGATCGAGACTGGGATTTGTCACTCCGTATTACGAAGAGGTATCATTGGGCCCACTCGGTAGTGCATCATCATAATGAGCTCAAAGTGACCAAGTGTCTGGTCACGGGATCATGCATTACGGTATGAGTAAAGTGACTTGTCGGCAACGAGATTGAACGAGGTATTGGGATACCGACGATCGAATCTCGGGAAAGTAACATACCGTTTGACAAAGGGAATTGTATACGGGGTTGCTTGAATCCTCGACATCGTGGTTCATCCGATGAGATCATCGAGGAGTATGTGGGAGCCAACATGGGTATCCAGATCCCTTTGTTGGTTATTGACCGAAGAGCCGTCTCGGTCATGTCTGCATGTCTCCCGAACCCGTAGGGTCTACACACTTAAGGTTCGGTGACGCTAGGTTGTATGAATATGAGTATGCAGCAAACCGAATGTTGTTCGGAGTCCCGGATGAGATCCCGGACATCACGAGGAGTTTCGGAATGGTTCGGAGGTAAAGAATTATATATAGGAAGTGCTGTTTCGGCCATCGGGAAAGTTTCGGGGTCACCCGGTATTGTACCGGGACCACCGGAAGGGTCCCAGGGGTCCACCGGGTGGGGCCACCTATCCCGGAGGGCCCCTTGGGCTGAAGTGGGAGGGGAACAAGCCCCTAGTGGGCTGGTGCGCCCTCCCTTGGGCCCCCCTGCACCTAGGGTTGGAAACCCTAGGGTGGGGGGCGCACCACTTGCCTTGGGGGGCACTCCACCCCCCTGTCCGCCGCCCCCTTGGGAGATTCCCATCTCGAGGGCCGGCGCCCCACCTGGGGGCCTATATAAAGGAGGGGGGGAGGGAGGGCAGCTGCTCCCCTGAGTCTTGGCGCCTCCCTCCCCCTGCTACACCTCTTCCTCCTCCCGCAGTTGCTTGGCAAAACCCTGCCGGAGTCCTGCTGCATCCACCACCACGCCGTCGTGCTGCTGGATCTTCATCAACCTCTCCTTCCCCCTTGCTGGATCAAGACGGAGGAGACGTCACGCTGACCGTACATGTGTTGAACGCGGAGGTGCCGTCCGTTCGGCGCTAGGATCTCCGGTGATAGGATCACGACGAGAACGACTACCTCAACCCCGTTCTCTTGAACGCTTCCGCACGCGATCTACAAGTGGTATGTAGATGCATCTCTCTCTCTCTCGTTGCTAGATGAACTCATAGATTGATCTTGGTGAACGTAGGAATTTTTTTATTTTATGCAACGTTCCCCAACAGTGGCATCATGAGCTAGGTCTATGCGTAGTTCTCTATTGCACGAGTAGAACACAAATCTGTTGTGGGTGTAGATCTTGTCAACTTGCTTGCCGCTACTAGTCTTTTCTTGCTTCAGCGGTATTGTGGGATGAAGCGGCCCGGACCGACCTTACACGTACTCTTACGTGAGACAGGTTCCACCGACTGACATGCACTAGTTGCATAAGGTGGCTAGCGGGTGTCTGTCTCTCCTACTTTAGTTGGAGCGGATTTGATGAAAATGGTCCTTATGAAGGGTAAATAGAAGTTGACAAAATCACGTTGTGGTTATTCGTAGGTACGAAAACGTCCTTGCTAGAACCCAATTGCAGCCACGTAAAAGATGCAACAACAATTAGAGGACGTCTAACTTGTTTTTGCAGCAATTGTCATGTGATGTGATATGGCCAGAAGTTGTGATGAATGATGAATGATATATTGTGATGTATGAGATCATGTTCTTGTAATAGGAATCACGACTTGCATGTCGATGAGTATGACAACCGGCAGGAGCCATAGGAGTTGTCTTAATTATTGTATGACCTGCGTGTCAATAATTTAACACCATGTAATTACTTTACTTTATTGCTAAACCATTAGCTATAGTAGTAGAAGTAATAGTTGGCGAGCAACTTCATGGAGGCACGATGATGGAGATCATGATGATGGAGATCATGGTGTCATGCCGGTGACGAAGATGATCATGGAGCCCCGAAGATGGAGATCGAAGGAGCTATATGATATTGGCCATATCATGTCACTACTTTATTTAATTGCATGTGATGTTTATTATGTTTTATGCATCTTGTTTACTTAGAACGGCGGTAGTAAATAAGATGATCCCTTATAATAATTTCAAGAAAGTGTTCCCCCTAACTGTGCACCGTTGCTAAAGTTCGTCGTTTCGAAGCACCACGTGATGATCGGGTGTGATAAATCCTTACGTTCACATACAACGGGTGTAAGACAGTTTTACACATGCAAAACACTTAGGGTTAACTTGACGAGCCTAGCATGTATAGACATGGCCTCGGAACACAAGAGACCGAAAGGTCGAATATGAGTCGTATGGAAGATACGATCAACATGGAGATGTTCACCGATGATGACTAGTCCGTCTCACGTGATGATCGGACATGGCCTAGTCGACTCAGATCGTGTAACACTTAGATGACTCGAGGGATGTCAATCTGAGTGGGAGTTCATTAAATAATTTGATTAGATGAACTTAATTATCATGAACTTAGTCTAAAATCTTTGCAAAATGTGTCTTGTAGATCAAATGGCCAACGCTCATGTCAACATGAATTTCAACGCGTTCCTAGAGAAAACCAAGCTGAAAGATGATGGCAGCAACTATTCGGACTGGGTCCGGAACCTGAGGATCATCCTCATAGCAGCAAAGAAAGCATATGTCCTAGAAGGACCGCTAGGTGAAGCACCCATCCCAGAGAACCAAGACATTATAAACGCTTGGCAGTCACGTGCTGATGATTACTCCCTCGTTCAGTGCGGCATGCTTTACAGCTTAGAACTGGGGCTCCAAAAGCGTTTTGAGCAACACGGAGCATATGAGATGTTCGAGGAGCTGAAAATGGTTTTTCAAGCTCATGCCCAGGTCGAGAGATATGAAGTCTCTGACAAGTTCTATAGTTGTAAGATGGAGGAAAACAGTTCTGTCAGTGAGCACATACTCAAAATGTCTGGGTTGCACAACCGCCTGTCCCAGCTGGAGATCAACCTCCCCGACGAGGCGGTCATTGACAGAATCCTTCAGTCGCTTCCACCGAGCTACAAGAGCTTTGTGATGAACTACAATATGCAGGGAATGGTGAAGACCATTCCTGAAGTATTTTTAATGCTGAAGTCAGCAGAGGTTGAAATCAAGAAAGAACATCAAGTGTTGATGGTCAATAAGACCACCAAGTTCAAGAAGGGCAAGGGTAAGAAGAACTTCAAGAAGGACGGCAAAGATGTTGCCGCGCCCGGTAAGCCAGTTGCCGGGAAGAAGTCAAAGAATGGACCCAAGCCTGAGACTGAGTGCTTTTATTGCAAAGGGAAGGGTCACTGGAAGCGGAACTGCCCCAAATACTTAGCGGATAAGAAGGCCGGCAACACTAAAGGTATATGTGATATACATGTAATTAATGTGTACCTTACCAGTACTCATAGTAACTCCTGGGTATTTGATACCGGTGCCGTTGCTCACATTTGTAACTCACAGCAGGAGCTGCGGAATAAGCGGAGACTGGCGAAGGACGAGGTGACGATGCGCGTTGGGAATGGTTCCAAGGTCGATGTGATCGCCGTCGGCACGCTACCTCTACATTTACCCACGGGATTAGTTATGAACCCCAATAATTGTTATTTAGTGCCAAGTTTGAGCATGAACATTGTATCTGGATCTCGTTTAATACGAGATGGCTACTCATTTAAATCCGAGAATAATGGTTGTTCTATTTATATGAGAGATATGTTTTATGGTCATGCCCCGATGGTCAATGGTTTATTCTTAATGAATCTCGAACGTAATGTTACACATATTCATAGTGTGAATACCAAAAGATGTAAAGTTGATAACGATAGTCCCACATACCTGTGGCACTGCCGCCTTGGTCACATTGGTGTCAAGCGCATGAAGAAGCTCCATGCTGATGGACTTTTAGAGTCTCTCGATTATGAATCATTTGACACATGCGAACCATGCCTCATGGGCAAAATGACCAAGACTCCGTTCTCTGAAACAATGGAGCGAGCAACCAACTTATTGGAAATCATACATACTGATGTGTGAGGTCCAATGAGCGTTGAGGCTCGCGGAGGATATCGTTATGTTCTCACTCTCACTGATGACTTAAGTCGATATGGGTATGTCTACTTGATGAAACACAAGTCTGAGACCTTTAAAAAGTTCAAGGAATTTCAGAATGAAGTAGAGAATCAACGTGACCGAAAGATAAAATTCTTACGATCGGATCGTGGAGGAGAATATTTAAGACACGAATTTGGTACGCACTTAAGGAAATGTGGAATCATTTCACAACTCACGCCGCCTGGAACACCTTAGCGTAACGGTGTGTCCGAACGTCGTAATCGCACTCTATTGGATATGGTGCGATCTATGATGTCTCTTACCGATTTACCGCTATCATTTTGGGGATACGCTCTAGATACAGCTACATTCACTTTAAATAGGGCACCGTCTAAATCCGTTGAGACGACACCATATGAATTATGGTTTGGGAAGAAACCTAAGCTGTCGTTTCTAAAAGTTTGGGGATGCGATGCTTATGTCAAGAAACTTCAACCTGAAAAGCTCGAACCCAAGTCGGAAAAATGCGTCTTCATAGGATACCCTAAGGAAACCATTGGGTATACCTTCTACCTTAGATCCGAAGGCAACATATTTGTTGCCAAGAACGGATCCTTTCTGGAAAAAGAGTTTTCTCGAAAGGAGTAAGTGGGAGGAAATTAGAACTCGATGAAGTACTACCTCTTGAACCGGAAAGTAGTGCAGCTCAGCAAAATGTTCCTGTGGTGCCTACACCGACTGGAGAGGAAATTAATGATGATGATCCATCCGAACGATGCTTGGTTTTGAAAATCCACTTGCAGCCCACAATATTGACACCAGGTGGCCGAGGCACCAACACCCAGGTATTAGTGTGACGGAGAGCAGAAAACTCCTCAGACATGGCGACACGCCAGGCAGGTTCACCCAAGGCATCACGGTGGGAAACCGATGCGGCGAAGAAGGCACGGCGATGAGAATCATACCGAACCGTGCCATCAGTGTAAGACTTCTCCTTGCGCGTATGATCACATTGCCGTGTAACCATAGCGTGTCCCGGAACTGCATCGTTGGTAGAAGGAGATGGCAGCGATGAGGGCTCGGCCAGAGGTGTCGCGGCTGAGGGGGACCCAGCGACAGGCGACACATGCCGAGGGATGACCGTGGGCTGGGCCGGCCCAGGCAAAGGTGGCGACCCGGGTGATGCACCGGGCGAGGGTGGCGACCCCGGCTCGATAGGCGAGGGTGGCGGCCCGGGTGATGCAGCGGGCGAGGGTGGCGACCCCGGCTTGACAGGCGAGGGCGGTGGCCCGGGTGACGCACCGAGCGAGGGTGGCGACCCAGTCACGACCGCGGGCTCGCCAGTTGGTGGAGTCGCTGCGCCAACATCGGGCGGCGGGACATGCACGTCCGGAGCATGCACATCAAGCACGTCAGGAGCCGGCGAAGCAACAACCGGTACATGAGGAGAACAGAAAGCAACATCGCCTGCAGAGGACAATTAGGTGACAGATAGGACAAGTCATATTTACGCACATGCACATCCGGAACCGGTTCATCGGACGGAAAAGTGAGGACATGTTCAAGGGAAGCAGGATCAACCAAGACGCCGGTGTTGGAGTAAGGAAACACAGTCTCATCGAAAACAACGTCACAAGAGATGTATATCCGACCCGTGGTACGGTCAAGATACTTATAGCACTTATGCAGAGGACTATAGCCAAGGAAAACACACATCTTGGAACAGAACTCAAGCTTGTGAGCATTGTACTTGCGAAGGCTAGGCCAGCAAGCACACCCGAAAATCCGAAGGGAGGAGTAGTTGGGCTGAACATGGAACAGAAAAAACAAAGGGGTGTCCTTGTTGAGAACCGGACTGGGCATACGGTTGATGAGGTAACATGCCGTAAGAAAAGCCTCATCCCAAAACCGAAGTGGGAGAGAAGAGTGCGCAAGCAAGGCTAGACCAGTCCCAACCAAATGACGGTGTTTGCGCTCGGCAATACAGTTCTGCTAAGAGGTATGTGGACAGGACACACGGTGAGAGATGCCCGTGTGCTGAAAATATCGATGGAGTTTGTGGTATTCACCACCCCAGTCGGACTGAACGGCCTTGATTTTACAATCCCAAAGGCGTTCGACATGAGCCTGAAAGTTGTAGAAAACTTGCTCAACATCAGACTTGTGTTTGAGCAAATAAATCCAGGTAAAACGCGTGTAGTCATCAATAAAGCTAACATAATACTTGTACCGTCCCGATGAAGCAATAGCGGGACCCCAAACATCTGAATGTACTAATTGGAGAGGTACAGTAGTGATATGAGACGAAGTAGAATAAGGTAGTTGATGACTCTTAGCACGCTGACATGCATCACAAACTAAGGATGAATTATTTGAATTAGAACACGGAAGTTCATGACTCCGAACAATGGAAGTGACCACATTATTTGTAGGATGACCAAGACGCTGATGCCATTGCGACAACGAAACTCTAACACCGGAGGAGGCACGGCGAGACGATGAAGATGACGCACGAGCGAAGGGGATCAGATAGACACCCCCCCGGTAACTTCTATCGTGAAGGATGACGCGCCTGGTTGCTTTGTCCTTAACAAAGAAAAAACAGCGGTGAAATTCAACGAACACGTCATTATCACAAAGAAGACAATAAACGGAGAGAAGATGCTGGCTGATGTGTGGAACATGAAGAATCTTACGTAGTTTAAGAGATGAACAGGGTAAACGCGAATGACCAATGTGTGAAATAGACAAACCTGCACCATTGACCACCTGAACCTGATCCTTGCCGTCATAGCGCTCGTGAACCTGAAGGTGCTCAAGATCATTAGTCAAGTCATCCGTAGCCCTTGTATCCAACACCCAAGGAAAATCGACGGTGTTGGTGGAGGCCGAGTTTGTGGAGCAGGAGTTGTGATCCTGATCATAACGCTTGCGGCAGTCATCGCTTCATAGCCCCAGTTCTTGCAAATTTGGCACCGGGGACGCCAGCGAGTGCGACGACCATCTCCTCTGCCATTGTTGCCGGCGTTGCCCCCTCCACCTTGCCGGCCATTGCCGGCATAACCAGCGTTGCGGTCACGGCCGCCGGTGTTGCCGCCATTACCTCCCTGGCGGCCCTGCCCTGGCTGGTCGTGTCCATCAGCCGGGCGCCTCCCCCCCTCCTTGGGACGGATACCAAGTTAAACACAGGGTTTAGGGTTTTTGCGTGGGTGGTTGACATCCAGCCTGACGTCTCAATATATATGATCACAATACAGTTACATACGTATACAAATACATGTACAAGTACAATATACTAGACCCTATATTTTACACATTGCACATAGTATACACATCAATATGAACGTACATACCACATCATTTGTTTGTTGAGAATGGATTTTCAACTACCGGGTGTCCCTACACCCTCTATGAACAGTAAATTCAAAAAAAAACTGAAACTTTGCGACATGAAATATGCTCAGACTTTGTAGATGCTTGCAAGTTTCCATGCAGAATACACATTTGAGGAGCTCTACACAAGAAAAAGATTCCAGTGTTCAAAGTTTTGAGCACTTTTAGCATTGACATCTCTTCCTCATGTGTACACCTTTCTCTATATGATATTTACGTTACGAAAACTTGCAAGCACCTAAAAAGTTTGAGCATATTTGATATCACAAAGTTTCAGATTTTTTTGATTTCCTGTTCTTTTTTAATTTTTTTACTGTTCATAGAGGATGTAGGGACACTCGGGAGCTATCACATCTTTCTCTTGTTTCTTTCATCTTCCCAAGAATAGCACTTCACAGCTCACACGATGGATACGTAGCACTTGCACCAACAGTCACCAGCTAACTATTTTTGACGTAAAATTAAAGATATTCAATGAATGCATTTTTGCCACAATTCACATCTTCATGGAGAAACACGCCTTGAATTTCACATGAAACGATTTAGACAGATGGGGCAATTTCCAGTTTGTCAGCACGAGTCCCTTCCATTTTACGTCTCTTTAATTTTTTTCTTGAGGTTGTGTCTCGTTAATTCTTGGCCTTGTTATTAATTTTTTTGTAAAAGGTTGGTGCTTGCATGTTTATGAAGATTTGTTTCAACAAAAGGAAGATGAAAGGATATTTCTTTAAGAATAAGATGAAAAGAATTCAGGCTCCATTGCTATTGAACAAACACCGATGGACTAGGCAAGAATTACAGTTTTGGTTCATGCTTCGAAACAAGCAAGGATAATTCAGTTCTTTTTAAAAGAGAGAACATAAGGCCACTCCATTCTGCCAAGGAAAGTAGTACAAATTCTAAATAGAAAAATCGCCCGTCCCAGTCCATGCTTACTGTTTGTGGCAGCGGTGGTAGCTATTGTGCTCAGTGACTGCGTGGGCGAGGAGAAGCAGGACCAGAGATGGATCGGCTCTTTCGCACAACTCATATAGGAAAACACATGGCTTGTTTGTTTCACTCCAACATCTCATAGTCCACTACTAAGCCCATGAATACATGCTTCCGTTTAAAGCTATAGCATGCTGACTTGCTATTATTTGTTACTCCCTCCGTTTCTTTTTAGTCTGCATATAAGATTTGGTTAAAGTCAAACTTTGTAAAGTTTGACCAATTTTATAAAAAAAATATTAACATCTACAATACTAAAGTTATATGGTATGAAAATTCATTTCATGAGGTATCTAACAGTATTGATTTCATGTTGTGGATCTTCATATTTTTTTCTGTAAACTTAGTCAAAGTTAGTAAAGTTTGACTTTAACCAAATCTTATATACAGACTAAAAAGAAACGGTGGGAGTACGTGAGGAAGGAATACACTTTGTGATGGACTATATATAAGATGACCATGTATCTAGTCATGATTATATTACTGCACCATGCACGCAATTCGTTCGTGCTAGCGATGCATTGTTTCTCTTACTCTTCACATGAAGAATGCATGCACAACATGTGTGCCTTACTGGAAATTTAATGGGCTGCTGCTGCATTTGGGCCTCGTGTCGTGCACCGCTCCAACAGCCAATAATGAACCTTCTTAGATTTGTTGTACTTCGTAACGACGCCATGGATTGCATCTCTACATGAAAACACTTCGTTTTTCAAAAACGAGAAAATACTTCTTTCCAGAAGCTATGTTATACAGTTATTAAAAGAATTCAACCTTTTGAAGCAACAACCAGCTTCCCCAGAAAAATAAAGCAACGACAGGTTTTCTAATTGATCCACTACATCCTCAAAGTTTGTGGGGCCTATTCGTTTGTAAGGAAATGCTCTTGGCATGCTCAGCCACCGATACTCTCTGCTCCACCGAGTGGAGCAATGAGCACCCTTTGCTTGGTGGGTTTCATACTTTCATTAGGCAAAATTTTGTCACTGTTGATCACAACCGATAGATAAACTTCAACCCCTCCTTACTTTCCTATAAATGTACATTGAATATTTGTTATTTCTGTCTCTTCCATGAGAATGGGATAGAACTGACAACAGGCTTCGGTTTGCTTGCTTTTGACAGCATGGACGACTATACCACAAGAATAGACAAGCCAATAATTTTTAGTACGAAACACTCTACACGGTTTGCTTGTTCTAAACAAGTACGCATCATCGTACTGCACAGTGCTTCTTGTGTTTTCCTGGCAATTATTTTTTATAACTATTGCCAGAATAAAATTCACTAGATAATATTTACACACCCACACACACTCTTGGAGCGTGTATTCCTATGCCAGTACTACCCTGCTGCCTGTTTCTCTGATAACCATTTCATTGGGATTAAGGAAGTGCTTAGCAATA
Source organism: Triticum dicoccoides (assembly GCF_002162155.2). Classification (NCBI taxonomy): domain Eukaryota; kingdom Viridiplantae; phylum Streptophyta; class Magnoliopsida; order Poales; family Poaceae; genus Triticum; species Triticum dicoccoides. Next base: position 21,364,863 of record NC_041385.1, read on the forward strand.
ATCAAAAGTTTTAAGCGCCTCATGGCATCAACGGGGATGTAGCTCAAATGGTAGAGCGCCCGCTTTGCATGCGGGAGGCACGGGGTTCGATCCCCCGCATCTCCAATACTTTTGTGATTTTTTTTACCGTTTCGTATGTCTGTGCGGCTTTTTTTTTTGAGTGTCTGTGCGGCTTTTTTTAATCAGTTGAGCCTTTAGAAAAATTTGGGCCGTGTTGGGCCTTAATTAATAGACCTACAATTCGCCTCTCTGTTGGTTTTTTTTAGCCAAGTATCGAAAAATAATTCGCCTGTTGATCCGACACAGTTAACCAAAGGGTCACTTTTATGATTTTTTTTTTACCCCTTGCAAGTAGAAGAGATGAAGGTGATGACTAATTCTTTTTATAACAATCTTTACACATCCGAGGGAACTGAAAATATGCACGAGGTCCTTGAATCTGTCCCTTGCAAAATGACACAACAGATGAATGAAAGGCTAAATGCTCCATACGCAACAGAAGAAGTAAAAGTTGTGCTTTTTCAGATGGCTCCGCGAAAGGCCCGTGGTTCGGATGGCCTAGTTTTTTCAGAAACATTGGGACGTTTGCGGAGAAGCTGTTACAAAGGTAGTTCCAAAAATTGTTGAGGGAAAGGAAAGTGCACACGAGATAAACATGACTATCTTAGCTCTAATACTAAAGGTAAACAATCTAATACTGCTTACTCAATTTCGCCCTATAAGCATATGTAATGTCCTTTATAGAATGACATCGAAGGTAATTGCAAACTGTCTGAAGGTTATATTACCATGAATTATTTAGGAGGAGCAATTGGTGTTTGTTCCTAATCATCTCATTACAGATAACATCATTGTTGCTTATGAATTTTTGCATTTCATGAAGAGAAACAAGGCCTAGAAGCATAGGCACTGTGCATTGAAACTAGACATGATGAAAGCCTATGACAGGATGGAGTGGAGTTACTTGAGAGCGATAATGTTGAAGCTGGGGTTCACACAGAGATGGGTGGACATATATAATGGGCATGGTTACCTCAGTTTCTTTTTTAGTCTTATTTGATGGGCAGAAGCTGGAAGATTTTCAACCTACAAGGGGTATTCGTCAGGGGGGGTCCAATTTCACCATACCACTTTTTGCTGGTAGCAGAAGGACTTGCGTGCCTTTTAAAATCCAGAGTTCACTCATCTAACTTAAGTGGACTTCAAGTTGCTACATCGGCCCCATCGGTGAATCATTTGTTGTTTGCAGATGATAGTATGTTGTTTTTCAAAGCAATTAATGAGGGAGCTGAAGAGGTTTCTCTCCTATTGGAAACATATACTCAAGCTTCTCGCCTGAGAGTAAATAGGGATAAACCTTCTATATTTTTCAGCAAGGGCTGCCCGGAGGAGGGTAGAGGTACCATCAAGAATATTTTGCAGGTCCCAAATGAACAGTTGAATGAGAAATACTTGAGTATGCCATCTGATGTGGGTGTAAAATGGGTCATTTAAATATCTCAAGGACGAGTTATGGAGCAAAATACAAGGGTGAATGGAGAAAATGTTGTCAGCTGCTGGGAAGGATTGCCTAATAAAGCCAGTGGACCAAGCAATACCAGTCTTTTCCATGTCCTATTTTAATCTTCTTAGAGGGCTATGAGAGAAACTGGCGTCAATGATCAAAGCTTTCTGGTGGGGCAGCAAACAAGGACAACCAAAACCTTATTGCTCATGGGACACCATGAGCATCCCAAATACATGGGAGGAGTAGGCTTTTGACACTTTGAAGAGCTAGGCAGGCCTGGCGGATACTTGAGAACTCAGAGTCGTTGAGCGCTAGAATTTTAAAAGCAGTGTATAATCCTAACACATACTTCCTATACATTGAACTGGGCAATCATTCGTCGCAAATGTGGAGATCGATCATTGATAGACGTGACACTTTGAAGGTGGGACTCGTGACATGGTAGGATTCGGTTTGCTTGTTTTTGACAGCATGGATGACTATACCACAAGAATAGAAAAACCAATAATTTTTAGTACAAAACACTCCACAGTTTGCTTGTTCTGAACAAGTACGCATCATCGTACTGCACAGTGCTTTTTGTGTTTTTCTAGCATTTGTTTTGTAGTTTTTTTTGAATTGTCATCGGGGGAGGGATAGGATCCCTCCACCTGAATTTTTATTGCCAAATCACCCGAGGAAAGAGGGGTGGGGGGCTCACATACAAGGATCGTTACACCGAGAGGGGGTGGGGGTACAAGTATTCCAGCTAACTCATAACGTGAGAGCACACACCCAAGCATCCACATGCGAGCAATAACTGGGACGGAACCGCCCACGCCATAGAACAACGTCTTGGCGACAGCAGCTCAGGATGCGGTCAAGGGACGACTCCCGCCCCAGGAACACCACGTCGTTCCGATGCTTTCAAAGCCGCCAACAACAGAGGAGGACAAAGGCGCCCGAAGAAGCCTCCCCGACCGCACCCGCACATCGAAATCTTGCAACGAGCCCACCAACATGCCAGTAGCGGTCCCCGCCACACCCACGACGTGCTGGAATGCACACGCAAACGGACACCGAAACACCAGGTGGTCCGTCGTTTCCAACTCGCAGAGCAGATTGGGCACACAACCCATGCCCGTTTAATAATGGTTTTCCAGAGAAGCACATCCCGCGTGTTGATCCGGCGGTGGACGAGCAGCCACCCTAAGAACTTCACCCGCGGCGGCGCACGAGACCCCCAAACGAAGGCGGCGTGAGGCGAGACCCTCCCACCCAGACGCAACAAGGCGTAGGCTCGGCAGCGTG
>NC_041385.1:21437699-21445773 GCF_002162155.2 Triticum dicoccoides
ATCGTCTGGCCAGACACAGTGTGATTTGATCACAGGGAAGCCGGAACACGGAAACGAGAAAAGAGAACAAAACCAGTAACGAGGTAACTAGCATAGTGGACAAGTTGTTGATCCACGGGGATGCAAGTAAATCTCACCTCGGGTCTTTGTAACATATTGCGAAGCAACAGGAATAGCACACGGCAACTGGAGGCTCACTCGAATATTCATTTGTGTAGGTATAGGGGTCAATATGGGTGTCCACGGCTCCGATGTTGATCATTTATCGGAAGGGGTTCCGGGTCATGTCTATACTTCACCGAACCTATAGGGTCACATGCTTAAATGTCATCTATCTGTTGAATACTAGGCAGAGAGTCTCAGAGAAAATCACCGAAAAAGTTTCGGACACCGGAAAAGTTTCGGACACCGGAAAAGGTTCCGCAGAGAGAGGTCATCAGATGAGTTTCGGTGAAACTGAAAAGTTATTTCAGGGGATACCGTTAAGTCAAATTGGTTTCGACACATGCCTGATAATTCTTGGAGGGTGCCAGAATCATTCTGGAAGCTTTCTGGAATTTTCTGGGATAATAACCGGATATGCTCCGGGGCTGCCGGAACCACTTCAGATGTTTTTCGCAGATGAAATTCACTAATCTGAAATTGGTTCAGAACAAATACATAATCATTTTAGTGGGTACTGGAATTATTCTAAGACCCACAAAAATATTTTCGGATTTAATGGACGCGAAAAATTGTCTTCATGTATAGTAAAAACGCATTCTTGTTTGCTTTGTGCAGATGAAAATCACTAAACCGTAATTGTTTCGGAACGTGTTGAAAATTATTTTTAGTGGGTAATGGAAATGTTCTGAGCCCACATAAATATTTTCAGTTCGAACGGACGCTGAAAAATGTCGTCATGAATAGTAAAAGTGCTTTTTGCTTGGCTTCTTGGAGAAGCCACCTTGAGGACCTTTTGGTATTATCCCCTTGGCTTCTTGGAGAAGCCACCCTTGGGCTTGGGCTATAAATAGGGGTGGAGGGGGCTGCCTAAAGACACATCCCTTCTCACATACAAGTGCCATGCAATGATCTGGCTTCTTCTCTCCCTCCCACGAAAAGAGTTTCGTAGAGCCGTAAGGCTGTCTGGGTTCTGGCAGGAACTAGTTCTGGACGGCGAAGCCCTGCTGGATAGATGACACCGTATGTGTGCAACTCTGTAGAGAGATTGTAGTTTCGGTCTTAGTTCGTGAGTGCCTCCCGAAGGGCTGTCCGTGTGTCCGTCCGAGTTTTGAAGGTCCTCCCGAAGGGCTGTCCGAGTGACCGTTCAAGTTTCGAAGGTCCTCCCGAAGGGCTCTCCGTGACACTGTCCGGGGGGCTGTCGACCGCCTCCCGGAGGGCTATCTGAGGAGCAGATGAGGGTATACATCCTCGCGGTTGGGAGGTTCTAAATCCTATCCGCGGGGATCTACACCGCGGATCGTCATCGACTCTACTTCCCGCTGCGCTACGAGTCGGTAACGAAAAAGATCAAACCATGTATGCAGTCTCCATAGTGGTCCAGGGTTGGTGCGTAGGTCGGAAATTTTTTGTTTTCTGCTGCGTTACCCTACATGGTTCCCCATAGACAAAGGCCCCCCACCATTGTCGGCCATGGGGGTTAAGACGGATCAATACATCAATGTAACGAGGGCCAACAACGAGCTTTTTTATTTCAACTTGCTCATCATAGAAGAGAGCGATACCTGCACCTTTACCCTTCCCGACATGGGAGATGCAGTGCTTGAGACCTAGTCTCCTACGCAGTTTATTGACATGTTCCTCACTTTTCCTAGTTTCAAAGATAAAGACCAGAGAAGGGCGATATGTGCGCACTAGGCACACCAACTCCTGAACTGTCCCGGGTTGTCCGAGGCCCCGGCAGTTCCAGCTTATTATCGTCATGGTTCCTGGCGGGTGCCGTCCATCGCACCCAGTTGACCGAGAGCCCCGGGCTCGGTAGCTTCTTGTCCGCCGTCCTTGCATGTGCTGCCCTTCCCTTCGTGATACTCCCCACCTTCCGTCTTCTTGTACTGATCAGAGTCCGCTCCCTTCCCTGCTGCATCTGCACTATCTGCCTCCTCTTGTCCACGAGCATCCCTTTTCCCAAGGACCGACACAGAGGTAGCCGAGCCCATTGCAGAACCCTTACGGTTTACCTTCTTGCACTTGTTCCCATCCTTCTCCTCAGATGCCTTACCATCAGACTTGTCCATCTTCTTTGACAAGGACTCAACATACTGGCCCTTCTCTCAAACTGCAGCTACAGGAGGCTTCCTGGCCTTGTTCCCTCTCTCTTGTGCCTTCTGACCGCCCACCGCTTGGAGTGCAGCAGACACCGGAGCCTCATTGTGCAGGAAGGCCACCGGCGCCTGATCGACAACTACCACTAGGTCGACTATTCCGCCGACGCGTGGGAACGGACCAAAGCCCGATGGATAGATGGGACATTCAGAACCTTCAGGGCGACTGTTCGCCAAGCCCTTCTCACAGGGGGACTGAGGCAAAGCAGCAACCATGTCAGCGCCCTTGGAGAGGCCCGAACCCCCATGAGAAGTTTCTATCATCTTGTCCTCCCTGCCAACACACCCTTTCGGCATGACCTCACCGACCTTGATTGTGCTAACCGTGACAATGGCCGCCTGCACAACTGGGTCAGCAAGTATCTCATCAGAGATGTTGTTGTTCAGCACCATGGCCATCTTCTTTGGAGCCCTGCTTGCCCCGTCGTCGCTTTCTGGGCCGAAGTTAAGGAAGTGTCGAGCCCCGCCTGTATTAGGCATGATGACCCCACTGACACTATTACTCTTTTTGAATGGAGAGGCGCGCATTACTGCCGTGAACCTCATCGTCTGGAGGTCCTCCGACAGCTTACAGTCGCGTTGGCCATGTCCAATACATCCACAATACGCACAAAAGCGTGGAGCTCTCTCGTACTTTACCTCTAGGATATGCAGCTCATTCTCTTCCTCTCCTACCACTCCTAGTTCTCTAGTTTTAATGTTCCTCGAGAGGGGTTCATCTACATTATGCTTAACTCTAATCCTTATGAACTCATCGCGGATTCTACCATTCCTATGCGCATCCACCTCGATAACCTTCCCGAGTAGAGAGCCAAGCTGCTCCACAACATCCCTGGACAGAAACAGTGGGGGAACATCGAAGATTTGCACCCAGATCGGCATGTGGGCAATCTCCACATTGCCTGACGCCCTCGTACCGTCCACTGGAATGATCAGGAAGGCATCGCCGCGGTGTGTCCATGGCCCATTGTTGATGATGAAGTGAAGGTTTCCCTCCTTCTCGAACTCCAGGAGGTACTTGTTGTTCTTCAGCTGCGTGTAGTGTAGCTTACAACGTAAGCCCCACATGTCCTTCAGCTCCCTGAATAGGCCCATGGCACTGAAAGCCTACATCAAGAAGAATTGGCCAACGACAAGACACCGATTGCGCATGGCCGCCCTCTCGAGAGAGAGGTCTAGTAGTGCGACGTCAGAAGCCTGCGCGTCCATGGTCGCCCGCCCATTGGATCTGGACGAGCTACCCCTCAGCAGCCTGTGGTTGGTGCCCTCGGCTCGGTCGCACGAGCACACGTCCTCGAGCTTGCTCATCGCAGCCTTGTCCTTCCTCTCGCCTTGGTTCACCATCAAGAGGGGTAGTGTGCAAAGGTGGGGGTGCGAGATCTGTCCTTGAAGAATATGACCAAAGACTGAATTTAAAGGGTCGGTGGCGCACTCCATACGAACACCATCAGCAACTGGATATGGAGACTGGGGATTCTTTCCTGCGCTCATGATCTGGTTTATCATTCCATGCTGATCCATTCATCTTCCCCGATCCGGTGGATCCTCCCTCTCTTTGACCGCTGGGAGGTCCTGCTTCAGCAGCCGATCCATTACCAAAGATCGCTGGCACAAATCTTTCCTCATCTTTCTGATTCTGCTTCCTAGTCTTTCTAGGCACGACTCCGTTGGGGGTCCTTGATTTCCCTCTGATTTGATTCTGCACATCCCGACCCGTGACTTTCTCTCCGCCAAATCGTAGACTTCCTTTCTAGTTCTCATCCAGGACTCGCGTAGCCCAAGTGGATCGGGATGGAGACCCGCTGTAACACCCTACCTATGGGCTGCCACCAGGGGGTTTTTTACCTGGGCTTTGATGGGCCGTGGACCATCATTGTGTGGATTCGGTAGGAGTAGTGGTATATGTACAGGGATTGTAATCCTGAGGGAGGCATCGATCAGAAAATGAAACAAGGCAGTAGCCTTCTCCTTCCTTCAGTTCGTCTCCTTCCTCATCTCATGCTTTGCTGATCCCCATCCCATACTCCCATTCCTCTGATTTCTCACCCATTTGCTGTTGTATCCGAGTGGACCATCATGCTCTCAACCCAATCATAGGTTGCGACGTGACAATTTGGTATTCAGAGCCAACAAAAAAATCACCACCCACTTCCTGCCTACCATATGTTCGACGAAATGTCGAGCCAACTAGAGGTGTTCACCGGCGGCGTTCTCCGCATCACCGTGCACCATGTGTACTACCCGATCACTGAGGAGACACTACAGCAGGTGTTTGTTGCTTATGGTGTGGTGAAGGTCTCCGTGTTCCAGAAAATCCACCATGTGGAGGCAGTGGTTCAGCTTCGATCAAGAATCGGGGCGGCGCGGGCTCTTGCCTTGCATGGCCGGTGTGTCTACGAGCATGCCTGCCTCCTCGACATCCAGGACATGTCGCCGGAGTATAACCTGCACTTGTGCTCGCTGCTGGAGCTCAAGCAGACCGCAACCGTGGCCGAGTACACGACGACATTCTGGGAACGAGTACATCGTGTGCTGGATCTCAACTCCACCATAAGCATCAAGTGCTTTGTCCACCAGTACGTCGAGGGCTTGCGCATGGATATTCAAGCATCCGTGCAGTCGCAATCACCGTCCAGCATCACTAGAGCGTCATCCCTTGCTCGGATAAAGGAGGAGGAAATTTTGAAGGATGCGGCTAGGGCTGTTGAGGAGCTTGACGACTGCGTCAGCCATGGAGTTCAGGGCGTCACGCCTAAGGAGGCCCTCACCGATGTCTCCCCCGAGCTCGCTTCCCCTATGGTGTGTGGTGCAGACCATGGAGTCATCGCCATCGACACCAACAGCCTTGCTGCTCTGACGCTAACCACATGCTCGACGGAGTGCCCGAGTCGCGACGCCACCGTCAACATCTTCCCCGAGCTTGCTGCCTCTGATGTGTGCGACGAGGCCATCGACACCGACGCCGACACCGTCAGCGTCATGGCACCAACGCCCACCACCTGTTCGTCGGGTCTGATTCATGGCATCAACAATCCCATGGCGGTGCAGATGCTCAGGCCATCGCCATGGCCTTCGTTTGTCACTGACCACACAAGTACAACTTGCAGCAACATTGTCGAGCCACCACTGAGCATCGCCACTGTGTCGTGCCGGGAAATGTTTCCAAACCGTGGGGAAATCGCTCTTGATACAATCGAATCAAAGGTGTTGCGAGTAATGTATTTCCTGCAGCGTTGCAATCATTTGAACTATGAATATAGCCTACACTGTTTATTGGGTGGAATTCTCATGGAGGCTGCAAGTAATCGCAAGGATGGAGTTGTCTGGTTGCCTCTCAATTCTGATCAAGAGGGGCAGGTCCTTGCTACTGGTACCATTGTTGTTCAGCCTATGAGATTGTGTTTGGTTGAAACTGAGAGCTTATGTTCCTCATGCAGTACTCTGCATGACACACACGAACAATTGGTAAGGACTTTGTTGGTTGGTTTTGTTCGCGAACTCAGTCCAACAAATCTTAGTACAACTCCAGGAGGCATACAAGTTACAGGGGACCCTCACATGTCCAGAGAGAGTCGACATTGCAGGACAAGGGAATCATCTAGGGGTGTTTCCAGGGCGAATTTAATGAGCTGGCTGCTTCTTATGGAGAACACCTGGAGCTATGTGAGGCCACTGCACCTGCTTGAATTTGAACATCTACAAGAGCAAAAAAAGGGAAATTCCAATTTGATTGAGGGGGCTGCAGTGATTGGCTGTTTTGGTGCTCTGACTCACAAGTATAAGAGGGCATATTTTTCTGGAAGGCAGTGTGGCCCTGGTATTCTGCAGTTTATCCTTGGAACTTGGGTGTCAGCTATTGGGAACATATTACTTATGAGCAAGCCCAAGTTATCTGCAGTTTATTGCGGACTAGACCTTCATATCCATCTTGGTTATTGGGGACACATGATAGCTATGCTACCCTCAATTACTGGTTATCCACTCTTGGGTGCTCCTTATGTGGTTCAGCACATGCGTGAGTTAATGCTTGCTTTCGAAAAAGGTCGGCCGTGTTTACACTTCCAGGAGTCAAATACCAGATGGTTATCACATGTTACAACAGTTCTACATCGTGTTGACAAAGAAATTCAGCAAAGCGCAATGCATTCAATTGTTGGAGCCACACCACTGGATGCAAAAGGAAATGAATTGTTTACTGGAGGACCTCAGCCCATTATTCACTTCCACTTGCCATGGACGATAATTCTTATGGTGCCTATACTCACCAACTTGTCTGGCTTCCTTGATGGCATTCAGTGCAACACAGAGAAATTATTGACTGCTTCCCTACATTATTCTACACCATTCCAATGGGTAATTGCAGGGCCATTCTCTAATTGCTTCAATGTCATCCTGGGAAACTTCTATGTGCATTACCTCAGAACGCTGAAACTGCATTTAAGCGAGTGGGTGTCATGTTTATCATTTTCTGCAGTGAGATGCCCTTTTAGTTATGGATCAGATTTTACTATCGTGGGAACTATGTCCACTAAATTGACAGTTGAAAAGAAACAACCATTGAACTACTTTTGCCAATTCTTGTGTGGGCTAAGGTTGTGGGATCCTGGCATTTCCCCAATGACGGAAAATAGCCACCTCGTAGTGCAGTTCAGGTTTGCAATGGGAATAGTCAATGGGTGTTTGGGAAGCTCAGCCACAGTATATTGCTTATGCTGGACATGTCAGTCGTCTAAGGGATGTTATGTTGACACGTTCTGTGATCTGGGTTATGTATTTCCGAAGGAGCAGAACATGTTATGCACTGTGTGGACTTCTTTTACGGCGAACCTGCTGTCCCGGGCAACACACGACAAGGACCATGGGCCACTGATACTTCTAACTACCGGAACACATCATCGACCAACCCGAGATGATGTGCTCTGGACATGGGACCCTGGTGGTTTCACATTGCTCGGCTTGGGAACAGGTCAACATGTTCCTCCTGGAGGTATAATACAAAATATTCAGAAATTTCACATTGAGTTGGGCAGATTGAACGCTACCAAGCACATTTATGGGGAGGATTGCAAATTCTTTCACCAGCTTGGGATTAGCAGTACAATCATCTCCATGCACATACTACTACTACCACTACTACCATATGATCAAGGTGGATTAGCTCTTCGGCTAGACGAGTGTGGCGACATTCCTAATTCAAGGATGTTCATCATCGGCTTGAGGGCAAGCCGAATTTCAAGGGAGGGAGAGTGTAACACCCTACCTATGGGCTGCCACCAGGGGGTTTGTTACCTGGGCTTTGATGGGCCGTGGACCATCATTGTGTGGATTCGGTAGGAGTAGTGGTATATGTACAGGGCTTGTAATCCTGAGGGAGGCATCGATCAGAAAATGAAACAAGGCAGTAGCCTTCTCCTTCCTTCAGTTCGTCTCCTTCCTCATCTCATGCTTTGCTGATCCCCATCCCATACTCCGATTCCTCTGATTTCTCACCCATTTGCTGTTGTATCCGAGTGGACCATCATGCTCTCAACCCAATCATAGGTTGGGACGTGACACCCGCATCCTTGATAGCCACCCAATTAATCTCTCTTCCCACCGTAGGCAATCCTGATATTTGGATTCGGATCTCGGTCGTTGTCTTTTCCTCTCGATCGCCATGGAATCGCCTCTCCTAAGGGAGCGGAAATCACGGGGCTCATGTCTAACTTTTTCTTTCATTCATATGCATATGTTATCTATCTATGTTTTAT
>NC_041385.1:21445839-21446860 GCF_002162155.2 Triticum dicoccoides
TTCTAGTTATCTAAAATTCTTTAGCAAGGAAGTGAAAGAATGTCACAACGCTTTGATATGCACTTGCATGGATCTTTGGAATTTATGAAGTATTCATTAAGTTATTAATATATTTTGATGCACATCAAAATATTTATTTCAAATGCGAAGTACTCTTCTAAAGTAGTTTTGTTATGACTAATGGTCATACAAAATATTCTCCAGTTTGCAGCTTGTTGTAGTTGTGTCTTAAGTGGGGCTATGGATTTTTATATAGATAACATAGAGCAATTGTACTTATCACATATTCCAATAGTAGTTTGACAAAATGACAAATATGAGATTTCAATGTTGTGGTGCGGCACCAACTTAATCTCCTCTACAGAAGTACAAGAAGGCAACCACAATCACCCAAGCCTTGAGCTTGACATTCCATGGGATTGCATATCTTCCCCTACCAACAAGGCCTTTGATAAATGGCCAAAGGTATACTATCATCAATCCACAACACACAAATTCTCCAATATTTTGGCAATCATGATTTCCTATTGTCATCCAAAAAATGGCATGACGCCATACCCCGATAGCAATTGTGACAATGTTCAAGATTGCAAGTGCCGTCACTGGGATGAACACTGGTGAAGAGTCAAATGTGAACCACCCTGGATCAGTCTCATGGGTGCTGGGATCACCATCTGATGTACTCTTGTCCTTACGGGTGACCTCAAACACAGTTTTGGAGAGGCCGATTGTTTTGAGGACCACACTAAGGAAAGCAAGGAGCCAGGAGGAGATTGATACGATGCGTTGCATTCTCATGTTATTCCACCAAGTACGGGCTGAGAGTCCGCATTCCTTGTACTCCACAAAGTTGTATATGTTGTAGGACAAGAATAGGGCTAGTTGGATGCTGAAACCATGGTTTGATGCCTGCGAAAATATTAGGAATTTCAGAGCTGACAATCATCAAACTAGAAGACGGAAATAGTATCTTCCCCAAGATGGCAATACCCCATCTCTCTCTCTCTCTCTCTCTCTCTCT
>NC_041385.1:21447415-21577370 GCF_002162155.2 Triticum dicoccoides
TATACTACTAAAACAAAATAAAAAGCAGGATGAAGATACATCAATCTTGAAGGACAGTGGACATTGAGGAAACGAAGATAAAGTTTGTGAAGAAAGTACAACTCTAAAGACTGAATAAGTGCATAAAAATCTAATCGAGTTTGTGAATATATAAATACAACTTTATATTGGTCGATTTATTATTATATTGAACTAAAGAAAAGAGATACGTGTAAGAGTTAATATAGAAAACAATAGGAACAACCACATGAGGATTTGTTTTAGAACTCCCACAAATAACATGAGGATATAATTAAGAGGCCATCACGGATCTGGATGATACAGTTAATTAAGATAAACCATATGTATATGAGCTTCGATTCCAACGTGTACTGTTAGGTAAATTGTGTATCAATTATATACCAGGATTACTATCATAAATAAACAAAATCAGGTATAAGTTTATAACAAGATTTCCTATGATTTATAATGTATAATATGCATGCGAAACAATTTGGAATCTACCTCATTAAATTAATGTATAGAATTGGCGTAATTGAAAACACAGGAACTATAAAATTCATGGGGAAGAAATCAATATGTAATAAATCTAGCCGCACAAATGTTTGGGGCACCAATATAGTTATTGTAGGTAATTAAACAATATTGTTGATTAGATGGTGGATCTGTAGGAACTAAGTGGGCAGAATTATAAGATAGAAAATAGCTCTCAGCTAAGTTGAATGGACTGTGAGACAAAAGTTCACCTTCAGAAGGAAGGAGTGGTTTCTGAAGAGACAGAAAGGTCCTAATAGTGCATAGCATAGCTCGAAAGGTGCCCTCATAGACCAGATGTATAGGACTAGGTATGCAAGGCACTGCCGGAACTGGAGGCGCTTGAAGGTGGTGGCGATGATTGGGTTATTCTGCCCGAGGAGTATCTCTAGAACTCCAGTTGCCCATCTCTTATACTGAGTAAGGCTGGCTGGTCCTCCTGTAGGAGCACATCCCAAGAATGCTGGTGGGTTAGTGTCCAGCAGCGTGGTTTTCCAACCTGCTGAATGGATACGCTGCCCGGTCAGGATGTCTTCTGCCATTGACCCGTAGGACCAACCAATCTGTAGATACATGGAAGATGAATGGTTGACAAGGAACAAGGAAATGTATGTAGCAAAAAGTCACAATGGCAATTGGTATATATACCTCCTCACCCCAATGTGTGCCTGTCTCGTAGTTGCAGGTGGACACTTGCTTTGCCACTTGGATGCGACTCGTTATGTCGATCATGGGTTTTGGTGGTATTTCCACGGAATATATGTTCCTGGATGACTCGACCAGTTCCATTGAAGCCCCAAACTTGGTCAGCAGATCCTCGTAGGATAGTGAACCTGGCAATGTAGGTTACAACAATTTGATGAATGTTATGTCTTTGGCCAGTGGGCCATATTATTCCTATTTAGCAACTCATAAATAAATTGGTTAATATATCGTGGTTGTGTTGTGTGCATCACTTTTTATGCGAGAGGCCGAGAGCAAGCAAGCCTCTCTTCAAAAATAAAGAAGAATTACCAATGAATGTTGGAGGCCAAGTTGAGCATTGTTCAATGCACAATGGGCACTCCAATTTGATACCGTTTCATTCATGGGCATGGCGTACATTTACCTTCTCTTTCATGTTTGATGGCCGCAAATGAAGCTGGTGCCACACCGTAAATGATTTTCCTACGGTGAAAGCAGCCCGTCCCAAGGTAAAAGATGCCCTGAAGTCCAGCGAGTCCACCGAAAAGTTTCTAAACACACCGATGCCATAGTTAGTACTCCACCAGTTTCATAATGTAGTGTGTATACATTTTCCCATAAAGTCGAGTTTCTTTTTTTTTTTCTTTGGGAAAACCTCCCTAAACTTGGATCAACTTTGTGAAGAAAAATATCTATATTTGTCGGGTTATTAGTACACCAGGAAAATATGGGAGCAGATGTATCTAAAGATATGTATTTGTTATTTCACACGTAGACATGTTTTTCTATAACAAAAACATGCGTTCAACGTTTTCAAGATTCGTGATGTGGCATAGACAGCAGCAGGCCGCTTGCGTTGTAGGCTGCAGTAGATACCGATAGAGTAGGTTTGGCAACTGTTCCCGGCAAGCTCGTGAGGTCTGGCTATTGTAGCAAAGGCGAGATGTTTTGTCAAGTCGTTCAGGCAGCCCGTCATGTCATTCTTGTCTATCTTTTCTTCTCTTCTTTTTGAGTAAAGAGAGAGGCTAAAGGTGAGGAGAGAGAGAGAGAGAGCCTTTTCTATGAGGCCGTGGGAGAGCTTGACAAATTTGATCTCTCAAACGCCCACGAACGCGACTGGATGCGTTCACGGACAGTGACCGGTCAGGTCTTAAATTAACTACTTTGCATCCGAGTCTATCATATTAGAGAGGAGGAATGGAAGGAGAGAGAGGCTGTGAGAGAGACAAGAGAGAGGAGAAAAAGGAGAGAGGCTGTGAATGGAAAGATAAGAAAGGTGAGGTGATCTTTTTGCCTTTGGTAGCCCATGTGAGAGAGATAAATGTCAGAACAAAGATGCTGTGAGAGAGAGGAAATAATAATTGTTCTCCACGAGAGAGATCGATGGTGAATCTTGGGAGGAGAGACCGAGAGAGTGATTCCATCATCACTGTTCAAGTAGGCCTGCTAAACAAAACCATCGAAGTGCATGGCACATATCCCCGAGACTATTGTTCTGTATGGACGGCGGTGATAGATGGGAGTCTAGGCACCCGGGTTCTAAAAAGCCAATCTGTTTTTCTATAAATTTGGCAAAAAGAAGAAAGTTTGAGTTTTTATAAAATACCTATATAGAGACTAGAGGAGACGGTGTGTATGTTATAGATGATCTAGTTGATGGTGTGCACCTCACGTAAAACCTCCATCTGATTACCAAAAGGATCGTCCTTGAGTTTGCCGTAGAATCTCTGCGGCACCTGGACGAAGCCGCTACACGTCTCGTCGTCGAACCCCAGCAGGAGGCACATGGCGTGCAGGACGACCTGTGGGTTGTTGACGAACATGTCGCAGTCCACGTTCAGTATGATGGGCGCGTTTGTCATCACCGCAGACACCCTTGCCTGCACGAATTGCACGGTGTCGGTTGATCAACAATTTATCAACTACTACCTCCGTTGTAATGTAAAATATATGACGTTTTGGTCGAAACATCTTATATTTTGGAAAATTTTTAGTAGTACATTTATTAAGTAGTACAAGGCTACTGACCAGAACATTCATGGCGCCGGCCTTGTAGTGGTGGTCATGTTTGCGGCTTTTCTCTCTTGAAACGTACACAAGATTTGGGAAACCTTCCCCGGTCCCGCTGCTTTTGCTGTTGTCCCAAAGAACCTGAAGAACAAGTTAGCAGAAAATTTAATAAATTTTATTACATACGAATTAATGTGGCATGTGGCTGTTGCGTTGTTTATTTGCTGACCTTAACGATGGCAGGATGGTCCCCGCACTCGGCCCCCTTGAACTCGGTGAACTCGCCGGCATGGTCGTGCCGGAGAAGGGACGCCTCGTCCGCGCTCTCGATCAGGCTAACTAACTTGTCATACTCGCTCTGAAACCACAGACGGAGAGGACGAATGGACTAAATGGAAGAAACACTCGGGGTGCAATAGAAGAAAGATGGAAGGCTATGAGACGGTGTAGGCTAACCTTGATGAAGATCCAGTCGTCGGAGAACTTGTCGCCGGCGAGCTCAGGTTCTGGTCTGCTGGAAGCGAAGTAAATGAAAGGGGCCCTCACTCCCACACCGTGCCTCTTGCAGAAGGGCACCCACAGCCTGGCGAACCCTGCGGCCTCGCGCAGCGCGTAGCACGTTACCGGCGAGCAGCCGTCGTCGGAGACATAGCACGCGAGCTTGTCGACGTCCGGGTAGTCCACGGCGAGCAAGGAGAGGACCGTGTTCACCGTCATCAGCGGCGGCTCCAGCTCCGGGTCCGCGGTGGTCACCAACATGTCCACTGCCGGGAGCTCGTCCATCCTAGCAATTCTCAGCTGAATGAGTTACAAACTACTCCATTCGTTAAGAAATATTAGAGCGTTCACATCACTAAAGGCATAAATTAAGGCGAGTAGTCACCTTTGTGAGAGGTTTTCAGGGTACGTGTGGAACCGAACGGGATTCCACTTGATGTTCATGTTGAGGATCCACACAAAGGTAAACCACGCCTCGCAGACGAGCGCGGCGGCGCCGGCGCCGCCCTCTCCCAGCGACGCCACACGGCAGGACAGGAGGACGAGGAGGAGGCAGAGGATGAAGATGTCGGCTAGCTTCCACGCCGTCCTTGGCACGGTAACCCTCTCCTGCAGCTTCATGGCGCTGCTCATGGCCGGCCGGAGGCAGACAGACTATGTGAGGCTGGAGTCGAGTGCATTTCCCTTCCTTTTCAACGACAAGATTGCGACTCATAAACCATCATATTATTTTTATTACATTAAAACGATTTACTCCAGTCACAATCAATCAGTCAGGATCCGGTCGATTTATACTCCTAGCTACTCCAGATCTGATCTGATCTGCTGGATTTATAGTCCCAACGTTATTACGAATCCATAAATTATGTGCCGTATCAACAACAACAGTAATCACAATAATGGAGATGATGACGACGATGTTGCCCTGTTCTAGACCGGAAAAAAATTATGAGACCAGGTCTCATATAAAACAGGTGAGACCCGCCCTGATAGATGACACATGACATTCATAAATCACAAAACATCTAATCTCTCCCCCCTGATTTCAGGTGAGGATGGGGTAAATGCTTTGTGATTTGTGAATGCCACATGTCATCCATCAGGATGTGTTTCACCTACTAATCCGTGAGACCTGATTTCATAGAATTTTTTTCCGTTC
Source organism: Triticum dicoccoides (assembly GCF_002162155.2). Taxonomy (NCBI): domain Eukaryota; kingdom Viridiplantae; phylum Streptophyta; class Magnoliopsida; order Poales; family Poaceae; genus Triticum; species Triticum dicoccoides. The sequence goes on from NC_041385.1 coordinate 21,452,301, forward strand.
TAGACCCACCTAAAATCTGATTCCTGTTGATTATTAATTAATGGGGTCCAACTGGCTACTCGACCTACTTATTGTAGTGAACACCGAGTCTTTATGAGGGTTCTTCTCTCCGTATCCGGTGACTGCTGCCGACGGCTCGTAGTGCCAAAATTGCGGGACAATGCAATTGAAAAGCTTCGTTGTGGGTTTTGGTGGCTCTCGCCTTAGGCAAGTTTGCCTTGGACGGTGAGATGCAATCTATGGATGACGACGGATTATCACTCACAATCACCAGATATGAGGTCCACTAGGTAGCAAGAAGGGGATCGGGGAGGAGAGCTAGGGGGATGGGAAGGAGAGATACACGCCAACGGCGACCTAATAGCCTAGTGATGATCCAGCGGTGACACACTTCACACACTCTCTGCTTTATGTAGTTGGTCACTCCTTCGGAGTCCGGCCCTTGCACACGTGGATTGGGTCAGGCGTTCCTCTTGTGCCGACCAACCTGGATTGGACTTGGGTCTTCCGTTGCGGTAATGGTTGTTCTTGTGACATTCCCCGCCCCTTGAAACTTGGCTTGTCCCCAAGCCAACGCTCAGGGGAAATGTGCTTGAAAGGGTTCTTCATCTTCCCATCCAAGGATGGTGGAAACCTGACCATTGCACCTGCATTTGCGGCACCTGACGAACATCCTGCTAAACCTTGCGTCGTTGCAGAATCTTTGCGGATACTTGGAACCGAAGGAGGTCCTCGTCCAACACCGCCAGCTCTGGCATAATCTCTACTATTACTGGAGGAGTTGGTAGCCTGGTATCTAGGTTTATTTTCGTCTCACCTTCCATCATCCACTCCCACTAGATTTTTCTCTCTTACATTAAAAAACTAAATCCCATTATAGGAGGAGATCTTTTCGTGCTTGCTTTGACACGTACTGATTCAATTCAATCGGGTAAGTAATAGGTAACTAATAATTTAGAAATCGCACTGTGAAATCACCTCCTAAAATACAGACATAAGATTTTTCTCAATATTCGTACAACACTAGTAGAAAAAGGGCCAATTGTCCTGTTTCGTAAGGGTCTTTTGTCCCGGTTTAGGAACCGGGACTAAAAGGCCGTTACTAATGGCCTTGACCTTTAGTCCCGGTTCTTACACAAACCGGGACAGATGGGCCTCCACGTGGCCGGTGCGGCGAGCCCAGGCAGGAGGCCCTTTGGTCCCGGTTGGTGGCACCGACCGGGACCAATAGGCATACACGCGTCAGCATTTCAGGTGTTGGGTTTTTTTTTGAAGGGGGGGGGGGAGTTAGGTGGTTTTGGAGGGTTAATTTAGGTGTTTCATATATTGTGTTAGCTAGCTAATTAACAAAGAGAAGTGCCCTCTCTTATCTTCGTGCTTGGTCGACGCTACGTACTATACGTATAGAGAGGACTAGACATGCTAGCTAGTAAGCAAATGAAGAAAACAGAAGATCGTCATGAACATATGCATACAGAGAGAAGTGAGATATCTATCACCTCTCCTTCTCTGAGAGATTGGTCGAACAACAAGTTCTCGTATATCTATCCGATGCTACTGGCTATATATATACAATATAATTATCTCTTACAATATAATCTCCTAATTAAAAACCAACTGATTACGTTCCACATGGTATTCTCCGTCTTTAGCGATCACGTGGTCAAGAAAGAATGCCGCCAATTCCTCTTGAATTCCTCGTATACGATCTGGTGTAGGAGTTCATCCCGCATCCGAAATATCTAATTTGAAGAAGGGGGTCAATACATATATATGAATAAATGAAACTGAACACAAATGATGGTAATAAAATAAAATTGTGAATATTATTATTTACGCACTTCATATTGTTTGTCAGAGTAGCCCCGCTCACAGGTCGTGTGGCGGATGGACTCGCAAATGTAGTATCCACAGTAATTATTCTCTTGTTCCTGCCACAACCACTTTACAAGAAATAGAGGTCAATCAAACTGATAATTAGCAAGAATGCTAAATGGTATTGATAAAACTAGCGCTTGAATCACTAGGAGATGCGTGGAACATGCTACTATAGTACTTACTTTCGGGTGTCTAAATTGCAGCTTCTTCGGCAGTCCCGGAGTTTTTGAGGTGAATTTTTTCCAAACCCAAACTGGCGCTTGAATCACTAGGAGATGCGGGGAACATGCTACTATAGTACTTACTTTCGGGTGTCTAAATTGCAGCTTCTTCGGCAGTCCCGGAGTTTTTGAGGTGAATTTTTTCCAAACCCTGCCAGACGAAGAAAACAATTACTTGATATCAGGAAATGAACAAATTGAAGTTGCCGATATGGTGCGATAATGATCGATTTAACTCACTTCTCTAGAATTTCAGTCATGTCCGCATACTCCTTGGGATCTTTTCGTCTCGAGTCTAAGACGGTTACTAGTCCCTGCTCAAGCTTAAACTCTATGAGAATACAGTGGAAGCTGGACACGCATGCATAACTCATCAATTACATTACTATAAGCTCGACTAATAAGGGAAACCGAATATGCACAGGACAGTAACACTCACTGGAATTCGTAAGGGAAGAGTATTATAGCTTTGTTTTGATTTAATACAAACGATTGTAGCAGCTTGGCCTCGGTATCTTTGGCCTGAAATTCAACCATATATGCATCTATGAGATTTGTGTTAATGAACCCAATATCACCGATTTGTCTTTTCTTCAATTCGGCGATCTTCAATCTGCATAATATAGTGAGGATAATAAAAAATACATGCAATAAAAGAGCTGACCTATATATAGAGACTTAATGACAGAAGTAGTACTACTTACAGGTAGTAGCAAGTGATCATTAATTTATCGAGGGCCTTTAGATTGAAAAACGTGAAGAACTCCTCAAATGGAACATTCAATAGTTCAATTCCAACGAGGTCATGCTCCTCTCTAACTCTCAGCGTCAAAATATTCCTCCCCTCAGACTCTCTGCAGGTTTTCATGTACCAATCATGGAATCTTCGCATCATCGTTGTTAGAGATCTTTCATATTTGACGAGAGACTTCCCGTACACGTATTTGTGTTTGTCCACCTCCAAGAAATCATAATGTACATCGTCGGGAAGGTAATCTCCAAGATTGTTATAACCGGGCACCATCCCACCCGGATGATTAGCGACGATATCGCTAGACACCTGGAGCGGGGGGAATGATTGGTTTGCTTGTTCGCCGAGCTGGGAAACTTTTTTCCCAGCTTGTCGTTCTGCTAACCTTTGACCACTGACAGTACTTCCGACCGCTCCGCTTTGATAAATGACTTTTTAAGTATGCGCTCATAGTTGCCTTTCGCTGGAGACTTTGGTGGTTTCTTCAGGGCAGCCAGAGTACGCTTCGCTTTTACCGGATCTATCTTCTCCTCCGGAGGTGGATGTTTCTTTGCTTTCACCCCTTCAAAGAAGTTGTTCACTTTGGCTTGCACGATCTTCGTGTTTTCCTCCTGGCTCCTCTCGTATGGTAACTTCTCTGGAGTCTTCAGAGAAGGACTGTATCTGTATTGCCTGCTTCTGGCTGTACTGCTAGACGCCGGAGCAGACGGAGCGGCTGCGGCTATCTTTCCTTTCTTACGAGGCGGAGGAGAAGGACGACGCACCCGAGCAGCCGGAGCGGCGGCGGGTCTCTTTCGCCCTTGTTGACGAGGCAGAGAAGGAGGAGGCTGCCTGCTCGGGCACGCCACCGCAGGGGAGAAGGAGGCGGAGTGCCGCCACGTGCCGGAGAAGGAGGCTGAGTGCCCTGATCACTCACCGGAGGAGGAGGAGGAGGCGAAGGCATCCAGTTCGGAAGGTTGATGAGCTCCTTCCGCCATAGGCATGTAGTCTTTAGAGAAGAACCCAGTCGTATCTCCCCTTCACCCGTAGGGTGGTCAAGCTGAAGGTCCTGAAATCCGTCCGTTATTTGATCCACCATCACCCTAGCATATCCTTCTGGAATCGACCGTTCGTGGTAGGTTGTGCCAGGTTTAGTAGGTAAAACAGAGCCAACATCCGCCTTGACTTTCAATGTCATCCACCGCGTCATAAGGTGGCAATGTTGAGACTCCGTGATAACATCCACGGGGTAGCTAGTAGGAGCCGTGAAGACAGGCTCCAGCCGCTGAGTCTGCTCGGTGGAAGCAACGTTGCTTCTCCGCTGAGATGGCGGGGTAGCTTCAAGGGATGCTTCGGCAGGTCGTTTGCCGCGATCTGCTTCTTGTTCCTCTAGCCTATGTACCCTTTCGTGCAGCGCCTGCAGTTGGCTATGCTCCACTTTCTTCCTCCTCTCCTGGCATTTGTAACCCACTGCGTCCGGAAACCCAGCCTTCCACGGAACGGAGCCTGGCGTGCCTCGTGTCCGTCCAGGGTGCTCAGGATTCCCAAGGGCCATTGTGAGCTCGTCCTTCTCTCTGTCTGGAACGAACGTCCCTTGCTACGCTTTCTCGATATACTCCTGAATCCTCATGACGGGTATTCGCAGTTGCTCTTCCGTCCAAATGCACTTCCCTGACACAGGGTCCAAGGTTCCGCCAACCCCGAAGAACCAAGTCCGGCAACGGTCTGGCCAGTTCAATGTCTCTGGTTCGACCCATTTAGCAATCATGTCATTCTCAGCCTTGTCCCACAAAGGTTGGGCTTTGAGGTAGCCACCTGACCCCGTGCGATGGTGATGCTTCTTCTTCACAACATTTTTCTTGTTTATCGCTGACATCTTCTTACTATTTTCCGATGTCTTGTGGGCCACAAATGCGGGACAGTGATCTCTGATCTTCTCATACTTTCCGGTGAATTCTGGTGTCTTTTCTTCGTCGACAAACTCTGTTTTCAGCTCATTCTTCCACCTCCTGAATAGTTCTGCCATCTTCTTAAGAGCATGAGACTTGATCAATTGCTCTTTAACTGGCTTCTTCGGATCCTACTCTGGCGGTAGGGCATCTTTTTGCATATCGGAGACATAAGACACCTTAGGGTCTTCATTCTTAGGCTTTAACCATTGGTGGATACTGATCGGGATCTTGTCCCTAACAAGAACCCCGCACTGAGCACAAAATGCATCCCTTGTCCGGATGGGTTCAATCGGCTTGCCATCGCGCGCGATTGCTGTGGTCTCAAACCTTTCATCCGAGCGCAACTTTTTATTCGGGCCTCGTTTCTTTACCAAAGTGGTGGTCGATCCAGAGGGCTAGAGAAAAGAAGAAAGACGAGAGTTAATTAATATGTGTACATACGAAAACAATGAATGCATCAATTATCTTGTCAGCACGGGCTTAACTAATATATATACCTGGCCGGATTCGGTTCGGTCATCGGAGCCGTCATCACGGTTTCCTTCTTGTACCGGCATTGGATCACCGGAGCCATAATAATAATAGCCTTCTTCTTGTACCGGCATTAATGTGTCATCGGAGCCATCATAATCATAGCCTTCTTCTTCACTACCCTGTCCTTCCAGACCATTGGTGTCTTTGAGAAACGACGCAACGACATCACTTCCTTTTGCGATTATGTCCCCCAACATCGCTTCTGTTGCTTCGTCTCGGGGGTGCTCCATAGTTTTTGCAAATATTTACAACATGGCAATTATTATTGAAACATGACAGATGGATATATTAGTGGCAAACGTAGAACTAGATAGCTAATCACAATAAGGAATCATATTAGTGGCCTCGACGCTGCTTCTCTAGGGTTTGGGGTGGCCTCGGCAACACTTCAAGGGTTTGGGGTGGCCTCGACAATGCTTCAAGGGTTTGGGGTGGCCTCGATGACAACGCTCTTTTAACTTGGTAAATTTGGGTGGCCTCGAGAGAGTTTGTCGGGTAGGGGCGCAGCGGGAGGGGGTAGGAGACCAACATCGTTTTTTTCTAGGGTTTGGGTGTCCTCGAGAGTTTTGGTCGAGCGAGAGGGCGGGGGAGGGGGGGGGGTGCTCCCTTGGTATAAGTTATCACTGTCGAGAGAGGGTATATATATCGACCGCCCCTCATGTCGAAGTTATTCGGGAGGGGGTTATATCGACAACGATGACAAACATACATGGGAAAATAATGTTATCGGGGAGGGGGTATATCGACCCCCCTGCCCCCCGTGTTGAAGTTATCGGGAGGGGGTATATCGACAATGACATACCCGATAAAAAAAATAAGAAGACAAAAGAAGAAATAAAAAAAGGAGATGAAGAAAGGAATAGAAGAGAAGCGATCGAAGAAAAAAAGAAGAAAAAAAGGAGAAGAAGAAAGGAATAGAGAAGAAGAAGAAAAAATAGAAAATATTCTATTTTCTCTTCTTCTCCTCTATTCCTTTCTTCTTCTCCTCTTCTTTTTCTTCGTTTTTCCTCTTCTTATTTATTTCTCCTCTTCTTCCTCTCCTCTTCTTCTCCTTTCTTCCTCTTCTTATTTTCCTTTTTCCTCTCATTCTTTTTCTTCTTCTTCCTTTCCTAGCTAGATATTTAAAAAATTTCAAAACATTAAACTAACCTAAAATGTAATAAATCAGAGAACATATATAGATAAAACTTTTCTAAAAATCTAACTTGCATATATGTATACTTTAAAACATCATTACAATTGAAAAAATACATACATACATACAAAAAATATGTAAAAAATACATACATACATATATGAACATACATAAAAAAATACATATATCTAAAAATACATACATACATATATGAAAATCTAAAAACATGTAAAAAATCTAATAAAAATTAAATAAACAGAATCAATCTAATAAAAATTAACCGGGGGCGGCTGGCGACGGCGACGACGAGGGCACCGGCACGCGGGGGCAGGCCGCGGGTAGGGGCTCAGGCGTGGGGCAGGGACCGGTGCGGCGTCGCCAACGACGTGGTCGAGGGCAGGGGTGGCACGACGATGGCGTCGGAGGCAGGGCGGCAAGGGTGCCGGCGCATGGTGGCGGTCTGTGGGCAGGGGCTCGGGCGCGGGGCAGAGGCGATGACAGCGATGGCGACGAGGAGCACCGCTGGGGTGTCGGGCGGCGGCGAAGACAAACTGAAAGAAAATTGTCACAAGTGTTTGTTATATACCCAACCCTTTAGTCCCGGTTGGTGCCACCAACCGGGACAAATGCCACCCTTTAGTCCTAGTTGGTGGCACCAACCGGGACCAAAGGTCTCTTTTCAGCAGCCCAAAGGACGGGAAGTAGAGGCCTTTGGTCCCGGTTGGTGGCACCAACCAGGACTAAAGGGGGGAATTGGTACTGATACGTCTCCAACGTATCTACTTTTCCAAACACTTTTTCCCTTGTTTTGGACTCTAACTTGCGTGATTTGAATGAAACTAACCCGTACTGACGCTGTTTTCAGCAGAACTGCCATGATGTTGTTTTATGTGTAGAAAAGAAAAGTTCTCGGAATGTCCTGAAAATCCATGGAGGCACTTTTTGGAATTAATAAGAATTTCTGGGCGAAAGAAATACACCAGTGGGCCCAGGGCCTGTCCACGAGACAGGGGGGCGCGCCTCCGTGTAGGGCGCGCCCCCTATCTCGTGGCCCCCCTGGACCTCCACTGACCTCAACTCCAACTCTATATCTTCCGTTTCGTGGAGAAAAAAAATCAGAGAGAAAGTTTCATCGCGTTTTACGACACGGAGCCGCCGCCAAGCCCTAATCTCTCTCGGGAGGGCTAATCTGGAGTCCGTTCGGGGCTCCGGAGAGGGGGATTCGTCGCCGTCGTCATCATCAACCATCCTCCCTCACCAATTTCATGATGCTCACCGCCGTGTGTGAGTAATTCCATCATAGGCTTGCTGGACGGTGATGGGTTGGATGAGATTTACCATGTAATCAAGTTAGTTTTGTTAGGGTTTGATCCCTAGTATCCACTATGTTCTGAGATTGATGTTGCTATGACTTTGCTATGCTTAGTGCTTGTCACTAGGGCCCGAGTGCCATGATTTCAGATTTGAACCTATTATGTTTTCATCAATATATGTGTGTTCTTGATCTTATCTTGCAAGTCTATAGACACCTATTATGTGTTATGATCCGACAACCCCGAAGTGACAATAATCGGGATACTTCTCCGTGATGACCGTAGTTTGAGGAGTTCATGTATTCACTATGTGTTAATGCTTTGGTCCGGTTCTCTATTAAAAGGAGGCCTTAATATCCCTTAGTTTCCACTAGGACCCCGCTGCCACGGGAGGGTAGGACAAAAGATGTCATGCATGTTCTTTTCCATAAGCACGTATGACTAATTACGGAATACATGCCTACATTACATTGATGAACTGGAGCTAGTTCTGTGTCACCCTATGTTATAGCTATTACATGAGGAATTGAATCCGGCATAATTATCCATCACTGATCCATTGCCTACGAGCTTTTCATATATTGTTCTTCGCTTATTTACTTTTCCGTTGCTACTATTACAACTGCTACAAAACCCCCAAAACATTTATCTTTACTTTTGCTACTGTTACCATTACTATCATACTACTTTGCTACTAAATACCTTGCTGCAGATACTAAGTTATCCAGGTATGGTTGAATTGACAACTCAACTGCTAATACTCAAGAATATTCTTTGGCTCCCCTTGTGTCGAATCAATAAATTTGGGTTGAATACTTTACCCTCGAAAGCTGTTGTGAACCCCTACACTTGTGGGTTATCAGGTACCGGTTGGTGCCACGAACCTGTACCATTGCACCCCTTTAGTCCTGGTTGGTGCCACCAACCAGGACCAAAGGCCCCTGTGTTGCCCGCGTCACGGCCAAAGTTTAGTCCCACCTCGCTAGCTGAAGAGGGGTCGCACTTGTTTATAAGCGCGACTCTGCCCACCCATTTGAACTTCTCACTATTGCAGGCCTACTGGCCTAAACTTATGTCTCTGCCTGTGGGCCTGCTGGGCCATCTGCGGGCGTGAATCCTGGCCCAATAGGGTTTCTAGTCGTATTCAGGCCGTGGTGGCCCAGTAGGTGGCAATTTTTTTCCAAGTTTTTTTGTTTTCTTTTTTGCTTTTTTTTATAATTACTTATTTATTTTATTTTATGATAATTCTTTTTTCTATTAAAGTTGCTAACAAAAAAAGTTCTTTATGAAAATTCTTTTTGCTTTTAATTATTTTGAACAGAAAATACTTCGATAATTTTAGTTTCATAAATTTATTTATGTTATTAAAGTTTATTATATTTTATTTTATTTTGTTTCTACTTATATATTTTATTATAGTTTATATTATTTTGTCTCAAATTACTTATTTATTTTATTTTATGATTACTTATTTATTTTTCATGCATTTACTGATTATTTTGAGCGATAAGACCATGAAATTGAAAAGCATTTGAAATGAACTCTGAATAGGTTGAAAGTTGGCATGGTATCATCATTTCACCCACATAGCATGTGCAGAAACTAGAGAGGGTTACGACAAAAACTGGATGCACTTTGTGTACAAAACGGACAATCTCTTTCGAAGTATCAGGGTTTCATACGGAAACTCGTCTGTTACAAAGGGATTACATTTTTTTGAACTTATTTGAACTCCATAGTTTTTCTGTGTTTAAAATGCACCATTCAAAGCCACATCATCAATTTACAACCCTTTCCGACTTCATTTGTTATTTTTCATGCATTTACTGATTATTTTGAGCTATAAGACCATGAAATTGAAAAGCATTTGAAATGAACTTTGAAAAGGTTGAAAGTTAGCATGATATCATCATTTCACCCACATAGCATGTGCAAGAAAGTACAGAGGGTTACGACAAAAACTTGATGCACTTCATGTACAAAATGGACAATCTCTTTCGAAGTATCAGGGTTTCATACGGAAACTCGTCTGTTACAAAGGGATTTCACCCACATAGCATGTGCAACATATAGCTCTCCGGAGCATCTAATTAAACCATACATTGAAATTATGTAAAACATTTAAATGCAAAAACAAATGCGATCATAATCGCAACCAAGGTAACAACTAATCCAACTGCATAATGATACCAAGCCTCGGTATGAATGGCATATTTTCTAATATTTCTAATCTTCAACCGCATTGCATCCATCTTGATCTTGTGATCATCGTCGACATCCGCAACATGCAACTCCAATATCATCTTCTCCTCCTCAAATTTTCTTATTTTTTCCTTCAAGTAATTGTTTTCTTCTTCAACTAAATTTAACCTGTCCACAATAGGTCGGTTGGAATTTCCGGTTCAACCACCTCCTAGATAAATAAAATCTATGTCACGTTGGTCGGCATAATTGTCATAAACAATAAATGAACCAAATAGTTATCAAAATATAATATATACCACATCTGAATCATAGACAGGACGAGGGCCAACGGGGGCGGATACCAAAACCATCGCACTATATAATAACAAGAAATAATAAAAGTAAGAAAATTAGACAAGTATCTATCTGAAGTAAGAATTTTTTTCTTTTAGAAAGAAGATAAGAACAAGAGGCTCACCACGGTTGTGCCGGCGATGAGATTGGCGCGGGCGATCGACGGCGGTGAAGACGGGGACAAGACGTGACGGACCGCTAAACCTAGACAAATCTCGGGGAAAATGGAGCTCGAAGGTCGATTTTTGTGAGGAGAACGATTAACTAGCTTGGCTCGGACATTTCATCGAACACCTCATGTGCATAGGAGGTGAGCTAGAGCACCCAAATGCCCTACCCTTGCCGGCCAGAAAAAACAGAGCACTGTGGAGTGCTCTGCTGTGGCGATCGGGTATATATAGGCAACTCATTTGTCCCGGTTCATTGTAGAAACTGGGACTAAAGCCCGGCAATCTGTCCCGGTTCCAGTCATGAACCGGGATCAATGGTTGTGGGACAGGAGTGAGGACCATTGGTCCCGGTGCGTGCTAGGAACCGGGACAAATGGGTCCATACAAACCGGGACCAATGCCCACGAGGCCCCGGCCGCCCCCCTGGGCTGACGAACTAGGACGAATGCCCCCATGGGTCCCGGTTCTTGACTGAACCGGGACTAATGGGCTGGCCAGGGCCAAACGAAAGCCCTGTTTTCTACTAGTGCAAACAAAATCAAATATTCCTCAGTGTCCTACCATTTATTATTTCATTATCTCCACAATTAAACGATAATCATAACTTTCGCACTAACACAAAAATAAAATATCTTTTTTCTTATATTATCAAATAACATATATTTCCTTACCTTCCAAAATAACATATATCTCTACTATTAAAGGGGCATTGAGCAAACAAACCTGTGGTTGGATGGTTAGAGGGAAGTGGTATCCTCAGCCCACCAGGGTTGACGTCCGGGTGCTCGCATTATTCCTGGATTTATTTCAGGATTTCCGGTGATGCACTTTCAGTGGGAGCAGATTCCATCCTGGTTAACGTGATCGCCTTTAAGTATCAATTACATTTTATGATCTTTCCTACCTCGACGACGAGGCACCTATGGTAACTTCGTAAATATGAAGATGATAAGCCGGCTCAAACACTCGACGGTGCTCATAGGGGTAGAGTGTGCATCTTTGCATTCATAGGGGTGAGTGTATGCGCGTATGTATGAGCGCTTGCGTCTATGTGTTAAAAAAGGAAGTTGTTGGCCAGTGCAAATGGTTTATTTTTGTCTCCATTTTTTATGATAGCCTTCACCTCCCACCACCACCCCTCTATGCTGGGATTTTTTTCTTTGCACACTCACATCAATTTTTTTCCAACTGGACCCCACTTTTTGGGTTTCATACAACATTTTTGTCCTCCCCCCTTAACACCGTGGATCAAAAACTTCCCATACCTTCATAGGTGAGTTGATTGATGACCTTGTATTTCCATCCTGGTTAATGTGATCGCCTTTAAGTATCAATTACATTTTATGATCTTTCCATAACAAATGGATTTTTGCACACTCTACCTCAACGACGAGGCGCCTATGGTAACTTCGTAAATCTCAAGATTATATGCCGGCTCACTCTTTCAAAGGTGCTCATAGGGGTAGAGTGTGCGTGTGTGTGTTCATAGGGGTGAGCGCATGCGCGTACGTACGAGCGCTTGCGTATGTACTATGTTAAAAAAGGATGTTGTTGGCCAATACACACGGTTTATTTTTCTCTCCATGTATTATGTTTGCCTTCACCTCCCACCACCACCCCTCTATGTTGGGACTTTTTATTTGCACACTCACATCAATTTTGTTTTCCAACTGACACTAGTAGAAAATAGGGCTTTGGTTGAAGCGTGGGTAAGGGCATTAATCCCAGTTCACTCACAAACCGGGACCAAAGGGGGCATTAATCCCGGTTTGTGAGGCCAGGGGCCGGCCAGGCCTCGGGGGGCCATTGGCCCCGGTTCGTATGACCCCTTTGGTCCCGGTTCCAGACACGAACAACGACCAATGGGCCTCGCTCCTCGCCCATAACCTTTCGTCCCGGTTGGTGGCTGGAACCGGGACCAAATGTGGTCCTTTAGTCCCGATTTTGGCCACCAACCGGGACAAAAGAGAGGCCTATATATACCCTCTGCCCCCGAGCAGAGCAGTGCACTGCTCTATTTTTTTGGCCAGTCGTGGAGAGCTTTGTGGTGCTCTAGCTCACCTCCTATGCACATGAGATGTTTGATGAAATGCCCGAGCCACACTTAATCTTTCTCCTCTCGAAGCACCTTGTCCAAACTTCATTTTCCTCAAGATTTGTCTAGGTTTGGCGGTCCATCCTGTCCCGTCCCTGTCCTCAGCGCTGTCGATCGCCCGCGCCAATCTCACTGCCGGCACCACCATGGTGAGCCTCTTGTTCTTATCTTCTTTCTAAAAGAAAAAAATATTCTTACTTGTATGATTTAGATTGATACTTGTATAATTTTCTTACTTCTATTATTGTTTGTTATTATATAGTGTGATGGTTTTGGTATCCGCCCCCATCGGCCCTCGTGTCTATGATTCAGATGTGGTATATATTATCTTTTATAACTATTTGTTTTATTTAGTGTTTATGACAATTATGCTGATCAACGTGACATAGATGTTTTATGTCGGAGGTATGTGAACCCGAAATTCCAACCGGCCCTCTTGTCGAGAGGTTTAATTTAGTTGAAAAAGAAAATGATTACTTGAAGAAAAAAATGAAAATAATTGAGGAGGAGAAGATGGCATTGGATTTGCATGTTGCGGATATCGTCGATGATCACAAGTTGAAGATGGATAAAATGCGCTTGAACATTAGAAAGATTGAAACATATGTCATCTGAGGCTTGGTATTATTATGCCGTTGGATCAATTGTTAACTTAGTTGTGATTATGATCGCATATGTTGTTGCATTGAAATGTTTTACATAGTTTGAATGTATGGTTTAATTAGATGCTCTAGGGAGCTACATGTTGTTCAATGAGAACTATGTATGACTTTATGTATTTATTTTTTCAGTAATAACATTTGATCACTAATGTACTTTGGTTTTAATGTGATGATGAACTTCTATTAATTTTGTCACTTGTCTATTCATGATGTTCTGTAATGGTTTTTGCCACACTTAATTATATAAAATGCACGCAGATGAACAGACAATGGATGTACGGTGACATATGCACATCCGAGTACATTAAGGGCGTGCATAATTTTCTCGAAGTGGCCGAGGCAAACAAGCAGAATGGTTTTATATGTTGTCGATGCCCTATCTATGGGAATACAAAGTTTTACTCTGACACGAAAACCCTTCACATGCACCTGCTTGAGAAGGGTTTCATGCCACACTATAATGTTTGGACAAAGCATGGAGAAAGTGGGGTTATGATGAAGACAACAAAGAAGAAGAGGATTATGACAACTATGTGCCCCCTGAATGCCGTGATGCTGCAATGGGGGAAGCTGAAGATTAAGAGGAACCAGACGATGTGCCCGATGATGATCTTTGCTGGGTCATTGTTGATGCAAAGATACAATGTGAAAGTGAAAAGGAGAAGTTGAAGTTCGATCGCATGTTAGAGGATCACAAAAAAGGGTTGTACCCCAATTGGGAAGATGGCAACACAAAGCTTGGTACCACACTAGAATTGCTGCAATGGAAGGCAGACAATGGTGTATCTGACAAAGGATTTGAGAAGCTATTGAAAATATTGAAGAAGAAGCTTCCAAAGGATAACGAATTGCCCGACAGTACATACGGAGTAAAGAAGTTTCTATTCCCTCTAGGATTGTAGGTGTAGAAGATACATGCATGCCCTAATGACTGCATCCTCTACCGCGGTGCGTATGAGGATTTGAACACATGCCCGGTATCCGGTGCATTGCGGTATAAGATTAGACGATATGACCCTGGTGATGTTGACGGCGAGTGCCCCAGGAAGAGGGTTCCTGCCAAGGTGATGTAGAATGTTTCTATAATACCACGGTTGAAATGTCTGTTCAGAAACAAAGAGCATGCCAAGTTGATGCGATGGCACAAGGAGGACCGTAAAATGATGGGAATTTGAGAGCACCCACTAATGGGTCGCAGTGGAGAAAAATCGATAGAAACTGGGGGGAGTTTGCAGGTGACGCAAGGAACGTATGGTTTGGTTTAAGCGCGGATTGCATTAATCCTTTTAGGGAGCAGAGCAACAATCATACACTGGTACATCGAGGTGCTATACAATCGGTTTTTAACCCTTCCCACGGCGGCGTTCTGAACTATCACCTAGTGAGTGACTGTGATCGGGGGTTCCTTCCTACACGACCCACAAACCGTCAGGGATATGCCCTCCTGGCACACACGCTCGACAAAATGAGGTCGTGTGCGACCGGTGAGCGATCAAATACAATTATCCGTATAGTAGTGCTAAAAATATATAATTATACAAGCGAAATTGTTTCTGGTCGTATGTACATCCCACACAGTCAGTCCCTGCTAAACGTTTTCGTTCGTATATACATCCCACATGGTCGCTCCAAGGAAAACATTTCTGTTCGCACGTACATCACACAAAATTTTCCCCGTTAAATCGTTTGTGATAGCGTTGCCATTGCACACGATATTAACAATTTTATTGTTGCATTATTGAATGCATCACACATGGTGCGTAGAAGAAACTGTGTGGCAAAGGCGTTCCATCACACATAGTTTTTATGTGGTAAACGTTTGCGCAAGGTGGCCTAACGCAAACACTTTTCAAGTGAATGTCGTGTGTGATTGTTCATTGATCCAACATGGTTTATTCCTAGAATCTGTGTGTGTTGCATGAGATCATCACCCACCGTATTTTCTCAATAACCGTTTGCAATAGCAAAACCCAATTAGCAGGCTAATTCGCCATTAGTAGGCTAATTGCCCTATTATTAATAATCCATTTATTAACCTAATTGACATTCATATTAAGCACATAATATATTTTATTTCCATATTAAGCAAGAAGGATTTCATAATTGAAATACATCAAAGTACAACTTGATATAGCTTCAGCACTCAGCTACCCCATTACACAACTGCACCAGCACCAAGTTACACATGCAACATCTAAAACCATTCAAAATTAGCATCATAGGTGGTACATAGACAGATGCATCTCATTTGTAAAACTGCTGAAGCAGAAGGCGAAAATTGAGCCTTCATTCATGTTGAAGGTATTTGCAACTTTAGGCCAGTGCCTGTGGAAGATTGACCGTCCATCCTTCGTCCTCTTCAGGAACACTTCAATATTGAACCCTGGGTGTTGTATGAAAACCTTCCTCGCCTCCTGACCATAGATGTGGTCTGAGAGGTATTCATCATTGAACTACTTTGGAAAGGCCTGAAAACAAGGATGTGCATAAATATCTTCTCTATATTGGAAATGGGGGAAAGGAATAAAAAAGGCAAGGTATAATAGTTAGTACCATCTTGTAGTGAATTGACGGCTTCTTCATTGTGCAGACAAAGATCTAGTTGTTTTTTGTCGCTAATTTCTTTATCCTAACAATCTTTCTGAGTTTCTTAACTTGATTGATATTCATGGACAACTAATTTCTCCATATGCAAAAAGAGTCGAACAGAGGGTCAAAACCTCTGACAGCAGGACCTACATGTGCAAGACCAAATTGTTAAAAAACCAAAATATTAGAATGGTTCCTGCAATTGCACAATAATGTGATATTAGACAACAGACCATGCATGTGCTAACCTCGATTGTAAACCTTAGTGATTCCCATTGTTTCCCTGCAACATATATAAGGTAGTTAGTCATCAGGTTAAGTAAGGGTTCGCATGCTATCAGTAAAATATGTTGATGAAAAATAAGCACATTGCAAATTCATCAGATTAATTCACGTATTTACTACAACCAAATTCAAATTATTCCTCACATGGTATACAATAACATAATGCACCCACAACAGTTAAACATCGCATTGCAGAATTGAACCAAACAGTTAACTAAACATCACAACAAATGAACCAAATGTTAACTGAGCACCACATTGCACAATATAACATACTCCTGATAGAAGTTCAGACAGTTAACCAAACGAAGCATGCTTAACAACTTGGAAATATAGCAATTGTATTTGTTTCTCATGTATTAACTACATCCAAATTCAATTTATTCATCACATGGTAGACAATAACAGAATGCACCCACAATAATTGAACATCGCATTGCAGAATTGAACCAAACAGTTAACTAAACACCACAACAAATGAACCAAACATTAACTAAGCACCACATTGCACAATATAACATACTGCTAATAGAAGATCAGACAGTTAACCAAACCAAGCATGGTTAACAACTTGGAAATATAACAATTGTATTTGTTTCTCATGTATTTACTACAATGAAATTCAATTTATTCATCACATGGTATACAATAACAGAATGCACCCACAACAATTGAACATTGCATTGCAGAATTAAACCAAACATTTAACTAAACACCACAACAAATGAACCGAACATTATCTGAGCACCACATTGCATAATATAACATACTCCTAATAGAAGATCAGACAGTTAACCAAACCAAGCATGCTTAACAACTTGGAAATAAAGCAATTGCATTTGTTTCTCATGTATATAGTACAACCAAATTTGATTTACTTCTCACATGGTATACAATAACAGAATGCACCCACAACTATTGAACATCACATTGCAGAATTGAACCATACAGTTAACTAAACACCACAACAAATGAACCAAATGTTAACTGAGCACCACATTGCACAATGTATAACCAAACCAAGCATTCTTGACAACTTGGAAATATAACAATTGTATTCGTTTCTCATGTATTTTGTAAAGATAAATTTGATTTATTTCTCACATGGAAGACAATACAAAATTTCAGCCTAAAGAATTGAACATCATATTTGCATAATCGAACCAAACAGTTAACTGAAGATGACAACTAATTAACCAAACAGTTAATAAGTGAGCACCACACTACACGACATATAGAACATATACACTAGAGCAATAGATTGCATGGTAAAATTAGATAGCACAATTCACTAGAATTTGTTAAGGAAAGGCAGGAGCAGCACACACAACGGGTAAACCGAGCATGCTTAACTGGCATAGCTAGCAAATGGAAAGGTGCTCCACCAAGATCTGTGGGTCGGTATGAATGGAAGCCATCGAGACCTCATCCGCGCGTGCGGCTGTGATTTGCTTCTCCACTGGCAAATGCTCCTTGAGCTCCTGGCTATACTGCATGCACCATGTCTTTGGGCGGCACTTATTTGGTGAATGGGTCGGTGATTTGGGTGGAAGGTGTCATGCTGGCAGTCGGGGCATGTGGGATGTGAAAGGAGGAGGAGGATGGGGGTCGGGTGTGGATTACGTGCCTGGATAGACGAGGCCGAGCAGCGTGAAGGAGGTTCACTGGTGAGGAGGTGGCGCTGCAAGCAAGGAGTGAAGGTTTCAACTTGGAAAGGATGGCGGAAATAGGGTAAATGTGGATTTTGCTAAGGGGGAGGGGGCGGGGAGGTAGATATTTACGCGGAAGCCGAAAATTTTGAATCGGTTTAGCGAAAAAACAAGCGCGCAAAGTGTCATCAGACATGGTCCCTTATTCAGAACTGTGTATGATATATGAACATCACAAATGATTCAGATAGCTTAACCCGTGTGTGATGAGTTTGAACGTCAAAATTTTTGGTTCCAATTTCCCTGGTTACAGTGCTAATCCACGTCATTGCATAATTTGGATACACAAAGGAGACTACAACACACCCATACTTCTTAATCGAGCAAGTTCTGCAATTAAAGAGAGCTAGCTGACCTAAACATTACTCTAACAAATTAAAGACCTATGCTCTTAATTAAACAAAACAAAGATTACTACTATGACTAGTTCTCGTTGATCTCCAACGCCTCCTCCATGTCCAGCTCGCTCCGACAGTCTCATGGGGAAGGGGATCCATGGCATCCATCACACCATACTCGGCAAGCATCTCACCATCCGCATGCGCCATCTCTTTGGAAAAGGCCGCCACGAGCTGGGCGTGGGCGGCCGTGATCTGGACTTGGACGGGCTCCGTCGTGGCAAGGTATGCGGTGGAGGAACGGACGGCTGCTCGAACGCTCTCGGCGATTGCCAACTCTTCGGCCGTGGGTTGCCAACCATTGTCGGAGAAGATTTTTTTTGATTTGTGCGGTGACCGCATCGAGCTAGGTGTTGGAGGCCTCGACATGTTCGTGGGCGGCCACCATTTGGGCTAAGGCTGCCGCTGCGGAATGGACAGCTGGTGTGCCGCTCTCGCCAGTTGCTATCCCCGAGGCAGATGTTGCTGCCGCCACCTGAGAAGCAACAACGGCCGTTTGGGATGCCTTGGCCACCCGGTCGCAGATTGCGGCCACGCTCATGCACCTTGTTAGCACGCGTATGGTGGCTGCGGCCACACTCTCGCCAGAGTGGGCCGCCCAAGTTGGCCTCACGACGCGGGTTCACGTCCCCATCTTTCACTGGCGACGATTAAACAGTGAAATGATATTTGGGGAGCGAGCTAGTGTGCTTGACACGCCGGCTATGGACTGTAGCCGACACACCTTCTCACGTAAGCCATAGTGTCACGACCGACTTTTTCAATAAATAATTATTGAGAAAATCGATCTTTAGAGTCCAGTATAGGAAAAGTCATCCTCACTGGTAGACAAATACTTGATGAGCAGAGGACTAGTAGCATTAAATATATTACAGGGTTGAGCTGAGGCTGCTCAACAAATTATTACAAACTCGCTAATATCTTACATAAGGGTGGTTATGAAACAAGGGTGAGGTGTCATGCTACTAGCTCGAGGTAAAAAGTGGTGGTGGATAACTTGACTCCTAACTGGCAGCTCATCGAGCGTCGAGGTGAGGCTCGATGAATTTTATTTCTGGGGTTGCGGAAGCGGATAATACAGTGACCAAAACAGGATCGCACGGGACTGACTGGGACTCCTCTAGGCGTCGGACTCGCTATCAAACTCTTCATCCATGAGATCGCCTTCATCAACATCTGGCCAAATCAACAGGCCAGGTGAGTACTTTGAAATTACTCGCAAGACAGTTCAGACAAAAGATATAATCAATGAATGCATGAATGCGTCATAAATAAAAATGATGCTCATACAACAATAATAATATTTATGCACGACTTGATAAGTAAACAAATAAATAACTGAAAACCGATCGGGTGTCTGGAGCGACGCCTCGAAAGGTAAACAAATAAAATTCATGTCGCAGTCGGGCGTCTCAGCGACACCACATAAAGGGCTTTAAAAGAAATGCCACAGTCGGACGTCTGAGCAACATCACATAAAGGGCTTTAAAAGAAATGCCACAGTCGGACGTCTGAGCGACATCGCAGATAGGACTTTAAAAGAAATGCCACAGTTGGATGTCTGAGCGACATCGCATAAAGGGCTTTAAAATAAATGCCACAGTCGGACGTCTGAGCGACATCGCAGACAGGGCTTTAAAAGAAATGCCACAGTCAGACGTCTGAGCGACATCACAGACAGGGCTTTAAAAGAAATGCCACAGTTGGACGTCTGAGCGACATCGCAGACAAGGCTTACAATAAAGGTAAATACAATTATGCCACCGTCGGACGTCTGAGCGACATCACAGACCGGGCTTACAATAAATGTAAATACAAGTATGCCACCGTTGGACGTCAGAGCGACATGACAGACAGGGCTTGTAACAAAAGTGAATAACAAGATTAGTCCATCCACAAGAATAATCTTTTAACCGGATTTATCACACATGTATTCCACCGGAGTTTTGTCACTGTGGCTGATACCTGATAAGATAAGATGAATATAGTACTTTAACATGTACAAGATGATTGAAAGATTTGTGACACTGCAGAGTTGGTATTGACTGACCACAGCCAACGGATTTCTGTAGTCACGAATGGACTAGTTCCGTTTATGGTATTTCAGTAGAAACACATTTAACTAGTACACACCCATTTCAGCTCACGATGCCAGGAATCACCCTGGACAATGTCCAAGAAAAACTTTGAGACGGGGAGGTCACAACCTCGAATAGCATGGGATCAAATTTCTATACGCGTGCTCTAAGGGGTGCCCCCCTCTCGGTCCCAACCGGAAACACCCATGCCCCCTGACCGGATGACGAGCTTTAATCCAGGGCCGTGGAACCCTCATCCCGGCCTCTCTATTTGGTGTGTACCAGGAAAACGATTTGCAACTTACTAAGCCATATTCCTTTCGGAAAACATGTGACAGTACAGGAAGGAATGAATGGAAATGTGATTTGTTTCACGATGACACAGAGGTCAAATAATTTGGCATAAGACTGGCATGTCACAACACTGCCATCTTACCCATCCTCATGCCATCACATGACCATACAAATATGTTTCCCACAATATAATGCTTTCCGAAACTTACTTTCCACTTATGTGCATGAAATATATCATTCAAGGAAATGTTCATAAACATGCCATGACTATACTAAAATGCAAACATGCAACAACCACTCATCATATCAAGAGTTCAAACAAGCTTGCCTGGTTCGGAGTAGTTGGAGTTTAACTGTGTGAAGTTTGCAGCTCCGTCACCTCCTCCGGTATCTACGGTATAAGAAAAATACGTACGTAACGTAAATACCGTGAGTGTACAAAAACGTATTCCAAATATTTTTCAAACAAATATGACAAAAAAGTAGACAGAAAAATAAAGATGACAGAGAAAGAATCAATCAAAAACCGTTTCCTGTTTAAAAGTTATAAGAGTTTTGGTCCAAGGACCCATCTGTAATGAAACAGAAAGTTTCCAGGGGGTTCTGTGGAAAAGTCCAGAAAACGCTTCGTTTAAAAGAAACGGCTGAGAGACTGACAGGTGGGCTCCACCCGTCAGGTTTGAAATTTCAAACGGGGAAAATAGGGCGTGACGGCGCCCGAGAGGTGCGATGGTCGCCGGCGGCGATCCACGGCGAGGCAAGGTGATTGGGGGTTACCTTCGTGATCAGTGCACCCTTCCGCGTTTGTGGGTGGTGGTGGTGGTCTCCGGCGAGTATTGTGTCGACGGCGGCCCTTGCTCCGGCGGACGGCGGTTCGCGCAGTCGTGGTTTCACCGGAGGGAGCTGCGGGGGTCAAATTGAAGTGGGGGTTAGCCTCCTGGTGGTGGTACGAGGCTACGGGCAAGAGTAGGGCGACAGAGGAGTTCTCACTGGAGAGAACGTTGCCGGAGCCCGAGGCAGACGGAGGTGTCCGGAGTCGAAGAAGAAAGGCCCCTCGAGGCTCTTCCAGTGGCTAGGCGGGGTCTGGTGAGTTGGTGGAGCTGTGCGGGGGCGAGAGCAAGCTCGGGGGGGGTGCTATTTATAGCCGGCCCGAGGCGGTTGCCGTGAACGGATAAGTCCGGCGAGTGATTACGGTGGCGCTGTGGCTGGACAGTCGGCTTAGGAGCTTGAGCATCGCCTAGGTGGAGCATTGGTGCCATTTCAGCGTCCAACTCAGCACGGGAGGGGTGGTTACGGCCTGTCCTTGACGGAACGGCCGCACGTCACGTCGGCGGCAGAGAACGCACTCTGCGCGTGCCAAGCCACGACGACGGTGCTGCATGCGTGCGCTGGCAAGGAGGTGGCCACGCAGAGCTCTCAGGAAGATTGGGCGGCGCCGAACGGCGTTATGCCGCAGTGTTGCCCCCTGTCGGCTATTACGGTGGTTCTGCCGCCGCAAAGCTCGCCGGCGCAGGCGGGCCAGGGCGCCACCGATGCCAAGAAGGCGCCAAGCGCGTGTGTGGTGCTCCGGACAAGAGGGAGGGGCTGCGAGCAACAAGTCAAAAGCACAGTGGACATGTGACTGAAGTTACTAATGGAGAAACGACACTGAAACTCTGAATTTACTAAATATGAACAGTAACAATGCATGCCAAGTGTTCAACAGAATGATTCTGGCATGTAGGGATTTTTCCTTGAGCTGATTTTTGGTGGAGGGGTCTCTCATTGCAACTATAGGTTGCCTGAATTTTGGTGGAATTTTTGGAGGAGTGTAGATATGAATTTCACCAAATTTGGCAAATCTGGTCCAAACTTCCAGAGAGTGAAATTTGAAATATTTGAAAAGAAGAAGAGTGGATCAAGATGGTTCTAGGTTGTGGGTGCAAAGGACTATCCAGAGGAGTTGAGTTGAGGTCAAAAATCAAATGTATTAAGGTACTTGCTTTGCAAATCACCTAGGCTCAAAAGAAAAGACATAATTATTATGGGAAGAGAAATAATTGGAATAAAATCCAAAAATGAATTTTGTTAGTTTGGATAGAATGTTTGGGTTGTACCAAAGTGGAAGGAGGGGCTTTGGGGAAGTTTTACCATAAGAGTCATGGTAAAACAAGAATGGATCAAACTCAAATAAAAGCCCAAAACCAAAAATGTTGTCTTTTTTAGAAGAAACTAAATCCAAGAAAGAATTTTTGAGAGGGCAAACTTAGAAGAGGGTTTTTAAGAAGGGTTTAAATGACCTTCTTCAAACCAAGCAAGGCTCTTTCTGAAAGCAAAAACCACAAAATTTTTGGAGTGTCACAGCCCCTACCCCCTTAGGAAAAATCTCGTCCCCGAGATTTCAGCTGATCCTTAAATAGGTGTGGGTGCTCTGTCCGAAGAAAATCCTCGCTCTCCCAAGTTGCTTCATTCTCGGTGTGATTGCTCCACTGAACTCTGAAAAACTTGATGGTTTTCTGTCGGGTCCTCCTCTTAGACTCTTCTAATATTTTTATTGGGTGCTCCCGGTAGGAGAGGTCTGGTTGTACATCAATATTTTCATGCGACACTTGCTTCTCTGGGTTGCTCACATACTTTCTCAACTGCTAGATGTGAAACACGCTGTGGATACTGGATAAATCTCCGGGTAGGTCTAGCTGGTAGGCTACCGTGCCTCTTCGGGCCACTATATGAAATGGTCCGATGAATCTTGGTGCTAGCTTTCCCTTAATCCTGAACCGCTGCAGACCCTTCATAGGAGAAACTCTTAGGTATACCAATTCTCCGGGTTCAAAACTGATTTCCCGATGCTTTCGGTCGTAATAACTCTTCTGCCGACTCTGAGCTGTTTTGAGTCGATCTCTAATTGTTTTAACTTTCTCCTCGGCCTCCTTGAGCATATCTGGACCGAAGATATGGCTGTCTATGGTCTCTGACCAATTTAGCGGGGTGCGGCATCTTCTCCCATACAGAGCTTCAAAGGGTGCCATTTGTAAGCTGGCTTGATAGCTGTTATTGTATGCGAACTCTGCATATGGCAAACTTTCTTCCCAACTGGTTCCGTAGGTGAGGACACAGGCCCTCAGCATGTCTTCAAGAATTTGGTTTACGCGTTCAGTTTGCCCATCAGTTTGGGGATGGTACGCGGTGCTGAAAGATAGTAGGGTTCCCAGTGCTTGTTGTAGGTGATCCCAAAATCTAGAGACGAACTGTGTGCCTCTATCGGAGATGATAGTCTTTGGGACTCCATGTAGGCAGATGATACGGGCAAGATAAAGTCTGGCCAGTCTCTGAGTGGTGTAAGTTGTCTTTGCCGGAATAAAATGTGCCACTTTGGTTAATCTGTCGGTTATGACCCATATGGCATCGTTTCCTTGTCATGACCATGGTAGTCCAACGATAAAGTCCATTCCAATCTCGCCCCACTTCCACTCGGGTATCTTGTTTGGCTGTAACAGCCCAGCTGGTTTCTAGTGCTCGGCCTTGATACGTTGACAAGAGTCATAGCATGCAATGAATGTGGCTATATCTCTCTTCATACCGTGCCACCAAAATTTTCCCTGAAGGTCTTTGTACATCTTTGTCCCTCCAGGATGGATTGAATGCGGAGCTGTGTGACTTTCAGCCAAAATTTGTTGTTTGAGGTCCTTGATATTTGGTACGCAAAGTCTCTCTCCGTACCACAATATTCCTTGCTCATCTATGTTGAATTCAGAGGCTTTGCCCAAACTCACTTTCCTTTTTATGCCATCAATGCTGGGGTGTCCGTGCTGGGCTTCCTTGATCTTTTCCATCAGGGTAGGCTGTATTTCCAGATTCGACACACTGCCTTCGGTAACCATTATTAAATTGAGTCTGGCAAATTCCCGTTGAAATTCTGGCCTCAACTTTGGTATAATGTCGTCATCCGTGCTGGGATTCCAACTAAGGGCATCTGCCACAACATTTGCTTTTCCGGGATGATAGTGGATTCCAACATCATAATCCTTCACCAACTCTAACCAGCATCGTTGCCGTAAATTAAGTTCCGGCTGTGTGAAAATATACTTGAGACTCTTATGGTCTGTGTATATCTCAAAGCGATTTCCAAGTAGGAAGTGTCTCCATTCCTTGAGTGCATGGATGACCGCTGCCAATTCTAGGTCATGGGTGGGATAATTCTCCTCATGTTTGCGAAGTTGTCTGGAGACATACGCAACTATCTTGCCCTCTTGCATCAATACACATCCGAGGCCCTTCCGGGATGCGTCGCAATATACTTCAAATTTTTTGTGTATGTCTGGCACAATTAATACTGGTGCCGTTGTTAGTTTGCTTTTTAGCTCTTGGAAACTTTTCTCACATGCTTCCGTCCATTCAAACTTCTTGCATTTCTTGAGCAATTGTGTCATGGGCTTCGCTATGGTGGAGAATCCTTCTATAAATCTCTGATAATAGCCTGCCATTCCCAAGAAACTCCGTATGTCCATTACGTTAGCTGGTGGTTTCCAGCCAAGTACGGCCTTGACTTTTTCCGGGTCCACTGCAATACCTTCTTGGGTTAGCACGTGGCCCAGAAAACCCACCTGTCTTAGCCAAAATTCACATTTGCTGAATTTGGCGTACAGTTGATGTTTCCTGAGTTCTCCGAGTACAATCCTGAGATGCTCGGCGTGCTCTTCTGGTGTTTTGGAGTATATTAGAATATCATCGATGAATACCACAACAAACTTGTCCATATACTTCATAAATACTTTGTTCATGAGGTGAACAAAATATGCGGGGGCGTTGGTTAGCCCGAATGGCATCACTGTGAACTCATACAACCCATATCTGGAAGTGAAGGCGGTCTTGGGAATATCTTCTCTTCGCACTTTTAATTGGTGGTATCCTGATCTCAAGTCAATTTTTGAGAAGACTTTGGCCTGTGCGAGCTGATCAAATAAATCATTTATTTGGGGCATTGGGTATTTGTTCTTGATTGTGACCATGTTAAGAGCCCGATAGTCAATACACAACCTCAGTGTTCCATCCTTCTTCTTGGCAAATAAAATGGGAGAACCCCAAGGTGAGGAGCTGGCTCGTATGTATCCTTTCTCCAATAATTCTTTTATTTGCTTCTGCAACTCTACCAATTCGGATGGTGCCATTCTGTATGGTTTCTTGTAAATGGGAGCGGTTCCGGGTGCTAGTTCAATGCTGAATTCTATCTCTCGGTCCGGTGGCATGCCTGGTAGTTCTTCTGGAAATACATCTGGAAATTCACATACTACTGGAACCTTGTTTAGCTCAGAAACGCCCACCTTGTTTAATCTTGGTTGCCGAGGTATATGTCTTTCCTTGGCTGAAACTTTTATTTTCTTCCCATGATGGTGTGTGAGAATCACGGTCCAATTGAAGCAGTCAATAAAACCTTTGTTGGTGGTTAACCAATCCATCCCTAGGATGACATCGAGTCCTTTGCTTTCCAATACAATAAGGTTGGCGTAAAACTTCAATCCTTCAAATTCAGTAACCACACCTTGACAGTAACTCTGGGTCACTTGCTTAATTCCAGGGGACTTGATGATCATTGATTTTTCCAAGGGAAGCATCGAAAAATTATTTTGCAAAGCAAAACTCTTTGAAATGAATGAGTGAGAAGCTCCAGAATCAAACAAAACCATGGCAGGTATTGTGTTGACGGGGTACGTACCGAGTACGATATCTGGGGCGTTCTGCGCTTCCTCTCGGGTCACGTGGTTCAGGTGACCTTTCCGGTGGTTGTTATTGGGGTTGAAATTGCTTCGCTTTGGCGCTGAATTATTGCCACCATTATTGGGCTTGGGGGTTGAGTTCCTTGGCTTGGGGCACTGCTTGGCATAGTGCCCTTCTTCTCCACAAGCGTAACAAGTAACGCCTGGGCGATAGGTGAACTCCTTGTCTCTTGCATGGAAATTCTTGATTGGGCGTGAATTATCCATCGGGGTTTTGTGTATTCCACCCTTCTAAAATTCCGTCTTGCTTCTCGGGTTGCAAGTAAAAGTAGTATGGTCCCTTTTGCGTTTGCGGAAATCTTCCAGGCTACGTCGCTCATTTTCCAGAGTAATGGCCTTATCCACCAGTGTTTTAAAATCTGGGAAGGTATGCACAACCAGCTGGCATTTAAGGGCGGGTGCCAGGCCCTCCAGGAATTTTTCCATCTTCTTGCTCTCGGTCATGCGCTCTTTATTGGCGTAGCGAGACAGCAGAGTAAATTGGCTGTTGTATTCTGACACTGTCATGGTCCTTTGCTTGAGGTCATCAAATTCTCTCTTCTTGATTTTCATAACACTCTTAGGAATGTGTGCCCCATGAAAACCTTCTTTGAAATCCTCCCAGGTTATTTCATTTTTGTTGGGGTGCATGTGCAGGAAGTTTTCCCACCATGATGCGGCTGCTCCCGTGAGGTAATGTGGTGCATACAATACTTTTTCACGGTCTGAACACTGTACAATAATTAATTTTCTCTCCATGTCACGAAGCCAGTCGTCGGCCTCAAGAGGCTTGTCAGTATGAGAAAATGTTGGAGGACGCATCTTCTGTAACTCAGATAATTTGGATTGCTGTTGATACTGACCACGGTTACTTCCCATATTGATGAATTGGTTCATCATTTCCTGGTGTTGTTGCTGACTCTGTTCATACAGACGACACACTTGTGTAAATGCTGTTTCACTGTCCTGTTGACTTGTCTGTCCCTGAGTGAAATTGTGGTTCTGCGGTGTGCCATAATTTTCTTCTGGCTGATTTGGCATGGAGCGCGTCCAAGGACGAGACATCTTTCACTCTGGGGATATATTTTGTGAAACTTGTAAGACAAGAAAGAGAGTCGCAAAAGTCAATAAAATCGCACATAAAGCAAATTTTAAAACTCCAGGATACTTTTGAAAATACACGATTTCGCGCGGAGAAGGACTATTTCATATCTTACACGCAAGCATAATTATACATTACATCACTCAGGATATGCGTGCATAATCCTGACATGTTATTAAACTAGTGCACTTCTCCAGATCCTACATGATGCGCAAACAGGCTACTTCTCACAACCTATGTACATACAAACATATTACACAAGTCGGTACATCGCATGGCGTCTACGCGTACTCAGTCGGAGATGGTGAGGATCTCCCTTGGCCTGCCGAGGGTGAGATGCAGTGACGTTGGGGAATCAACTTCCTCCTCGCTAATAGGTTCCAGACGAGGAACGCTGCGCTGAGATGATGGAGAAGGTGCCGTAGGCGGAGTACCCTGAATAAGAGTGGGCGGAATAGGTGGACTAGCACGTATGGGAGTGGGTGCAAAAAGTGGTGCAGCGCGAACGGGAGTGGGTGCAATAGCTTGGTTAAATTCCTCAGTTGTAGGCAGACGACGTGCAGTGGCGAGAATGGTGGGTGAATGAGAAGCTGAGGACGAGATAAAAGTTAGCGGTGGAGCGGTGTGTAGGAGTTCCCTCCTGTTAGCAGCACAGCCATGAACCGAGTCCATGCGGGCAGCTACGAGGTCATCCACCATGCTGTCCAAGGTTGCCTCCAGGGCTCGGAGGTACTCGACAAGCATCTCAAAAGCCTCGTCACGCTCTCCTTTGGGGCAAGAGAAGGAGTAGTGACAGGTGTAAGGCACATGGCATGGAAGGTAGCGGTAGCGACGGGTCTTCATTGCAGGAAGGACATCCCGAAGACGAGCTATCGCCTCGCGGGCTGCCATCTGCATAGCATGCCTCTCTGTAGGCATGGCTCTCCCCAAGAAACGGAAGCGGCGCATCTCAACACGCCCTCCCCTGAATTGCACCGCGGCCTGGTGAATGGTCAGACTGTCCTTGATCTTGTGCGGATAAAGTGTGAAGACTGGGCGCATGGATGGCCCCATCGCGACCTGAAAGATGCAGGAGAGTAGTTTGACGAACCCCTCAGGCACGTTGGCGAACATTTGAGACTCGCAGTCGTTGCCGGCCATCTACAAAAGTAGGAAAAAATTCTGAATGATCAGATCATAAATTTTTATGCTGACTATCAGAAAAAGGACTACATTTGTAAAAACATGAATAAACTCTATCCTGCTAATAACCAATTAGCGATCGCACCTAGTGGCTTCCTATAGTCAGCCTGGCTCTGGTTACCAAGTCTGTCACGACCGACTTTTTCAATAAATAATTATTGAGAAAATCGATCTTTAGAGTCCAGAATAGGAAAAGTCATCCTCACTGGTAGGCAAATACTTGATGAACAGAGGACCAGTAGCATTAAATATATTACAGGGTTGAGCTGAGGCTGCTCAACAAATTATTATAAACTCGCCAATATCTTACATAAGGGCGGTTATGACACAAGGGTGAGGTGGCATGCTACTAGCTCGAGGTAAAAAGCGGTGGTGGATAACTTGACTCCTAACTGGCAGCTCATCGAGTGTCGAGGTGAGGCTCAATGAATTTTATTTCTGGGGTTGCGGAAGCGGATAATACAGTGACCAAAATAGGATTGCACGGGACTGACTGGGACTCCTCTAGGCGTCAGACTCGCTATCAAACTCTTCATCCATGAGACCGCCTTCATCAACATCTGGCCAAATCAACAAGCCAGGTGAGTACTTTGAAAGTACTCGCAAGACAGTTCAGACAAAAGATATAATCAATGAATGCATGAATGCGTCATAAATAAAAATGATGCTCATACAACAATAATAATATTTATGCACGACTTGATAAGTAAACAAATAAATAACTGAAAACCGATCGGGTGTCTGGAGCAACGCCTCGAAAGGTAAACAAATAAAATTCATGTCGCAGTCGGGCGTCTCAGCGACACCACATAAAGGGCTTTAAAAGAAATGCCACAGTCGGACGTCTGAGTGACATCACATAAAGGGCTTTAAAAGAAATGCCACAGTCGGACGTCTGAGCGACATCGCAGACAGGGCTTTAGAAGAAATGCCACAGTTGGATGTCTGAGCGACATCGCATAAAGGGCTTTAAAAGAAATGCCACAGTCGGACGTCTGAGCGACATCGCAGACAGGGCTTTATAAGAAATGCCACAGTCGGACGTCTGAGCGACATCGCAGACAGGGCTTTAAAAGAAATGCCACAGTTGGACGTCTGAGCGACATCGCAGACAGGGCTTACAATAAAGGTAAATACAATTATGCCACCGTCGGACGTCTGAGCGACATCACAGACCGGGCTTACAATAAATGTAAATACAAGTATGCCACCGTTGGACGTCAGAGCGACATGACAGACAGGGCTTGTAACAAAAGTGAATAACAAGATTAGTCCATCCACAAGAATAATCTTTTAACCGGATTTATCACACATGTATTCCACCGGAGTTTTGTCACTGAGGCTGATACCTGACAAGATAAGATGAATATAGTACTTTAACATGTACAAGATGATTGAAAGATTTGTGACACTGCAGAGTTGGTATTGACTGACCACAGCCAACGGATTTCTGTAGTCACGAATGGACTAGTTCCGTTTATGGTATTTCAGTGGAAACACATTTAACTAGTACACACCCATTTCACCTCACGATGCCAGGAATCACCCTGGACAATGTCCAAGAAAAACTTTGAGACGGGGAGGTCACAACCTCGAATAGCATGGGATCAAATTTCTATACGCGTGCTCTAAGGGGTGCCCCCCTCTCGGTCCCAACCGGAAACACCCATGCCCCCTGACCGGATGACGAGCTTTAATCCAGGGCCATGGAACCCTCATCCCAGCCTCTCTATTTGGTGTGTACCAGGAAAACGATTTGCAACTTACTAAGCCATATTCCTTTCGGAAAACATGTGACAGTACAGGAAGGAATGAATGGAAATGTGATTTGTTTCACAATGACACAGAGGTCAAATAATCTGGCATAAGACTGGCATGTCACAACACTGCCATCTTACCCATCCTCATGCCATCACATGACCATACAAATATGTTTCCCACAATATAATGCTTTCCGAAACTTACTTTCCACTTATGTGCATGAAATATATCATTCAAGGAAATGTTCATAAACATGCCATGACTATACTAAAATGCAAACATGCAACAACCACTCATCATATCAAGAGTTCAAACATGCTTGCCTGGTTCGGAGTAGTTGGAGTTTAACTGTGTGAAGTTTGCAGCTCCGTCACCTCCTCCGGTATCTACGGTATAAGAAAAATACGTACGTAACGTAAATACCGTGAGTGTACAAAAACGTATTCCAAATATTTTTCAAACAAATATGACAAAAAAGTAGACAGAAAAATAAAGATGACAGAGAAAGAATCAATCAAAAACCGTTTCCTGTTTAAAAGTTATAAGAGTTTTGGTCCAAGGACCCATCTGTAATGAAACAGAAAGTTTCCAGGGGGTTCTGTGGAAAAGTCCAGAAAACACTTCGTTTAAAAGAAACGGCTGAGAGACTGACAGGTGGGCTCCACCCGTCAGGTTTGAAATTTCAAACGGGGAAAACAGGGCGTGACGGCGCCCGAGAGGTGCGGTGGTCGCCGGCGGCGATCCACGGCGAGGCAAGGTGATCGGGGGTTACCTTCGTGATCAGTGCACCCTTCCGCGTTTGTGGGTGGTGGTGGTGGTCTCCGGCGAGTACTGTGTCGACGGCGGCCCTTGCTCCGGCGGACGGCGGTTCGGGCAGTCGTGGATTTCACCGGAGGGAGCTGCGGGGGTCAAATTGAAGTGGGGGTTAGCCTCCTGGTGGTGGTACGAGGCTACGGGCAAGAGTAGGGCGACAGAGGAGTTCTCACTGGAGAGAATGTTGCCGGAGCCCGAGGCAGACGGAGGTGTCCGGAGTCGAAGAAGAAAGGCCCCTCGAGGCTCTTCCAGTGGCTAGGCGGGGTCTGGTGAGTTGGTGGAGCTGTGCGGGGGTGAGAGCAAGCTCGGGGGGTGCTATTTATAGCCGGCCCGAGGCGGTTGCCGTGAACGGATAAGTCCGGCGAGTGATTACGGTGGCGCTGTGGCTGGACAGTCGGCTTAGGAGCTTGAGCATCGCCTAGGTGGAGCATTGGTGCCATTTCAGCGTCCAACTCAGCACGGGAGGGGTGGTTACGGCCTGTCCTCGACGGAACGGCCGCACGGCACGTCGGCGGCAGGGAACGCGCTCTGCGCGTGCCAGGCCACGGCGACATTGCTGCATGTGTGCGCTGGCAAGGAGGTGGCCATGCGGAGCTCTCAGGAAGATTGGGCGGTGCCGAACGGCGTTATGCCGCAGTGTTGCCCCCTGTCGGCTGTTGCGGTGGTTCTGCCGCCGCAAAGCACGCCGCCGCAGGCGGGCCAGGTCGCCACCGACGCCAGGAAGGCGCCAAGTGCGCGTGTGGTGCTCCGGACAAGAGGGAGGGGCTACGAGCAACGAGCCAAAAGCACAGTGGACATGTGACTGAAGTTACTGATGGAGAAACGACACTGAAACTCTGAATTTACTGAATATGAGCAGTAACTGTGCATGCCAAGTGTTCGACAGAATGATTCTGGCATGTAGGGATTTTTCCTTGAGCTGATTTTTGGTGGAGGGGTCTCTCATTGCAACTATAGGTTGCCTGAATTCTGGTGGAATTTTTGGAGGAGTGTAGATATGAATTTCACCAAATTTGGCAAATCTGGTCCAAACTTGCAGAGAGTGAAATTTGAAATATTTGAAAAGAAAAAGAGTGGATCAAGATGGTTCTAGGTTGTGGGTGCAAAGGACTATCCAGAGGAGTTGAGTTGAGGTTAAAAATCAAATGTATTAAGGTACTTGCTTTGCAAATCACCTAGGCTCAAAAGAAAAGACAGAATTATTATGGGAAGAGAAATAATTGGAATAAAATCCAAAAATGAATTTTGTTAGTTTGGATAGAATGTTTGGGTTGTACCAAAGTGGAAGGAGGGGCTTTGGGGAAGTTTTACCATAAGAGGCATGGTAAAACAAGAATGGATCAAACTCAAATAAAAGCTCAAAACCAAAAAGGTTTTCTTTTTTAGAAGAAACTAAATCCAAGAAAGAATTTTTGAGAGGGCAAAATTAGAAGAGGGTTTTTAAGAAGGGTTTAAATGACCTTCTTCAAACCAAGCAAGGCTCTTTCTGAAAGCAAAAACCACAAAATTTTTGGAGTGTCACACATAGGCGTACTATACACCAAAGGTGTTCCAGGATATTTTGTACTGCATCTCACACGGTTGGTGATAATAAACTGTGTGGGATCTACTTGATTTTTCATCTGGATTTGAATACATAATGGGGTCACAACGGCAATGGACGGTGTTTGAATTTCTAGACCTTTTATCTGGAGTGAACATGCAACTATACGTGTGTCGTAAAAAAATTGGAATTATTCAGGGTTGGTTTGGACATTTGATAAATTAAATTGGTTTTCTAGCCATTTCAGGTGCACAATTCAAAATTAAACTACATGCATATGCTCCGGTGCACCAACATGGGTTCTAAAATCATATATTGTATCCATGGGTTTATGCTTATGTCCCATGCAAGAAATGGGGATGAATTTCAAACACCACGACACCGTGGCTCTCCGGTAAATGTTGAGGTACTTGCTTTTTGTAATTCTAGTAAATCCAAAACATGCCTGAAATTCATGAACCTTGGCATGCTATCATGGAATGGCATCAACATGCTGGGGTAAAAAATGTTATCCCATTTAGGGTAGGTTATGGTATAAGCTTCTCACAAACCAGAGCTTGTCACAAGAAGCCTCATGGTTCCATTAGGGAAACATGTCACCTTTGTGGACAAAACGATATTCTTCGCCTCTTCTTCCTTTCAATTTTTTTCTTGGTGCCAACATAGAACAACAGGAGTGTCGTCTTTAATTGTGGATTTTTTTGGGGATCGTTTGGATAGTTTTATAAGTTAATTGAGTTTTCAAGGCATTTATGTGCATAATTCAAAATTGAACTACATGCACATGCTCGAGTCCATAAAAACGGGTTGCAAAATCAAATGTTTGTCCTTGGTTGCAAGCTTAGGTCACATGCAAGAAGTGAGCATGAATGTCAAACACCTTGACACTGTTGCTCAACCGCTAACATTGAAATACGTGGTTTCAAAATTATAGTAAATCAAAAACTCATCTGAAATTCATGAAACTTGGCATGATATCATGGAACGCCATTGACATGCCATGGTAATAATATTGTCCCATTTGTGGCAGGTTTGGGTATAAGCTTCTCGCAAACCAGAGCTTCTCTCACAACAAGCACTACAAGAAATATGTTAACTAGTGACCTTCTGTCAGTGACCCTGGAAGAATTGGTCATAGATCTATGACCATTTGAGACCAATTGGTCAAAAGCTGTTCGGCGGGCTCCAAACCCTAAACCATTGAGACCATTTTGGTCAGAAAGGTCGTAATTTCTTTACACGAAATGGTCATAAAGCAAACAGCACTGGTCCGCTGCCTTATTTCTAGTTGTTAACAACCCATATAGATGGTCATAGCCTTGTAAATTATGCTGGGTTGCAATGACTAGGAGCCATCTCACCAGTTTTGCCTATGTGTCATGTCCATGTGTCAATTTTTGCCCTAGGTTGTGAAGCAACCTATATTTCTGTTATTCCTAAAATTCCCAAAAATTCTCATAATATTTTTGGATCATATCTTCATCAAATATGTCAAAAACCTTCCTTGCCTAGTTAAAAAATGATTCAACAATATTCATTTTCCTATTCTTTTCAGAGTAGCACTTTGTGAAGGAAGTGTTATTTATATATTCTTGATTTCCCTAAAAATTTGTGAAGACTTTCTTCTTAGTATATGATCAACCTCAGCCAAAACTCACACCCATTGGCCATGTGCATTTCCGTACCACTAATCAAACACTTGGCTGCTAATTCATGTTTGAGCATAGTTCGGTCTCCTCATGAGAATCTTATGTTATAATTTTCTTCCTAGTACCTACATGGGAGTGCCCAACCCACTAGACATTCCTAGTCCACCCAGAACGCATGGCAACACCATGGTGACCACGCGACGGGCATGCGAGCATACACGCTCTACAATTGGGGCCCTCGGCCATCATCCAAACCTCGATGTATCGCCACCAAACCATGTATTTCTGAATAAATAGATACTTATGTACCTAGAAATGATTTTTGGAAAAAATAAAGAGCAAACTATGCGGCAGCTGCAGTTAAAAATTTGACCTGCTTCCAACTGAATCGGCGGAAATTTGTCTTTTTCATCAGAGGTGGATCAAAACTTTTGACACCCAATCATTTTGTCAATTGTGCATCAAATATGGCCTAGTATGTTATAAAATTGATTAGGTCCAATTTTCCAATATATATATGGTAGGTCATTTGAATATGCACCCTTAGGCAACATTGTTTGGCATTCCAATATGCACCCTTGTGCACGATATGAGGTCATTTGAACAAACTATGTCATGAATGTGGCCATAAGATTGACCATCTGGCTTGAAAGCCATGAATCTTCACACATGATAGCTCATTTTTGATAACACTTTTTAAAAATAATTACCATATTACAAGTTTATTATTTTTCCTTGTTACTTGGTCACATGTAATGACACAATGCAGAGGTTTTGCATTTTTTCTGTTTTTTTTTGAATTTTTATTCCCGTTTTCAAAATGCGATCAAAACGGCGGGAATGACTGTTCCTAGCTATTGGTTGAATCTTTTATTTTTTTGGTGTTTCTATGATTAAATTGATACTTATGTACCAAGAAATGATTTTTAGAAAAAATAAAGAGCAAATTATGAGGCAGCCGCAGTTCAAATTTGATCCAGTTCCTGCCGAATCGGCGGAAATTTTTCTTTTTCACCAGAGGTGGGTCAAAACTTTTGACACCCAATCATTTGATCAGTTGTACATTAAATATGGCCTAGTATTTTAGAAAATTGTTTTGGTCCAATTTTGTAACAAATATATGGCAGGTCCTTCACAAAAAATATTCATTTTGGGCACTCGTAAAATGGAAAATTGATTTTTCGTTATTCGAGGGAATAACACTACTACTTACTAGGAAACTTAAAACATTGTCATAAAAAGTGAAGGAAACTTACTACCTGGCGTCGTGGTGTTGCGTTGGAGGTCATGCTGCAATGGAGCTTCGCCGGGCACCGTGGTGCTGCGTTGGAGCTCTTGGCGTGCCGTTGAGAGCTGGAATAGAGGTTCATGGGGATGTCATCGGTGCTGCGTTGAAGCTTTTTCATGCTCGATGCTGTCGTGACATATTAAGATGATCAACGATCACCAATGCGCAGATCGGCTGACTGCTAGGTGGATGATTTCTAGACAAAATCATCTGGCTGACCAGTAGCACCTATTGTTAGTCGATTATTACGACCAATTTAGATGGTCATGACATCATCAAAGTCCGTTCTTCATTCTGATTGGTCTATGAGCATGTCATGCGGATCAAGCATCAGAGACCGTCGGATAATTCCAGATCCAACGGCCCACACCCCTCACCCTTTCACCCACCCACTGCGAGCTACCGTAAAAAAATAAACAAACCCACCACGAGCGAACCCTAGCCCCTCTCTCCCCGCACACCACTCCTCCTCCCTTCCAAATCGTAGCCGCCACCTCCTCCCTTCTAGATCATGGCCGCCACCTCCCTCCGGCGGAGCTCCCCGCCGTCCATGGCCTCGGCCCCTCTCAAATCACCGCATGTCCCTCTCATCCTCGTCCACCAATGAAGCCCAAGACCCCTTCTCCCCATCGCCGCTGCCGCTCCCTTTTCCCCACCGCAGTTCTTCCCCATGCCTCGCGCTGCACAGATCCATGCCGCACCTCGTCGTCCATGCACACTCACCGTCCATGCCTCCGTCCCTCCCTCTCTGGCTCACCCCTATCTCTCACCACGTGGCACGCCACACGCTGCACGCCACCTCCGCCCTCCCCTCGCCCCCGCGCTGATCCCACCGTCGAGCCCAGTTCCCTGCCACGCTGGACGAGCACCGCTGGTGATGGCAGGTCACCATGGATGCCTCCTCTCTCCCTCTCCCCATGACTCTCCTCGTCGCCGCCACCTCCTATGATCCCGGCTAATCCATGGGTGGTTGAAAAGGCCCCGACGAGATTGGACCTTCCCAAGGGCATCAAGGTGACTGACTCCTCTCATCCCCTTTGCCATCCATCCTTAGCGCGCCGACCGATCGATCCTGGGATGTGATGGATCCCCTTCCATGTCCATGTGTGTTGTTCCTCTTCAGATGCAGATGCAGAGCTACTTGCAGATGGCGGAGGAGCCAGAGAAGGAGCATAAGAAGATGCTCGACAAGCTCTCCCACCAAGCCGACGATATGAAGGTAACACTTGTCCTTCAATTCGATCCATGTTTGATCATTTGCTGGTCGTAGGTGCATCTGAATCTAGTGCGGATTTGGAGACTGAAACTGTCGGTGTTGATTCCTTGCAGGGATCGTACAAGAAGTTAATGACATAGGTGCAGTCGTCTTCATCTCGTGGTACTGTAGCGATGGATCAGAGACATCTATCTTCTGAATATTACTTCATTTCAGTCGTCAATTCAAGCTACTATGAGTTAACGATGGTTTGGTATATGAGTTGGTATCACTTCTTCTGTTTCGAAATAGACATATGATTTGCTTATGTTCAGTAAATTTTTGAATGTATGAGTGTTTGTCCATCAAAATCAAGAGGTGTAGTATATATCTACCAGGGATAGTAATTATTGTTGCTTACATGTTACCAAAGTGTTGCAGTTCATAGTAAATGCAGTTCTAGTAGAAGTCATAATATATCAAGGATGGATAAGAGATCATCTACTTTCAGAAGGTTTTACTTGCTTGGTTAATTAGTGTTTTTTTGTAGAACAGACTCCTGACTGTGTATAGTGGGCATTTCGGGCTGTGTATAATGGGCATTTCTAATTAACGTGTATCATTGAGTGTATTATTTTCCTGTTGAGCATGGATTTCGAGTCGCTCGACTAGTCGACGACTAGTCTATGAGTTGCAAAAATATGGTTGACTCAGCTTAGTGTCAACTTGCGACTCTGAGTCACGACTAGTCACAACTTAGGCTCGACTTCTTTCGAGTCGCTGCCCCAGAGTGACTCGCATGAGTCGCGACTCGAAAACCATACTTGAGTTTTAACTATAGAAGAGAAATCATCTATTTCATTGCAGTTTCGTTCAACTTATCCTTTGGTTTCAACTATACATCACAGTGTATCATTGAGTGTATTATTTTCCTGTTGAGTAGCTTTATCTGTCGTATGTAGCTCAAGTAGCAGTGTCCCAATGAAGAATTTTTTTTAGTACCAGAGATGAATGGTTGATTAGTTTTAGCTTCAAGCCATTTTAGTATATTTCTTTGTACCTGTGGCTTGTGGCTAAAACTAATTTACTTTTAAGTTCATCCGTGATGGCCCATAGCTATGAGATCTGAGGGATGCGGACCGTTCGAGCCATGCAGCCTATTGCAACTTTGGTGAACCTCGTTTGAGGCTTAGTGTAATTGATGTACTAGTGCACTGCTTGGCGTAAAATCAAGCAGTACACATAGATATGGAATGACTGCTTCTAGTATCTTACACATGTATATTTGACATGAATGTGTACTGCTTGGCTTAAAGTTGCAGCAACCATGTTTTCTGAATAACTATAGTTGATTTGAAAATCTGCAATTTATTGGCGATGTTACCTTATTATTTGCACTCTTTAATTGTTTTTGCAGGTCCATGACATCTAGATGAACCACTACTGGATGTGGCTAAAGAAAATATGCCCTAGAGGCAATAATAAAGTTATTATTTATTTCCTCATATCATGATAAATGTTTATTATTCATGCTAGAATTGTATTAACCGGAAACATGATACATGTGTGAATACATAGACAAACATATAGTCACTAGTATGCCTCTACTTGACTAGCTCATTAATCAAAGATGG
Source organism: Triticum dicoccoides (assembly GCF_002162155.2). Lineage (NCBI taxonomy): Eukaryota > Viridiplantae > Streptophyta > Magnoliopsida > Poales > Poaceae > Triticum > Triticum dicoccoides. Next base: position 21,490,781 of record NC_041385.1, read on the forward strand.
TTATGTTTCCTAACCATAGACATGTGTTGTCATTTGATTAATGGGATCACATCATTAGGAGAATGATGTGATTGACATGACCCATTCCGTTAGCCTAGCACTTGATCGTTTAGTATATTGCTATTGCTTTCTTCATGACTTATACATGTTCCTGTAACTATGAGATTATGCAACTCCCGTCTACCGGAGGAACACTTTGGGTGCTACCAAACATCACAACGTAACTGGGTGATTATAAAGGAGTACTACAGGTGTCTCCAAAGGTACATGTTGGGTTGGCGTATTTCGAGATTAGGTTTTGTCACTCCGATTGTCGGAGAGGTATCTCTGGGCCCTCTCGGTAATGCACATCACTATAAGCCTTGCAAGCAATGTAGCTAATGAGTTAGTTACACAATGATGCATTACGTAACGAGTAAAGAGACTTGCCGGTAACGAGATTGAACTAGGTATTAGATACCGACGATCGAATCTCGGGCAAGTAACATGCCGATGACAAAGGGAACAACGTATGTTGTTATGCGGTTTGACCGATAAAGATCTTCGTAGAATATGTAGGAGCCAATATGAGCATCCAGGTTCCGCTATTGGTTATTGACCGAGAATAGTTCTAGGTCATGTCTACATAGTTCTCGAACCCGTAGGGTCCGCACGCTTAACGTTACGATGACAGTTTTATTATGAGTTTATATATTTTGATGTACCGAAGGTTGTTTGGAGTCCTGGATATGATCCAGGACATGACGAGGAGTCTCGAAATGGTCGATACATAAAGATTGATATATTGGAAGCCTATATTTGGATATCAGAAACGTTCCGAGAGAAACCGGGATTTTTCCGGAGTACCGGGGGGTTACCGGAAACCCCCGGGGGTTATTGGGCCTACATGGGCCATAAGGGAAAAGAGGAGGGCCGGCCAGGGCAGGCCGCGCGCCCCCTCCCCCCTAGTCCAAATAGGACAAGGAAGGGGGGCGGCGCCCCCCTTTCCTCTTTCCCCTCCCCCCTTTCCTTCTCCACCAAGGCAAGAGGGGGAATCCTACTCCCGATGGGAGTAGGACTCCTCCAGGCGCACCCCTTGGGGGCCAGCTGCAACTCCCCCTCCCTCCGTTATATACAGGGGCAGGGGGGCACCCTAGAACACACAAGTTGATCTACGTGATCGTTCCTTAGCCGTGTGCGGTGCCCCCCTCCACCATATTCCACCTCGGTCATATCGTCGCGGAGTTTAGGCGAAGCCCTGCGCCGGTAGAACATCATCATCGTCACCACGCCGTCGTGCTGACGGAACTCATCCCCGACACTTTGCTGGATCGAAGTCCGGGGATCGTCATCGAGCTGAACGTGTGCTGAACTCGGAGGTGCCGTACGTTCGGTACTTGGATCGGTCGGATCGTGAAGACGTACGACTACATCAACCGCGTTGTCATAACGCTTCTGCTTACGGTCTACGAGGGTACGTGGACATTACTCTCCCCTCTCGTTGCTATGCATCACCATGATCTTGCGTGTGCGTAGGATTTTTTTTGAAATTACTACGTTCCCCAACAGTGGCATCCGAGCCTGGTTTTATGTGTCGATGTCATATGCATGAGTAGAACACAAGTGAGTTGTGGGCGATACAAGTCATACTGCTTACCAGCATGTCATAGTTTGGTTCAGCAGTATTGTGAGATGAAGCGGCCCGGACCGACATTACGCGTAAGCTTATGCGAGACTGGTTTCACCGTTACGAGCACTCGTGCTTAAAGGTGACTGGCGGGTCTCTGTCTCTCTCACTTTAGCTGAATCAACTATGGCTACGCCCGGTCCTTGCGAAGGTTAAAACATCATTAACTTGACGAACTATCGTTGTGGTTTTGATGCGTAGGTAAGAACGGTTCTTGCTAAAGCCCGTAGCAGCCACGTAAAATTTGCAACGACAAAGTAGAGGACGTTTAACTTGTTTTTGCAGGACATGTTGTGATGTGATATGGTCAAGACGTGATGCTATATTTTATTGTATGAGATGATCATGTTTTGTAACCGAAGTTATCGGCAACTGGCAGGAGCCATATGGTTGTCGCTTTATTGTATGAAATGCAAATGCCCTGTAATTGCTTTACTTTATCACTAAACGGTAGTGATAGTCGTAGAAGCAATAGATGGCGTAACGACAACGATGCTACGATGGAGATCAAGGTGTCGCGCCGGTGACGATGGTGATCACGATGGTGCTTCGAAGATGGAGATCACAAGCACAAGATGATGATGGCCATATCATATCACTTATATTGATTGCATGCGATGTTTATCCTTTATGCATCTTATCTTGCTTTGATTGACGGTAGCATTTTAAGATGATCTCTCACTAAATTATCAAGAAGTGTTCTCCCTGAGTATGCACCGTTGCGAAAGTTCTTCGTGCTAAGACACCATGTGATGATCGGGTGTGATAGGCTCTACGTTCAAATACAACGGGTGCAAAACAGTTGCACACGCAGAATACTCAGGTTAAACTTGACGAGCCTAGTATATAACAGATATGGCCTCGGAACACGGAGACCGAAAGGTCGAGCGTGAATCATATAGTAGATATGATCAACATATTGATGTTCACCGTTGAAACTACTCCATCTCACGTGACGATCGGACATGGTGTAGTTGATATGGATCACGTAATCACTTAGAAGATTAGAGGGATGTCTATCTAAGTGGGAGTTCTTAAGTAATATGATTAATTGAACTTAAATTTATCATGAACTTAGTACCTGATAGTATTTTGCTTGTCTATGTTTGTTGTAGATAGATGGCTCGTGCTGTTGTTCCGTTGAATTTTAATGCGTTCCTTGAGAAAGCAAAGTTGAAAGATGATTGTAGAAATTACACGGACTGGGTCCGTAACCTGAGGATTATCCTCATTGCTGCACAGAAGAATTACGTCCTGGAAGCACCGCTGGGTGCCAGGCCTGCTGCTGATGCAACTGACGACGTTAAGAACGTCTGGCAGAGCAAAGCTGATGACTACTCGATAGTTCAGTGTGCCATGCTTTACGGCTTAGAACCGGGTCTTCAACGATGTTTTGAACGTCATGGAGCATATGAGATGTTCCAGGAGTTGAAGTTAATATTTCAAGCAAATGCCCGGATTGAGAGATATGAAGTCTCCAATAAGTTCTGTAGCTGCAAGATGGAGGAGAATAGTTCTGTCAGTGAACACATACTCAAAAATGTCTGGGTATAATAATCACTTGATTCAACTGGGAGTTAATCTTCCTGATGATAGTGTCATTGATAGAATTCTTCAATCACTGCCACCAAGCTACAAGAGCTTCGTGATGAACTATAATATGCAAGGGATGGACAAGACTATTCCTGAGCTCTTTGCAATGCTAAAAGCCGCGGAGGTAGAAATCAAGAAGGAGCATCAAGTTTTGATGGTTAACAAGACCACCAGTTTCAAGAAAAAGGGCAAAGGGAAGAAGAAGGGGAACTTCAAGAAGAACAGCAAACAAGTTGCTGCTCAAGAGAAGAAACCCAAGTCTGGACCTAAGCCTGAGACTGAGTGCTTCTACTGCAAGCAGACTGGACACTGGAAGCGGAACTGCCCCAAGTATTTTGCGGATAAGAAGGATGGCAAAGTGAACAAAGGTATATGTGATATACATGTTATTGATGTGTACCTTACTAATGCTCACAGTAGTACCTGGGTATTTGATACTGGTTCTGTTGCTAATATTTGCAAGTCGAAACAGGGACTACGGATTAAGCGAAGATTGGCTAAGGACGAGGTGACGATGCACGTGGGAAATGGTTCCAAAGTCGATGTGATCGCGGTCGGCACGCTACCTCTACATCTACCATCGGGATTAGTTTTAGACCTAAATAATTGTTATTTGGTGCCAGCGTTGAGCATGAACATTATATCTGGATCTTGTTTGATGCTAGACGGTTATTCATTTAAGTCATAGAATAATGGTTGTTCTATTTATATGAGTAATATCTTTTATGGTCATGCACCCTTGAAGAGTGGTCTATTTTTATTGAATCTCGATAGTAGTGATACACATATTCATAGTGTTGAAACCAAAAGATACAGAGTAGATAATGATAGTGCAACTTATTTGTGGCACTGCCGTTTAGGTCATATCGGTGTAAAGCGCATGAAGAAACTCCATACTGATGGGCTTTTGGAATCACTTGATTATGAATCACTTGGTACTTGCGAACCGTGCCTCGTGGGCAAGATGACTAAAACGCCGTTCTCCGGAACTATGGAGCGAGCAACTGATTTGTTGGAAATCATACATACTGATGTTTGTGGTCCAATGAATGTTCAGGCTCGCAGCGGGTATCGTTATTTTCTCACATTCACAGATGATTTGAGCAGATATGGGTATATCTACTTAATGAAACACAAGTCTGAAACATTTGAAAAGTTCAAAGAATTTCAGAGTGAAGTGGAAAATCATTGTAACAAGAAAATAAAATTTCTAAGATCTGATCGTGGAGGAGAATATTTGAGTTACGAGTTTGGTTTACATTTGAAACAATGCGGAATAGTTTCGCAACTCACGCCACCCGAAACAGCACAACAAAATGGTGTGTCCGAACGTCGTAATCGTACTTTACTAGATATGGTGCGATCTATGATGTCTCTTACTGATTTACCGCTATCGTTTTGGGGTTATGCTTTAGAGACGGCCGCATTCACGTTAAATAGGGCACCATCAAAGTCCGTTGAGACGACGCCTCATGAACTGTGGTTTGGCAAGAAACCAAAGTTGTCGTTTCTTAAAGTTTGGGGCTGCGATGCTTATGTGAAGAAACATCAACCAGATAAGCTCGAACCCAAATCGGAGAAATGTGTCTTCATAGGATACCCAAAAGAGACTGTTGGGTACACCTTCTATCACAGATCTGAAGGCAAGATTTTCGTTGCAAAATTCGGATCCTTTCTAGAGAAGGAGTTTCTCTCGAAAGAAGTGAGTGGGAGGAAAGTAGAACTTGATGAGGTAATTGTACCTGCTCCCTTATTGGAAAGTAGTTCATCACAAGAACCGGTTCCTGTGACAACTACACCAATCAGTGAGGAAGCTAATGATATTGATCATGAAACTTCAGATCAAGTTTCTACTGAACCTCGTAGGTCTACCAGAGTAAGATCCGCACTAGAGTGGTACGGTAATCCTATTCTGGAGGTCATGTTACTTGACCATGATGAACCTACGAACTATGAGGAAGCGATGATGAGCCCAGATTCCGCAAAATGGCTAGAGGCCATGAAATCTGAGATGGGATCCATGTATGAGAACAAAGATGGACTTTGGTTGACTTGCCCGATGATCGGCAAGCCATTGATAATAAATGGATTTTTAAGAAGAAGACTGATGCTGATGGTAATGTAACTGTCTATAAAGCTCGAGTTGTTGCAAAAGGTTTTCGACAAGTTCAAGGGGTTGACTACGATGAGACTTTCTCACCCGTAGCAATGCTTAAGTCTGTCCGAATCATGTTAGCAATTGCTGCATTTTATGATTATGAAATTTGGCAAATGGATGTCAAAACTGCATTCTTGAATGGATTTCTAGAAGAAGAGTTGTATATGATGCAGCCAGAAGGTTTTGTTGATCCAAAAGGTGCTAACAAGGTGTGCAAGCTCCAGCGATCCATTTATGGACTGGTGCAAGCATCTCGGAGTTGGAATAAACGCTTTGATAGTGTGATCAAAGCATATGGTTTTATACAGACTTTTGGAGAAGCCTGTATTTACAAGAAAGTGAGTGGGAGCTCTATAGCATTTCTGATATTATATGTAGATGACATATTATTAATTGGAAATGATATAGAATTTCTGGATAGCATAAAGGGATACTTGAATAAAAGTTTTTCTATGGAAGACCTCGGTGAAGCTGCTTATATATTGGGCATCAAGATTTATAGAGATAGATCAAGATGCTTAATTGGACTTTCACAAAGCACATACCTTGATAAAGTTTTGAAAAAGTTCAAAATGGATCAAGCAAAGAAAGGGTTCTTTCCCGTACTACAAGGTGTGAAGTTGAGTCAAACTCAATGCCCGACCGCAGCAGAAGATAGAGAGAAAATGAAAGATGTTCCCTATGCTTCAGCCATAGGCTCTATCATGTATGCAATGTTGTGTACCAGACCTGACGTGTGCTTAGCAATAAGCTTGGTAGGAAGGTACCAAAGTAATCCAGGAGTGGATCACTAGACAGCGGTCAACAACATCTTGAAATACCTGAAAAGGACTAAGGCTATGTTTCTCGTATATGGAGGTGACAAAGAGCTAGTCGTAAATGGTTACGTCGATGCAAGCTTTGACACTGATCCGGACGATTCTAAATCGCAAAGCGGATACGTGTTTTTATTAAATGGTGGAGCTGTAAGTTGGTGCAGTTCTAAACAAAGCGTCGTGGCGGGATCTACATGTGAAGCAGAGTACATAGCTGCTTCGGAAGCAGCAAATGAAGGAGTCTGGATGAAGGAGTTCATTTCCAATCTAGGTGTCATACCTAGTGCATCAGGACCAATGAAGATCTTCTGTGACAATACTGGTGCAATTGCCTTGGAAAAGGAATCCGGATTTCACAAGAGGACCAAGCACATCAAGAGATGCTTCAATTCCATCCGGGATCAAGTCCAGGTGGGAGACATAGAGATTTGCAAGATACATACGGATCTGAATGTTGCAGACCCATTGACTAAGCCTCTTCCACGAGCAAAACATGGTCACCACCAAGACTCCATGGTTGTTAGAATCATTACTGTGTAATCTAGATTATTGACTCTAGTGCAAGTGGGAGACTAAAGGAAATATGCCCTAGAGGCAATAATAAAGTTATTATTTATTTCCTCATATCATGATAAATGTTTATTATTCATGCTAGAATTGTATTAACCGGAAACATGATACATGTGTGAATACATAGACAAACATATAGTCACTAGTATGCCTCTACTTGACTAGCTCATTAATCAAAGATGGTTATGTTTCCTAACCATAGACATGTGTTGTCATTTGATTAATGGGATCACATCATTAGGAGAATGATGTGATTGACATGACCCATTCCGTTAGCCTAGCACTTGATCATTTAGTATATTGCTATTGCTTTCTTCATGACTTATACATGTTCCTGTAACTATGAGATTATGCAACTCCCGTTTACCAGAGGAACACTTTGGGTGCTACCAAACGTCACAACGTAACTGGGTGATTATAAAGGAGTACTACAGGTGTCTCCAAAGGTACATGTTGGGTTGGCGTATTTCGAGATTAGGTTTTGTCACCCCGATTGTCGGAGAGGTATCTCTGGGCCCTCTCAGTAATGCACATCACTATAAGCCTTGCAAGCAATGTAGCTAATGAGTTAGTTACGGAATGATGCATTACGTAACGAGTAAAGAGACTTGCCGGTAACGAGATTGAACTAGGTATTAGATACCGACGATCGAATCTCGGGCAAGTAACATCCCAATGACAAAGGGAACAACGTATGTTGTTATGCGGTTTGACCGATAAAGATCTTCGTAGAATATGTAGAGCCAATATGAGCATCCAGGTTCCGCTATTGGTTATTGACCGAAAATAGTTCTAGGTCATGTCTACATAGTTCTCGAACCCGTAGGGTCCGCACGCTTAACGTTACGATGAGAGTTTTAGTATGAGTTTATATATTTTGATGTACCGAAGGTTGTTCGGAGTCCCGGATATGATCCAGGACATGACGAGGAGTCTCGAAATGGTCGAGACATAAAGATTGATATATTGGAAGCCTATATTTGGATATCGGAAACATTCCGGGAGAAACCGGGATTTTTCTGGAGTACCGGGGGGTTACCGGAACCCCCCCGGGGGTTATTGGGCCTACATGGGCCATAAGGGAGAAGAGGAGGGCCGGCCAGGGCAGGCCGCGCGCCCCTCCCCCTAGTCCAAATAGGACAAGGAAGGGGGGGCGGCGCCCCCCTTTCCTCTTTCCCCTCCCCCCTTTCCTTCTCCACCAAGGCAAGAGGGGGGAGTCCTACTCCCGGTGGGAGTAGGACTCCTCCAGGCGCACCCCTGGGGGGCCGGCTGCAACTCCCCCTCCCTCCTTTATATACGGTGGTAGGGGGGCACCCTAGAACACACAAGTTGATCTATGTGATCGTTCCTTAGCCGTGTGCGGTGCCCCCCTCCACCATATTCCACCTCGGTCATATCGTCACGGAGTTTAGGCGAAGCCCTGCGCTGGTAGAACATCATCATCGTCACCACGCCGTCGTGCTGACGGAACTCATCCCCGACACTTTGCTGGATCGGAGTCCGGGGATCGTCATCGAGCTGAACGTGTGCTGAACTCGGAGGTGCCGTACGTTCGGTACTTGGATCGGTCGGATCGTGAAGACGTACGACTACATCAACCGCGTTGTCATAACGCTTCCGCTTACGGTCTACGAGGGTACGTGGACATTACACTCCCCTCTCGTTGCTATGCATCACCATGATCTTGCGTGTGCGTAGGATTTTTTTTGAAATTACTACGTTCCCCAACAGTGGCGTCAACGAAGCACTACTGCCGGCGCGTGCGTAATCCCCTTCTACATCGTCCGGGAGGAGATCCAGGGCTGGGTAATCCCCCCATCCCCGTCTGCCCTCTCTCCCTCCCCTGTGCCCCTTTCTCTTCCTCTAGTTGCGAATTTTGGTATGCTGCCACTGTTTATTTAGCTGCGCCATGGCGTACTGTCAACTGAAAATTGTTTCTTTATTTCCTACTCCAGTACTGTATGGAGTAGTATATAAGGATGTCTTACTATAGTATGGCTGAAGCAGTGACCAGGTTGGTAGTTAGTACTAGCTGAGTGATGTCTACTACACAACCTTCTTCTTGTAGACGTTGTTGGGCCTGCAAGTGTACAGGTTTGTAGGACAGTAGCAAATTTCACTCAAGTGGATGACCTAAGGTTTATCAATCCGTAGGAGGCGTAGGATGAAGATGGTCTCTCTCAAACAACCCTGCAACCAAATAACAAGGAGTCTCTTGTGTCCCCAACACACCCAATACAATGGTAAATTGTATAGGTGCACTAGTTCGGCGAAGAGATGGTGATACAAGTGCAAAATAGATAGTAGATAATGGTTTTTGTAATCTGAAATGATAAAAACAGCAAGGTAACAAGTGGTAAAAGTGAGCGTAAACGGTATTGCAATGATAGGAAACAAGGCCTAGGGTTCATACTTTCACTAGTGCAAGTTATCTCAACAATAATAACATAGATAGATCATATAACAAGCCCTCAACATGCAACAAAGAGTCACTCCAAAGCCACTAATAGAGGAGAACAAACGTAGAGATTATGGTAGGGTACGAAACCACCTCAAAGTTATTCTTTCGGATCAATCTATAAAAGAGTTCATACTAGAATAACACCTTAAGACACAAATCAACCAAAACCCTAATGTCACCTAGATACTCCATTGTCACCTCAAGTATCCGTGGGCATGATTATACGATATGCATCACACAATCTCAGATTCATCCAACCAACATAAAAGTACTTCAAAGAGTGCCCCAAAGTTTCTACCGGAGAGTCAAGAACGTGTGTCAACCCCTATGCATAGGTTCCCAATGTCACAAAACCCGCAATTTGATCACCAAAACATACATCAAGTGGATCAATAGAATAACCCATTGTCACCACGGTTATCCCACGCAAGACATACATCACGTGTTCTCATAAAAGACTCAATCTGATAAGATAACTTCAAAGGGGAAACTCAATTCATCACAAGAGAGTAGAGGGGAGAAACATCATAAGATCCAACTACAATAGCAAAGCTCGGGATACATCAAGATCGTGCCATAGAGGGAACACGAGAGAGAACACGAGAGAGAGAGAGATCAAACACATAGCTACTGGTACATACCCTCAGCCTCGAGGGTGAACTACTCCCTCCTCATCATGGATAGCGCCGGGATGATGAAGATGGCCACCGGTGATGGGATCCCCTTCTGGCAGGGTGCCGGGAAGGGCTCCCGAGAGGTTTTTGGTGGCTACAGAGGCTTGCAGCGGCGGAACTCCCGATCTATCTTCTGTTCTGGAAGTTTTACGATACATAGGTATATATGGGTGCAAGGGGTACGTCGGTGGAGCTTCGAGGGCTCCACGAGGCAGGGGGCGCGCCCTAGGGGGGTGGGCGCGCCCCCCACCCTTGTGAGAAACTCCCGTATCTTCTGATGTGGGGTCCAAGTCCATCAGGTGGGTTTCCTTCCAAAAATAACTTCTCTAGTTGATTTCGTTCCGTTTTGAATCCGTCTGATATTCCTTTTCCTCGAAACACTGAAATAGGCATAAAACAGCAAATCTGGGCTGGGCCTCCGGTTAATACGTTAGTCCCAAAAATAACATAAAAGTGGAAAATAAAGCCCAATATTGCCTAAAACAGTAGATAAAGTAGCATGGAGCGATCAAAATTATAGATACGTTGGAGACGTATCAAGCATCCCCAAGCTTAATTCCTGCTCGTCCTCGAGTAGGTAAATGATAAAAAGAGAATTTTTGATGCGGAGTGATACTTTGGCATAATTTCAATGTAAATCTTCTTAATTGTGGCATGAATATTTAGATCCGAAAGATTCAAGAAAAAAGTTCATATTGACATAAAAAATAATAATACTTCAAGCATACTAACTAAGCAATTATGTCTTCTCAAAATAACATGGCCAAAGAAAGTTATCCCTACAAAATCATATAGTCTGGCTATGCTCCATCTTCCCCACACAAAATATTTAAATCATGCACAACCACGATGACAAGCCTAGCAATTGTTTCATACTTTAATAATCTCAAACTCTTTCAACTTTCAAGCAATACATGAGCGTGAGCCATGGACATAGCACTATATGTGGAATAGAATGGTGGTTGTGGAGAAGACAAAAAAGGATAGCATAGTCTCACATCAACTAGGCGTATCAACGGGCTATGGAGATGCACATTAATACATATCAATGTGAGTGAGTAGGGATTGCCATGCAACGGATGCACTAGAGCTATAAATATATGAAAGCTCAACAAAAGAAACTAAGTGGGTGTGCATCCAACTTGATCGCTCACGAAGACCTAGGGCACTTTTGAGGAAGCCCATCATTGGAATATACAAGCCAAGTTCTAAAATGAAAAATTCCCACTAGTATATGAAAGTGACAACATATGAGACTCTCTATCATGAAGATCACGGTTCTACTTTGAAGCACAAGTGTGGTAAAAGGATAGTAGCATTGTCCCTTCTCTCTTTTTCTCTCATCATTTTTTTTGTTTTTTTGAGCCTTTTCTATTTTTTATTGCCTCTTTTTTTTAAATTTTTCGTCCGGAGTCTCATCCCGACTTATGGGGGAATCATAGTCTCCATCATCCTTTCCTCACTGGTACAATGCTCTAATAATGATGATCATCACACTTTTATTTTTCTTACAACTCACAATTACAACTCGATACTTAGAACAAAATATGACTCTATATGAATGCTTCCGACGGTGTACCGGGATATGCAATGAATCAAGAGCGACATGTATGAAAATTATGAAGGTGGCCTTGCCACAAATACAATGTCAACTACATGTTCATGCAAAAAGCAATTTGACAAAAGTAGTGTGTGTCATATGAACGGAACGGTGGAAAGTTGCATGGCAATATATCTCGGAATGGCTATGGAAATGCCATGATAGGTAGGTATGGTGGCTGTTTTGAGTAAGGTATATGGTGGGTGTATGATACCGGCGAAAAGTGCACGGTATTAGAGAGGCTAGCAATGGTGGAAGGGTGAAAGGGTGCGTATAATCCATGGACTCAACATTAATCAAAAGAACTCATGCACTTGTTGCAAAAGTTTAGAAGTCATCAAAAACCAAAGCACTACAGACATGCTCCTAGAGGGATAGATTGGTAGGAAAAGACCATCGCTCGTCCCCGACCGCCACTCATAAGGAAGACAATCAATAAATAAAATTGTGCTCCGACTTCATCACAAAGCGGTTCACCATACGTGCATTCTACGGGAATCACAAACTTCAACACAAGAATTCTTTAAATTCATAATCACCCAACTAGCATCACTTTGATATTATCACCTCCATATCTCAAAACAATTATCAAGCATCAAACTTATCTTAATATTCAACGCACTCAAAAGAAAGTTTCACATATCTTGAATACCAAGTGTATTAATATTAAGCAAATTACCATGCTATTAACGACTCTCAAAATAATCTAAGTGATGCATGAGAGATCAATAGTTTCTTTTAAAAAAAATCCACCATTATGCTCTAAAAGATATAAGTGAAGCACTAGAGCAAATGACAAACTACTCCGAAAGATATAAGTGAAGATCAATGAGTAGTCGAATAATTATGCAACTATGTGAAGACTCTCCCGTTAAATAATTTCAGATCTTGGTATCTTATTCAAACAGAAAGCAAAGCAAAACAAAATGACATTGCAAGGATAGCACAACTCATGTGAAGAAGCAAAAACTCAGGCTCAACCGATACTAACCGATAGTTTTTGAAGAAGAAAGGTGGGATGCCTACCGGGGCATCCCCAAGCTTAGATGCTTGAGACTTCTTGAAATATTATCTTGGGGTGCCTTGGGCATCGCCAAGCTTGAGCTTTTGTGTCTCCTTAATTCCTTTCATGTCACGGTTTCTCTTTTTATCAAAAGCTTCATTCACAACAAACTCAACAAGAACTCGTGAGATAGGTTAGTATAAACCAATGCAAAACCATATCATTTTCTACTGTAACATATTACTAACATTATTATTCAACATTTAATACTAAATGCATCTGTATATTTAATACTCCTATCCTCAAATAGAATCATTAAACAAGCAAACATATGCAAACAATGCAACCATAACAGCAATCTGCCAAAACAGTACAGTCTGTAAAGAATGCAATTGTAACAATACTTCCCTGACTCTAAAAATTATAAACTAAAATTCCCACTGTACTAAATTTATCAGAGCTTAATATGCAAAAATATTCAACGTTATACCATTCTCTGACTTTCCTAGGGAATTTTTGCAACAGCGGTAAACTTTCTGTTTTCAAACAGCAACATGTATACTAGCAAAATAAGCATGGCAAAGGCTATCCTTGACTTCTTTATTGAAACTAAAGATGCAAAACATTATTCTAACTAACAGAAATCAAAAACTAACAAAAGAAAATGACGCTTCAAGCAAAACACATATCATGTGGTGAATAAAAATATAGCTCCAAGTAAAGTTACCGATAGACGAAGATGAAAGAGGGGATGCCTTCCGGGGCATCCCCAAGCTTAGGATCTTGGTTGTCCTTGGATATTACCTTGGGGTGCCTTGGGAATCCCCAAGCTTAGGCTATTTCCACTCCTTATTCCATAGTCCATCGAATCTTTACCCAAAACTTGAAAACTTCAACCACACAAAACTCAAAACAAAACTCGTAAGCTCCGTTAGTATAAGAAAATAAAACCACCATTTAGGTACTGTAATGAACTCATTCTAAATTTATATTGGTGTAATATATACCGTATTCTAACTTCTCTATGGTTCATACCACTTAATACTGGCCATAGATGCATCAAAATAAGCAAACAACACATAGAAAACAGAATCTGTCAAAAACAGAACAGTCTGTAGTAATCTGTATAAAACCTATACTTCTGGAACCCGAAAGATTATTAAATAAATTTCTGGTCCTGGGAAATTTGTTTATTAATCATCTGAAAAAAGAATCAACCTAAAATCACTCTCCAGTAAAAAATGTCAGCTAATCTCGTAAGCGCTAAAGTTTCTGTTTTTTACAGCAAGATCACATAAACTTCACCCAAGTCTCCCCAAAGGTTCTACTTGGCACTTTATTGAAACAAAAGCTATAAAACATGATTACTACAGCAGCATAATCATGTGGACACACAAAAACAGTAAGGATAAATATTGGGTTGTCTCCCAACAAGCGCTTTTCTTTAATGCCTTTTTAGCTAGGCATGATGATGACAATGATGCTCACATAAATGATAAGAATTGAAACATAACGGGAGCATCATGAAGCATATGACTAGCACATTTAAGTCTAACCCACTTCCTATGCATAGCTTCAAGAATTTAAGCACATAGGGAGGAAACTTGATATTATTGCAATTCCTACAAGCATATGTTCCTCTCTCATAATGATTTTCAGTAGCATCATGAATGAATTCAACAATATAACCAGCACCTAAAGCATTCTTTTCATGATCTACAAGCATAGAAAATTTACTACTCTCAACATGAGCAAATTTCTTCTCATGAATAGTAGTGGGAGCAAACTCAACAAAATAACTATCATGTGATTGAAAATTAAGATCAAGATGACACGTTTCATGGTTATCATTTTTCTGTAAAGCATACATGTCATCACAATAATCATCATAGATAGGAGGCATGCTTTCATCATAGTAAATTTGCTCATCAAAGCTTGGGGGACAAAAAATATCATCTCCATCAAACATAGCTCGCCCAAGCTTGTGGCTTTGCATATCATTAGCATCATGGGTATTCAGGGAATTCATACTAACAACAATGCAATCATGCTCATCATTCATATATTTTATGCCAAGCATTCTATGTAATTCTTCTTCTAGCACTTGAGCACAATTTTCCTTTCCACCATTCTCACGAAATATATTAAAAAGATGAAGCGTATGAGACAAACTTAACTCCATTTTTTTGGTAGTTTTCTTTTTTAGTTTTCTTTTATAAACTAAACTAGTGATAAAACAAGAAACAAAAATATTAGATTGCAAGATCTAAAGATATACCTTCAAGCGCTAACCTCCCCGGCAACGGCGCCAGAAAAGAGCTTAGTTGACGGGGTGTGAGTGAGTGCCCTTTACCTAGCCTCCCCGGCAACGGCGCCAGAAAAGAGCTTGATGTCTACTACACAACCTTCTTCTTGTAGACGTTGTTGGGCCTGCAAGTGCATAGGTTTGTAGGACAATATCAAATTTCCCTCCAGTGGATGACCTAAGGTTTATCAATCCGTAGGAGGCGTAGGATGAAGATGGTCTCTCTCAAACAACCCTGCAACCAAATAACAAAGAGTCTCTTGTGTCCCCAACACACCCAATACAATGGTAAATTGTATAGGTGCACTAGTTCGGTGAAGAGATGGTGATACAAGTGCAAAATAGATAGTAGATAAAGGTTTTTGTAATCTGAAATAATAAAAACAGCAAGGTAACACGTGGTAAAAGTGAGCGTAAACGGTATTGCAATGATAGGAAACAAGGCCTAGGGTTCATACTTTCACTAGTGCAAGTTCTCTCAACAATAATAACATAGATAGATCATATAACAAGCCCTCAACATGCAACAAAGAGTCACTCCAAAGCCACTAATAGCGGAGAACAAACGTAGAGATTATGGTAGGGTACGAAACCACCTCAAAGTTATTCTTTCGGATCAATCTATAAAAGAGTTCGTACTAGAATAACACCTTAAGACACAAATCAACCAAAACCCTAATGTCACCTAGATACTCCATTGTCACCTCAAGTATCCGTGGGCATGATTATACGATATGCATCACACAATCTCAGATTCATCCAACCAACATAAAAGTACTTCAAAGAGTGCCCCAAAGTTTCTACCGGAGAGTCAAGAATGTGTGTCAACCCCTATGCATAGGTTCCCAATGTCATGAAACCCGCAAGTTGATCACCAAAACATACATCAAGTGGATCAATAGAATAACCCATTGTCACCACGGTTATCCCACACAAGACATACATCAAGTGTTCTCATAAAAGACTCAATTTGATAAGATAACTTCAAAGGGGAAACTCAATTCATCACAAGAGAGTAGAGGGGGAGAAACATCATAAGATCCAACTACAATAGCAAAGCTAGGGATACATCAGGATCGTGCCATAGAGGGAACACGAGAGAGAACACGAGAGAGAGAGATCAAACACATAGCTACTGGTACATACCCTCAGCCTCGAGGGTGAACTACTCCCTCCTCGTCATGGATAGCGCCGGGATGATGAAGATGGCCACCGGTAATGGGATCTCCCTCCGGCAGGGTGCCGAGAAGGGCTCCCGAGAGGTTTTTGGTGGCTACAGAGGCTTGCGACGGTGGAACTCCCGATCTATCTTCTGTTCTGGAAGTTTTACGATACGTAGGTGTATATGGGTGCCAGGGGTATGTCGGTGGAGCTTCAGGGGGTCCACGAGGCAGGGGGCGCGCCCTAGGGGGGTGGGCGCACCCCCCACCCTCGTGAGCAACTCCCGTATCTTCTGACGTGGGGTCCAAGTCCATCAGGTGGGTTTCCTTCCAAAACTAACTTCTCCAGTTGATTTCGTTCCGTTTTGACTCCGTATGATATTCCTTTTCCTCAAAACACTGAAATAGGCATAAAACAGCAAATCTGGGCTGGGCCTCCGGTTAATAGGGTAGTCCCAAAAATAATATAAAAGTGGAAAATAAAGCCCAATATTGCCTAAAACAGTAGATAAAGTAGCATGGAGTGATCAAAAACTATAGATACGTTGGAGACGTATCACTGAGAAAATTCATGATGCTGGCTGGGAGCAAAAAATTTATAGGCTTAGTTGCTGTATTGGTTCTGTTGTTGTATGGGGATATATGCATAGATATGTAACATGTGGGTTCCAAGCATGCTTCTGAGAGAAAGTAAAATTATAATACAATTTAAACATTGTACATCTGCCGTTCTTGTGGAATGCAAGTTATTTTAGGTAGTAAGAGTGTGCAGGGCAGGTTATCAAGTGCAAAGCTGCTAGTTTGCTTACTAGCTCTGTTCTATTGGGATATGTATATGTATGTGTCGATTTTAAGCATGGTTCCTATATATGTGATAAGTGCATACCATTGCAACTCCTCTTTGTCTGGTATTATAAGGCCATTTGATTGAGTGCTTGAAAAGATGAGTCGCTAAAGTGAATGTGCTTCTAAGTCTCATGTAGTTTCAGAAACACATGCATTTATCTGCCATGCTCTATTTTTCCTGAGGATAAAACTCCTTTGTAATTCTTAAAACTCTCCCATAGTATCACAAACATATAGCATCCTCAGCCTGCATGTATCATCTATATTCTTCTATTGGTCCTGAGGATAAATCTCCTCTGCATTGCTTAAAAGAAGGGGAGTTTGTGAGGGATGTTCTATAGAGCTCTGCAACAGCTATTCTTTGTCTGATAATCTATGTCCTCTTATAGTTGAGAAAGTCGAGTAGTTACAGTACGTGTGCTGCTATGTCCCTTGTAGTTTTAGGAACACCTGAATTTTTCTGTCATGTTCTGTTAATCCTGAAGATAAAAATCATATGTATATGTTGCTTAACTGTACCGTAGCTTCAGAAACATATTGCATCATCAAACTGCATGTATCTGTGTTCTTCTTCTGATCCTAAGAATAAAGATCATCTTTATTTCGTAGATCGGTAAGCTGCAGACTACGTTCGCTGGGAGCAAGTTTCTTCAAACAACGGAGAATATGTTCATCTGACAATATCATTGCTGGGAGCAAGTTTCTTCAAACCTAATTACTTTGTCATCAGGCTGGCTGATTGCATCCAACTCAAAGAGTTCCACATTTCTAACTTGAGGGTTCCACTTGCACATAATGGCCCCACAACTCCTTATGGCAAGCAGTTTCCTGCAGCTGAAAACAAGGTAAGCAAACATCCGGTTCAGTTCCTGGAGAGTATAAATGTGCTACTTTTCATCTCTCAAATGAGCCACGCACTTGGCAGTTGCTTTGTTCATCCAAAAATGTGATGTACTATTTTACTTTGAGTGAAAATGGAGTGGTGCCCTCCTGCACAACATACTTTGAGTGAATGTTGAATATTTTGTGCACTTGTGTATTAGATGTTGGTTGATGAATGCCTAGGTGTATCACTGCTTGTTGCATGCCCTCTTGGTAGTGGGTTCTCAGTAGGACTATAGAGCTGATAGTATGCTACTATGCATCCCCATTTATGAGTTATGCAGAATAAGAATTACAGTTTACGACAATTCACATGTTTTGAATTCTTCAAGCTTGAATTGTTCAATGATGATAGCTATCTTGCACCGTACTATAAAATCATGGATCGACAACTAGCTGATTGTCAATCCGTTCTTGCTAGATGTATTGTTGTTTTTCTTCTTCAAAGATAAGATGGTAGCGTCACATGTCATCCTATCATGTTGTACTAGTTCTTGAAGTGTAATATAAGATGGTGGCATCAGATGTGTGTTCTGACTTGTGACTGCTTACTAGATGGATACATGCAGCTAGCTAATATGAGAATGTTATATGCATGGATTCCTATTAAATCTAAAGTTCTGCAGCAATTTTTCATTATTATGAGAATTTTGTATTCATGAATTCACACTTTAATGTTTCTAACTTTCCATAATTTATTATTTGGAGATGTTGGCCTTCATTGTTCAAAAGTTGGTTGCATAGGAGATTTATGAAGAATCCCAAAGGAAAACCACACCTAGCAATGCGTTTTAGCTCACTGCAGCTAGTTATGTGTTGTGTATATTTATTTGTATTCTATAGCTAAATACCAGATCTATACTATGTATCATTGTAATGTACTTTGCTTGGCTGTTGTATGAAATATTATGCCTTATTGGCTCTTTGAATCAAATTATCTAATTGCACAAATATAGAACTGGCGTGTGGTACCCAAACAACAATTCGTGTAATTGGTTCCCATTTGACTATTGGGGCCTACTTTAAAATGGAAAAAAACAAAAGAAAACTAACAAGTGGGTTGGAAAAAGGCCGAGACCCAAAAAAATGTGGACCATAAAAGATTGTGGCCCAAAAAATAATAGTCTGTTGGGCTTGGACCATTTATTTTACCCAAATTGAAAGAAAAAACAACAAATGGGATGAATTAACGGGCTCGGCCCATGTAAAACACTGAATTGGACCGGGCTGAATCTTATCAACGACCTTTTCAATTGGTCGCCATTTTGCCATGTCAGATTGCCACATCGGATCTGACGTGGCCTGGGCAGACAGCCAGTGACCAAAATAAAAGGTGATGGGTTCCACGACCTTTTGTTTTGGTCGTAAACGTCTACGACCTTATCCCAAAGAAGGTCGTTAATTTCAGTTTACGACCACCAACTTTTGACCATCTGTTTTCGGTCACAAAAAGGTCGCAAATGAAAACAATGACCTTTTAGTGACCAATAGTGGTGGTCAAAAGTTGACATATTTCTTGTATTGAAGCCTAATGCTTTCGATAGGGTACGTGCCACCTTGGGGGATGAATCGATATCTGTTGCCTCTTCTTACATTCAAATTTTTTCTTGTGTCAACATAGAACAACACGAGTCTTGTGTCAATTTTTGGGATTTTTGGGGGTTCACTTGGACATTTTTATACATTAACTGAGTTTTCTATGCATTCATGTGCATAATTCAAATATGAACTACATGCACATGCTCTAATGCATATAAATTAGTTGAAAATTCAAATATGTGTCCTTGGTTGCATGCTTAGGTCACATGCAAGAAATGGGAAGGAATGTCAAACACCCTGCCACCATCACTCAGCCACAAACATTGAGATGCCTAGTTTTTAAATTCTAGTAAATTCAAAAATCGTCTGAAATTCATGAAACTTGGCATGCTATTATGGAGCGGCATCAACATGCCGTGGTAAATTATTTGTCCCATCTAGGGTAGGTTTGTGTATATGCTTCTCACAAACCAGAGCTTCTCACAACAAGCCTGATGGTTTCGGTAGGGAACGTCTCACCTTTGTGGATGACACGATATCCATTGCCTCTTATTGCTTTCAAATTTTTTCTCATGTCAACATAGTACAACAGGAGTCTTGTGTTATTTTTTGGGATTTTTTGGACATTTTTATGCACTAATTGAGTTTTCGATGCATTTATGTGCATAATTCAAATTTGAACTACATGCACATGCTCTAATGCATATAAATTGGTTAAAAATTCAAATCAGTGTCCTTGGTTGCATGCTTAGGTCCCATGCAAGAAATGAGAATGAATGTCAAACACCCTGCCACCATCACCCTACCGCAAACATTGAGATACCTGGTTTTTAAATTCTAGTAAATCCAAAACTCATATGAAATTTATGAAACTTGGCATGCTATCATGGAGCGGCATCAACATGCCGTGGTAATTTTTTTGTCCCATTAGGGGCAGGTTTGGATATAAGCTTCTCACAAACCAGAGCTGCTCACAACAAGCCTAATGGTTCCGCTAGGAAATGTCCAACCTTTGGGGACAAAACGATATCTGTTGCCTCTTATTGCTTTCAAAAAAGTTCTAGTGTCAACATTGAACAACAGGAGTGTTGTGTTAAATTTTGGATTTTTGGGGGTTCATTTGGACATTTTTATATATTAATTGGAGTTTTCAATGCATTTATGTGCATAATTCAAATTTGAACTACAAGCACATGCTCTAATGCATAAAAATTGGTTGAAAATTCAAATCATGTCCTTGGTTTTCTTAGGTCCCACGCAAGAAATGGGAATGAATGGCAAACACCCTGCCACCGTCACTTGGCCACAAACATTGAGATACATGGTTTTTAAATTCTACTAAATCCAAAACTCGTCTGAAATTCATGAAACTTGGCATGCTATCATGGAGCTGCATCAAAATGACGTGGTAACTTATTTGTCCCAGTTGGGGCAGGTTTGGGTATAAGCTTCTCACAAACCAGAGCTTCTCACAGCAAGCTTGATGGTTTCGGTAGGGAACGTGCCACCTTTGGGGATGAAACGATATCCTCTGCCACATATCGCTTTCAAAAATGTTCTTGTGTCAACATAGAAACACAGGAGTGTTGTGTTAAATTTTGAAAATTTTCGGGGTTCGTTTGGACATTTTTATACATTAGCTTGGTTTTCTAGGCATTTTATGTGCATCATTCAAATTTGAACTACATGCACATGCTCTAGTGCATATAAATTGGTTGAAAAATCAAATATTTGTCCTTTGGTGCATGCTTAGGTCCCATGTAAGAAATGGGAATGAATTTCAAACACCAGAGCACTGTTGATTGCCGGCAAAACGTTGAGATTCTTTGTTTTTAAATTGTAGCAAATCCAAAACTCATCTGAAATTCATGAAACTTGGCATGCTATCATGGAATGGCACCCGACATGCTTTTGTATTTTTCTTGTCCATTTTGAGAGAAAGCGGAATCAAATAACAGCCAACAAAGGCATTTTGAAATGAACAGTTGCCACTCTAACATCGCAAACGTTTGCATAATTCAAATCGTGTGCGTTATGTTAACCATTCATGTGATGCCATGTATCTTGGTTTTAATGTCTATAGGAGGTGTCGTGCGGACATCTGCTTGACTAAACGGGAGGCATGCGAGTGCAGTCCGGTGCATAGGCTGATCGAGGGGCGTGCAAGCTGTCCTCCAATGCATAGGCTCACCGGAAAGCATGCGAGCTGTACGGTGTGCAGGTTCACTCGGAAGAGAGCCCTTTGACTTTCATGGCTGCCTGCCTTCCTCTCCATTAATGGTGCCTGAGACGCTGCTTAATGGGCGGTCTTACTATTCGCCTCCCATTCCCCTCCCTGCCGCAGACCTCCACCAATGCCATGGCGCAGAAGGATCATCTGCCATTAGTATTCAAGTTTGGTGAAGTCGAATCTGAGCCGGAGGAGATAGAAAATATGGAGGAATGGGTCCTCATGGACATGGCCCTGAACAAGCTGGCCACGGCGGTTGCTGCTCCCGCTCCCGTCCCAGCTCCCATCCCCGCGCCAGCGACCATCCCCATAGCATTGACGGGCTGGTCGCCGAGCACTATCGTAGAGCTGGAAGCCGCGGGAGTTAGTGAGGCCTCCGCGGAACCGCGCGAGCTCATGTATGGGTGCAAGGGGTACGTTGGTGGAGCTTCGGGGGCTCCACGAGGCAGGGGGGCGCGCCCTAGGGGGGTGGGCGCACCCCCCACCCTCGTGAGCAACTCCCGTATCTTCTGACATGGGGTCCAAGTCCATCAGGTGGGTTTCCTTCCAAAACTAACTTCTCCAGTTGATTTAGTTCCGTTTTGACTACGTATGATATCCCTTTTCCTTGAAACACTGAAATAGGCATAAAACAGCAAATCTGGGCTGGGCCTCCGGTTAATAGGTTAGTCCCAAAAATAATATAAAAGTGGAAAATAAAGCCCAATATTGCCTAAAACAGTAGATAAAGTAGCATGGAGCGATCAAAAACTATAGATACGTTGGAGACGTATCACTGAGAAAATTCATGATGCTGGCTGGGAGCAAAAAATTTATAGGCTTAGTTGCTGTATTGGTTCTGTTGTTGTATGGGGATATATGCATTGATATGTAACATGTGGGTTCCAAGCATGCTTCTAAGAGAAAGTAAAATTATATATACAATTTAAACATTGTACATCTACCGTTCTTGTGGAATGCAAGTTATTTTAGGTAGTAAGAGTGTGCAGGGCAGGTTATCAAGTGCATAGCTGCTAGTTTGCTTACTAGCTCTGTTCTATTGGGATATGTATATGTATGTGTCGATTTTAAGCATGGTTCCTATATATGTGATAAGTTCATACCA
This sequence comes from Triticum dicoccoides, assembly GCF_002162155.2. Lineage (NCBI taxonomy): Eukaryota > Viridiplantae > Streptophyta > Magnoliopsida > Poales > Poaceae > Triticum > Triticum dicoccoides. The sequence goes on from NC_041385.1 coordinate 21,513,388, forward strand.
TTGCAACTCCTCTTTGTCTGGTATTATAAGGCCATTTGATTGAATGCTTGAAAAGATGAGTCGCTAAAGTGAATGTGCTTCTAAGTCTCATGTAGTTTCAGAAACACATGCATTTATCTGCCATGCTCTATTTTTCCTGAGGATAAAACTCCTTTGTAATTATTAAAACTCTCCCATAGTATCACAAACATATTGCATCCTCAGCCTGCATGTATCATCTATATTCTTCTATTGGTCCTGAGGATAAATCTCCTCTGCATTGCTTAAAAGAAGGGGAGTTTGTGAGGGATGTTCTATAGAGCTCTGCAACAACTATTCTTTGTCTGATAATCTATGTCCTCTTATAGTTGAGAAAGTCGAGTAGTTACAGTACGTGTGCTGCTATGTCCCTTGTAGTTTTAGGAACACCTGAATTTTTCTGTCATGTTCTGTTAATCCCGAAGATAAAAATCATATGTATATGTTGCTTAACTGTATCGTAGCTTCAGAAACATATTGCATCATCAAACTGCATGTATCTGTGTTCTTCTTCTGATCCTAAGGATAAAGATCATCTTTATTTCATAGATCGGTAAGCTGCAGACTACGTTCGCTGGGAGCAAGTTTCTTCAAACAACGGAGAATATGTTCATCTGACAATATCATTGCTGGGAGCAAGTTTCTTCAAACCTGATTACTTTGTCATCAGGCTGGCTGATTGCATCCAACTCAAAGAGTTCCACATTTCTAACTTGAGGGTTCCACTTGCACATAATGGCCCCACAACTCCTTATGGCAAGCAGTTTCCTACAGCTGAAAACAAGGTAAGCAAACATCCGGTTCAGTTCCTAGAGCGTATAAATGTGCTACTTTTCATCTCTCAAATGAGCCACGCACTTGGCAGTTGCTTTGTTCATCCAAAAATGTGATGTACTATTTTACTTTGAGTGAAAATGGAGTGGTGCCCTCCTGCACAACATACTTTGAGTGAATGTTGAATATTGTGTGCACTTGTGTATTAGATGTTGGTTGATGAATGCCTAGGTGTATCACTGCTTGTTGCATGCCCTCTTGGTAGTGGGTTCTCAGTAGGACTATAGAGCTGATAGTATGCTACTATGCATCCCCATTTATGAGTTATGCAGAATAAGAATTACAGTTTACGACAATTTACATGTTTTGAATTCTTCAATCTTGAATTGTTCAATGATGATAGCTATCTTGCACCATACTATAAAGTCATGGATCGACAACTAGCTGATTGTCAATCCGTTCTTGCTAGATGTGTTGTTGTTTTTGTTCTTCAAAGATAAGATGGTAGCGTCACATGTCATCCTATCATGTTCTACTAGTTCTTGAAGTGTAATATAAGATGGTGGCATCAGATGTGTGTTCTGACTTGTGACTGCTTACTAGATGGATACATGCAGCTAGCTAATATGAGAATGTTATATGCATGGATTCCTATTAAATCTAAAGTTCTGCAGCAATTTTTCATTGTTATGAGAATTTTGTATTCATGAATTCACACTTTAATGTTTCTAACTTTCCATAATTTATTATTTGGAGATGTTGGCCTTCATTGTTCAAAAGTTGGTTGCATAGGAGATTTATGAAGAATCCCAAAGGAAAACCACACCTAGCAATGCGTTTTAGCTCACTGCAGCTAGTTATGTGTTGTGTATATTTATTTGTATTCTATAGCTAAATACCAGATCTATACTATGTATCATTGTAATGTACTTTGCTTGGCTGTTGTATGAAATATTATGCCTTATTGGCTCTTTGAATCAAATTATCTAATTGCACAAATATAGAACTGGCGTGTGGTACCCAAAGAACAATTCGTGTAATTGGTTCCCATTTGACTATTGGGATCTACTTTAAAATGAAAAAAAACAAAAGAAAACTAACAAGTGGGCTGGAAAAAGGCCGAGACCCAAAAAAATGTGGACCGTAAAAGATTGTGGCCCAAAAAATAATAGTCTGTTGGGCTTGGACCATTTATTTTACCCAAATTGAAAGAAAAAACAACAAATGGGCTGAATTAACGGGCTCGGCCCATGTAAAACACTGAATTGGACCGGGCTGAATCTTATCAACGACCTTTTCAATTGGTCGCCATTTTGCCATGTCAGATTGCCACGTCGGATCCGACGTGGCCTGGGCAGACAGCCAGTGACCAAAACAAAAGGTGATGGGTTCCACGACCTTTTGTTTTGGTCATAAACGTCTATGACCTTATCCCAAAGAAGGTCGTTAATTTCAGTTTACGACCGCCAACTTTTGTCCATCTGTTTTCGGTCACAAAAAGGTCGCAAATGAAAAACAATGACCTTTCAGTGACCAATAGTGGTGGTCACAAGTTGACATATTTCTTGTAGTGAAGCCTAATGCTTTCGGTAGGGTACATGCCACCTTGGGGGATGAATCGATATATGTTGCCTCTTCTTACTTTCAAAAATTTTCTCGTGTCAACATAGAACAACACGAGTCTTGTGGCAATTTTTGGGATTTTTGGGGGTTCAAGTGGACATTTTTATACATTAACTGTGTTTTCTATGCATTCATGTGCATAATTCAAATATGAACTACATGCACATGCTCTAATGCATATAAATTAGTTGAAAATTCAAATATGTGTCCTTGGTTGCATGCTTAGTTCCCATGCAAGAAATGGGAAGGAATGTCAAACACCCTGCCACCGTCACTCAGCTGCAAACATTGAGATGCCTGGTTTTTAAATTCTAGTAAATTCAAAACTCGTCTGAAATTCATGAAACTTGGCATGCTATTATGGAGCGGCATCAACATGCCGTGGTAAATTATTTGTCCCATCTAGGGCAGGTTTGTGTATATGCTTCTCACAAACCAGAGCTTCTCACAACAAGCCTGATGGTTTCGGTAGGGAACGTCTCACCTTTGTGGACGACACGATATCCATTGCCTCTTATTGCTTTCAAATTTTTGCTCATGTCAACATAGTACAACAGGAGTCTTGTGTTATTTTTTTGGATTTTTTGGACATTTTTATGCACTAATTGAGTTTTCGATGCATTTATGTGCATAATTCAAATTTGAACTACATTCACATGCTCTAATGCATATAAATTGGTTGAAAATTCAAATCAGTGTCCTTGGTTGCATGCTTAGGTCCCATGCAAGAAATGGGAATGAATGTCAAACACCCTGCCACCATTACCCTACCGCAAACATTGAGACACCTGGTTTTTAAATTCTAGTAAATCCAAAACTCATATGAAATTTATGAAACTTGGCATGCTATCATGGAGCGGCATCAACATGCCGTGGTAATTTTTTTGTCCCATTAGGGGCAGGTTTGGATATAAGCTTCTCACAAACCAGAGCTGCTCACAACAAGCCTAATGGTTTCGCTAGGAAATGTCCAACCTTTGGGGACAAAACGATATCTGTTGCCTCTTATTGCTTGCAAAAAAGTTCTAGTGTCAACATAGAACAACAGGAGTGTTGTGTTAAATTTTGGATTTTTGGGGGTTCATTTGGACATTTTTATATATTAATTGGAGTTTTCAATGCATTTATGTGGATAATTCAAATTTGAACTACAAGAACATGCTCTAATGCATATAAATTGGTTGAAAATTCAAATCATGTCCTTGGTTTGCTTAGGTCCCATGCAAGAAATGGGAATGAATGGCAAACACCCTGCCACGGTCACTTGGCCACAAACATTGAGATACATGGTTTTTAAATTCTACTAAATCCAAAACTCGTCTAAAATTCATGAAACTTGGCATGCTATCATGGAGCTGCATCAAAATGACGTGGTAACTTATTTGTCCCAGTTGGGGCAGGTTTGGGTATAAGCTTCTCACAAACCAGAGCTTCTCGCAACAAGCTTGATGGTTTCGGTAGGGAACGTGCCACCTTTGGGGATGAAACGATATCCGCTGCCACATATCGCTTTCAAAAATGTTCTTGTGTCAACATAGAAACACATGAGTGTTGTGTTAAATTTTGAAAATTTTCGGGGTTCGTTTGGACATTTTTATACATTAGCTTGGTTTTCTAGGCATTTTATGTGCATCATTCAAATTTGAACTACATGCACATGCTCTAGTGCATATAAATTGGTTGAAAAATCAAATATTTGTCCTTTGGTGCATGCTTAGGTCCCATGTAAGAAATGGGAATGAATTTCAAACACCAGGGCACTGTTGATTGCCGGCAAAACGTTGAGATTCTTTGTTTTTAAATTGTAGCAAATCCAAAACTCGTATGAAATTCATGAAACTTGGCATGCTATCATGGAATGGCACCCGACATGCTTTTGTATTTTTCTTGTCCATTTTGAGAGAAAGCGGACTTGAATAACAGCCAACAAAGGCATTTTGAAACGAACAGTTGCCACTCTAACATCGCAAACGTTTGGATAATTCAAATCGTGTGCGTTATGTTAACCATTCACGTGATGCCACGTGTCTTGGTTTTAATGTCTAAAGGAGGTGTCGTGCGGACATCTGCTTGACTTAACGGGAGGCATGCGAGTGCAGTCCGGTGCGTAGCCTGATCGACGGGCGTGCAAGCTGTCCTCCAATGCATAGGCTCACCGGAAAGCGTGCGAGCTGTACGGTGTGCAGGCTCACTGGGAAGAGAGCCCTTTGACTTTCATGGCTGCCTGCCTTCCTCTCCATTAATGGTGCCTGAGCCGCTGCTTAATGGGCGATCTTACTATTCGCCTCCCATTCCCCTTCCTGCCGCAGACCTCCACCAACGCCATGGCGCAGAAGGATCATCTGCCATTAGTCTTCAAGTTTGGTGAAGTCGAATCTGAGCCAGAGGAGATAGAAAATAAGGAGGAATGGGTCCTCATGGACATGGCCCTGAACAAGCTGGCCACGGCGGTTGCTGCTCCCGCTCCCGTCCCTGCTCCCATCCCCGCGCCAGCGACCATCCCCATAGCATTGACGGGCTGGTCGCCGAGCACTATCGCAGAGCTGGAAGCCGCGGGAGTCAGTGAGGCCTCCGCGGAACCGTGCGAGCTCATGTACATGCCAGCACTAGCGCCCGTGCCCATGCCTGTGCGCACCCCTCCATCAACCGTGCCGCCGGTCCCCGTGTGTTTGGCTGCACCCGTCGTGCCCTTGCCTGTGCGTGCACCCCCCTCAATGCCATGTGACGCTGCCGTCGACCGCTACCTCTCAGCGCTGCCAGTTGCCATCCTCCCATGCCCCACCCGTCGATCGCGCAATGACATGATGTTTGATTTACAAGTGAAGAACATTCTATGCTGCCTTGAAGATTTCAAGAATGGTGTCCCGGAGGACGACAACGACAATGACGGCGCGGCACGCTGCCTTCATCACCACCGGAAATAGTTTTTTTGGGGTTCAATGTTGTATCTCGATCATATGAATATAAATTCGCAGTGTGACTGAATGGAAGATATTGTCTGAACGAGCTTGTGTTTTTCTCTTTTAATGTACAGATTTATCAAACCATTTTCTTTTTAAAAAACGTCAATGGTTTTTAAATATAAAACACTCATCACAAATGTTTTAGTTAGAACACCCGTATGGAAACCGGCAGCTTCCCAGGAAGCCAAGGGAAAATGTGCCGAGCAGGATTTGTGCAGCTCTTGATCGCAAACATTTTAGATAGAACACCTGTATGAAAAGTGAGAGCTATGATCTTCCCCCTTAAGTCAAGGGAAAATTCGCAGCGCAGGATTTGTGCATCTCTTCAATGCAAATGGTTCAGATTGAATATGGTATGCAAATCCAGACTTCAGCGCTAAGCCAAGAGAAAATGTGCTGAGCTGGATTTTTGCATCCCTTCAACGAAAACGGTTGTTTTGGATGACCGTGTGCAACCACTTACAAAAAATTTGGTGAGGTTGGCATATGTCATATTGGGCATGTTGCCATTTGTCGAACTGGAAAGATTGACATTTGTTGATATAGTAACATTGCCATTTGTCAACCTTGTAACTGTGCGATTTGTCAAAATATGCAGCTAAAAATCACTAGCAGTATCTAATTTTTGCAACTAAAATTCAGGAATTAAGCGTAGATTTCATTCACAGATTAAGCAATCGTTCTTTATAGAAATAGTTGAACTCGACAGCTGAACCGACCAAACTTTTCCCAAATTGTTGCCAACCACGTACTAAAATAACTAGTTCAACTATATATATACTAGCTAATTTTAAGTACGTTGTACAGTTCCACCACATCTATAGTTAGATGAACTGAACAAAATAGCCCCTAAATACTACTACTACTACGGAGGGGCTTTGTATTACTTCCGACAGCATCCCATCTGCCGAGCGCGCTTAGTAAGAGGAAGAGGAGGAGGAGCCTACCAACAAGCTGGACAACTGCAATACGGTGCCTGCCACTGTTGCACCTTCAGCGACGCTCACCTGGAACGCCCTTTGTCGCTCCAAACGACCCCTCTCAAAGTGGTGGTTCTCGTCGCAGATCTTCTGATTCGTCGCCTCCGAGGCAGCGTGTGCCACGGCCACGGCGGCGGTACGGCTCTTTGCATGCTCGACGAGGCGCTCCTCCTCCTCCCGCGGGAACTCGGTGTAGCATGCAAGGTCGTTGACGCACATGCGGGCATCCACCTCCGCCTCCCGCCTTCGGTTGGCGGTGGCAGAGCGGGTGATGACCCCGGTGGTTGATGGTGGGCTGGCAGCCACGGCGGACGATCATGGGGTGGTGGCCACGATGACCATATCCCGCCTTTGGTCCGCTATGGCGGAGCGGGTGATGGCCATGGTGGCCGCCACTGGGGTGGCGGCCACGACATGCACCTCCAGCCTTCAGGCTGCAGCGGCGGAGAGGGCGATGGCCCTGGCTTTCGACGGTGGTGTGGCGGCAATGGCGGCCGACAACAGCTGCCGACGGGCAGCAGCGGAGGAGCTTGTGGTGGGTGTTTTGCGCACACCCAACAGGGTAGCCACATGCACTACACTATGTCGGGGAGTGCGCCGCCACCGCAGTGTAGCCTCCCGGCTGGAGATGTCCGCTGATGACGGCGGAGTGGCTGAGCGATGATGACGGGCCGGTGCCATTGGCGGTTGTGGGAGAAGTATACAAGATAAGCTACAGGGAGGGAGGGGAATATGTGACGCAGGACTTGTTGGCGGCCGTGAGGGTTTGTATAGCAGGCCGGTAAGCATTGTGATTTTGGGGGATTTCACCGAGTCGCGCGGGAAGCTTGCGCGGGAACCTGCAAGGTTGCGCGGGAACCTACGAGGTTGCGCAGGAACGGGCTCACCGACGATTCATTGGCGCTACCATTTTGCCAAAATAACACCCCACGCACTGTCCAAGCTTGCGCCGTAAGCCGTCTGCGGCAGTGGGGTGACAAGATGTGCGATGGGAGGACGAAAGGCTACGTACACATACCATTAATAAAAAAACGTTTGCGATTTAATTACCTACTATACCCTCGTCCTGATTTATAAGCAGGATTTAACTAATAAAATATGAATGCATGTCGCCATAGATTATATTGTTGGACTAATTTTTGAACATAGTTTCCAATTGTATAATTTTTATAACATGCACTAACATTTTGTTGGTTAAATTTGAGGGCAAAGTATGGCACCGAATATCAAGGGGACTATAGACCAAGACGGAGGTAGTAGCACACGACCGCTCTCTACACAGCAACACAACTGTCGGCCGGCTTGTAGGCGACCATTTCCTAGGTGTTCAACTGCTCTATGTGTGTGGTTGCTTGCAGTTGAGGCGGCCGTGGCGCGCTCTGCTCGCGTCCCGCCACGCGCGCTCTACTCTCGCATCTCTTTGGGTGCTCTGTCCTTGTCCCTCAACGCGCGCTTCCAGTGTTTGGGGCCATCACACAATCACACACGTTCGTGTGCATGCGGTTGCGCCGGGCACGGCGTGACAATGCAGTTACCCGCTGCAAAAACTGCCATGTGGACGTACCAAGAATCCCGGCCACGCAGCCCCCATTTATTCCTGTGGCCATTTAACTTCATCTCTCGTGTCACATGACACATTAAGCGCACCCACCACGACACATACAGAGAGGACATCTAGCAGTTCCAATGGCGATCCCTGTGGCTCCAATGGCGCTCCCAGCAGCCGACACAATGGTGGGCCGTTCACCACGCATCACGTAGTGGACACCCACGTGAGGGGGAAGGCCCTCTTGGTGGTGTACACGAACGATCCGGTGTCGGTGGCGAGCTCCATCCAAACTATGGAGCAGTTCCTTGCCGAGGACAAGTACCAAGTGGTCGGCTTCAACCTCGAGTACACCATCTGTCGTGCCATGCACGATTAGAAGGTTGTCGTCGCCCAGTTGTGCGTGCGACATGACGCCCTCGTCTACCACTACCACCTGGCCACAAGGCTTTGCGAGTGTTTCTCCATGTTTATCAACAACTTGGACTACAGTTTCGCTACGGTGGACACCCCCAACGATCTAAAAGCGCTCAAGGTTTCGGGCTTGAAATGCCAAAATCTTGTCAACATCCAGGACCACTACAAGGTCTAAGGCAGCAACAACAACAAACTAAACTCCCTGGTTGACCATGCCTCGTCCATCATCGACCCCTACGACATGAAGATGAAGGATGACAGCAAGAAGGACAAGAACGCCTGGCATAGTGTTTGGAATGAGAGACTGGATGAACAACACGTCAGGTACGTGGCCAAGGATGCGTACACAAGCTATGAGATGTACATGCAGATCATTGACATGAGGAAGTGTCTTCTTCCTGCCCCAGTCAAGGGATCGAGACACAGAGCAGTGGCGGGAGCATCACAAGAAGTAGATGACTAGACGATCGTTTCTCCTACTTTAAAATGCATGCAATTGTTTATTGTGTGCAAATCATCTGTATAGTCACTTATGTAATTGGATGTTTATTTTAGTTATATATATACATGTTATTCTTCTGTAGACAGAGCAAATCACTTGTCTTATTAGCAGCAATCGTTTGTGTTATTATTGGTTTTCGCACACATTTCTGATTACAAACCTGTTTCCCGCGTATCACACACATCTTGTTCATTTCTTCCATTTCCATCGCGTTGCCTTATCACACACAGTTCATCCTAGTGAAATGTATGCCGTATATAGCACACACCCTCATCTGTCTGCCCGTTTTTGTTGTTCTGCATCATCGCAAACAGTCCTTCTGGATTAATCGTTTGCCACTCATCCAAAGGAGGGAAGCTTCTACATTCGTGAGGGACGTGGCATTGACCATTGGGCGGCAATAGTCTGTCGGTTGCGCAGCGCGGAACCATTGACCAAACGAGGAGAATGACACCTATGGGATCACTGGAATTCCTTCTACGGTTGCGCGGCGCGGAATCATGAGAAGAGCGGGACTAGTGGATGGCACAAAGAGGATTTACCCAGGCTCGGGCCGCAAAGATGCGTAAAACCCTACGATCCTACTTTGGTGGTTGTATTAGTGTTCTTGAGCTCTCGAACTAGCTCTAGGTGCTGCGAGGTTCAAAAGAGCCGAATCCCCTCTCAGTACGCCATGGGCCTCCTTTTATAAGCGAAAGGGGCTGCCACAGTGGCACACAGGAGGTGGAAAGTGCTACAGTGTTGCGAGGTTATCACTAGTATTACAAGACAAGACGCATTAAATGCGGGGCTTAGGTGTCCTTCGCTTTATTGGGGAACGGGTGTGAGGCCCGTCCTGTCCGCCGCCGCCCCTCCTGGCTTCAACACGTGCCCCGGCCAGCAATGCATGCAGCGCCACGTAGGCACGCAGGCAGCTGAGGTGGCGCGGCGGTGGAGCCTCCACGAGGGTCTGCATGCAGCCACGCCTAGCTGGTTGGGTCGGTGGCTGTGCACGAACGGCGGTAGGAACTTGGCGGGTGCGGGCCTGGCAGTGGCCTTGCCGGAGCACTTGGCGATGGTCTTGCCGGGTGGCCCAGCAAGGGCCTTGCGGCAGCGCGCTGGCTTCCCCGGCAAGGATCTTGCCGGGGGGCACTGTGGATTCCTTCGGCAAGGATGGTCGCCTTCCTATCCTCCTTTGATCTTGATTGCTCTTTGTCTTCAAAAAGATCTGCATGCCACCACGGAGGTGCTTCCTGAACCCTGTCCCAACGCGACTGCTCAGCATTGGTGGGCTGGAAGGTGGCTCGCTCGGTGGGTGGGGACGAGCTGCCCCGACAAGGATCTTGTCGGGGCTGCTGAGGCTGCCCTCGGCAATGGTCCTTGCCGGGGCAACCTGCATTGCCCGTGCGACCTTTGTGGTCTTGGTCATTTGCAGTTTGCTTTGCTCGTCCCTATGGCTTTTGGGGCTTTTCTCTGGCATCCTTCTCCTGCCTTGCTCATGCGTGGTCGTGGCAGGTGGCTCTGTCTACCCATGCTCAAGTAAAGGGGTCAAAAGCTAGGCCCCTACTTTTGTACACCAACAGGAGCCCCCGGTCCTGGGTCACACATAAGCGCAACAAGTTGTTGGGCCAGGCCCAAAATGGTGCGCGGGCAGTCGAGGCAGATTTTACCGCGGCCATTGTTCCGCCCGCTACGCTTCCCCACGACCCGCGTCGAACGCGCGACGTGGGGGTCGTGTGCGCGCATGACATGGGGATGCTGGCGTCACCCTGTGGTGGACAGTAAAGAGGCGGCTTGCGTGTCTCTTTGAGACCGCAGAGCCGCCCCTCATTTACTGCCCTTTCTCGGGAACCGTCGCTCCAAGAGTCCTATTGCATCCGCTCCTCGCGCCACGTTCGCTGCATGCAGAGCGAATGAGAGGCGCAGGGGTCGTGGGTAATCGCGCACGTGCGGGTTGATTCCCTTGCGCCTTTAGTGGAGCGGGGAGGGTGGTTGACGGCCCCGCTCGCTGTCACTCCAAGAGGCCGGATTAGCTGGGAAGGGGCGGTCGAGCCCCACCCCCGCCTCTTTATAAGGGGGGGGGGGAGCGAGAGGGACGGTGCCCCTCAGTCCTCTGCCATCTGCCTCTCTCCATTCATGCGTACTTTCTTGTTCTGCCATGGCGAGGGGGTGTGGCGATGCTTCGTCAGTGGCGGCGAGGGTTTCGGCCAGACAACGCATCACTCCTCCCGAGGAACTCATAGCAGCGGAGCCGGCCGCTAGAGGGAGGGGGAGGGGGAGAGGCCGAGGCCGCCGTGGAGCCCGGGGGAGAGGGGGACGGGGCGGCAGATCTGCCTCGCCCCCTCCAGCAGCCCTTCCTTCGATGGAGGGCCATGCTGGGGATAACCCTTGCGAATTCTTTGTCAGGCTGCGCCATCCGCCACGCCGTCGCCTTCGCCTTCGCCTTCTAACCCCGTTTGCGCATGAGGGGTTGCGGGAACAGCGGCACGTGGGTCGACGTCGAGTTCCCCGCCCCACACGTCATGTACCTTCACCGAGGGTGGAAGACCTTTTCTCGCCTCCACAGATTGACGGATGGGCTCACTCTCCATTTCAAACTAATGGAGGGCGGCCGCCTCTCCATCAAGATCTTAGGGCATTTCGGGACCCGTGTGAGGTGCTGCGTAGAGAGCTCCTCCGACGATTAAGAGTCCTCCTCAAGCGAGAGTGGCGAGGAAGACAACGGCAGCGACGACGAGGGCAGCGGGCGGCAGGATGACGGGTCCGACTAGGCATCGGGCGTCGCTCCGAGCGGCACCGGCGGCCCCATCAACCGTGTCGCCGACTCCTTGAACTTCTTGGGGTCGCCTCCTTGGGCGGCTGGCGTAGGGAGGCTGCGGAAGAGGAAGAGGACGAGCGGCGAGGCCGTCAAGTCGGAGTACACAGACACCGACACCTTCGTCGCGTGTTGGCGTCCTGCCGCTTCATCTTCGAGCTCTGCCTCCGGCGCCGCCATCACCATCCACCCCTCGGACGGCCACCGAGATATCCTCTTGGTGTCTTCTGCCACTCGTAGCTTGCCTAGGCGCCCCTTTTGCCCTTTTGCCTTCTTGTTCCATTTCCTGAGGAGCGGGACAAGAAAGGGATTATGGGCACCTTATATCTTTTTAATTCTGTAAGCCTTCGGGCCTTTGTTAGCTTTATAACTTGTATTCCCCTTGTTCATGTTTTTCATTTTGTATGAACTGTACCTGTACGGGATGTTTTTAATTAGAAAGGGATGTTCACCGGGATTACGTTCGTGGGAGAAACCTACGGCAAGGGGTGAATCCTTGTCATCTTTCAAGACAAGCATTTTTTTTCCGGCAACATGCCTTGCCGTCTCCCCACCTCGCTTGACCTTTCTCACGGTCTGGGGGGGGGGGGTAAGGATGAGGTGGGATTAGGCCCCTCCCTGCCCTCCTCTATTGCCGCGGCTACGACTGGATCCAGACCCAAGAAATAATCCTTGGGTACTGAAAAAAGGGAGCACGGTAGCTGAAAGATGGAACGGGGTTTCACACATCGCAGTCCATAACAAAACGCTTGATAGGGGATAAAAGACTTATCTGGATTTGCAGCCCCCGACGATCCTGGCTTGCCGTGGAGAGATCCTCGTTCTCGCAGCTCCTGGCAATTCTGGCTTGCCGGGGTCCAGGCGTTGGTCTGTTTCCCTCTTTCCGGAATAGCTCGGCAAGAATATTTGCGCGCCCTGCGAACCAAAGAAGACAGGGAAGGACGGAGACGCATACTCGACCTCTAAGCTAGGGGTTAGTCGCCGCTAAGCACTATCAACCCTAACCAAGGAAGAGACTCGACCTAGCATGCATGCTATAACTTAGAGCACCAGCACTTCGTTTATTTATGCTCATGGTCTGCGCCTGGCTTTGTACAAAGGATTACATGCCTTGCCGGCAAGGCTTGTACAAAAGGATGGCTTGCCGGGAGGCCCGACAGCCACGCCTTACGGGTAGAACTTGCGAAGATGCTTGATGTTCCAGGAATTCCTCACTGGGACAGCATCCTTGGTCTCCAGGCGGACTGCGCTGGGCCTGGTGACTCGTGTCACCCGATAAGGGCCTTCCCACTTTGGTGTCAACTTGTTGGAATTCTTGGCCGACTGAACGTGCATAAGAACAAGGTCGCCTTCCTCAAAGCTCCGGGCATGAACCTTGCGGCTATGGTAGCGGCGCAAAGCTTGCTGGTAGCGTGCTGCTCTCACAACCGCCCGGAGACGATCTTCCTCGAGGAGCGTTGCGTCATCTTGCCGCAGTTGCTCTTGCTCAAGCTCATCATAAGCGAGCACTCGAGGTGACCCGTATATGAGTTCTATGGGGAGAACTACTTCTGCCCCGTAAACCAGGGCAAAGGGTGTCTGGCTGGTGGCTCGATTTGGCATCATTCTGATCGACCAAAGAACCGCCGACAATTACTCAATCCAGCGCCTTCCGCTCTTGTGCAACCTGTCAAAAGTTTTCGTCCTCAAGCCTCGCAGGACTTCAGCGTTTGCTCTCTCCGCTTGACAGTTGCTCCATGGATGCGCCACGGAGGCAAAATAGACCCTGCTGCCGAGATCCTCAATGTACTACATGAAGGCATGGCTTGTGAACTGCGTGCCATTGTCGGTGATGATCCTGTTGGGCACCCCGAAACAGCAAACTAGTCCCTTGAAAAACTTGATGGCTGACTGCACCGTCACCTTCCTCACTACCTCCACCTCTGGCCACTTTGTGAACTTGTCGATGGCAATGTACAAGTACTCAAAGCCCCCGACGGCGCAGGGGGAGGGGCCCAAAATGTCGAGCCCCCAGACCGAGAAGGGCCAGGAGAGAGGGATGGTTTAAAGGGCTTGGGCTGGTTGATGAAGCTTTTTCGAATGAAACTGGCATGCTTCACGCTTGGTTACTAGTGCCGTTGCATCCTGGAGGGCGGTGGGCCAGAAGAAACCCTGCCGGAAAACCTTGCCAGCAAGGGCCCTCGACCCTATGTGGGAACCACATATGCCTCCATGTATCTGTGCCAACAGCTTTAGTCCTTCCTCCCGGGAGATGCACATCAATTTCACCCCATTCGGTCTTCTTCTGTACAACATGTTATCAATGAACTGGTGCAGAGCAGACCGGCGGGCTACTCTTTCTGCCTCTTCCTGCTCCTCAGGAAGCTCTCCTTTTTGGAGGAATCAAATGGTGTGCTGTGCCCATGCCGGAGCCCGTGGTTCGATGGCAAAGACCAAAGGAATCTCTTCTGCCATAGGGGCAGCCGCCTCCATGGTCATGACCTGAGGTCCTGCCGGAGTCGGTTGCCCTGTGGCAGGATCAGCATCCACGGCAACATCTCCACTGGCGGCTCCGGGGAGCTCGGTGGGGAGTACTTGCCGGAGCCTGTCTTCCTTCGCTTGTTCAGCCCAGTCGACAGCTGAACGGATGGTTGGGTTAACTGAAGCACAAAAGTACCTGGTTCCACATGTAGCTTGAGGGCGGCGCGCTTTGACAGGTAGTCATCGATGTCGTTCTCCGCTCAAGGGACGTGCTCCGCTTATATACCGTCAAAACGCTCCTCCAGTTTCCTCACTTCATCCACATAGGCTTCAATCAAAGGGGTTTGATAATCTTTGTTGACCTACCTAACGACGAGTTGAGAATCGCCCCTGACGATGAGCTTTTTGACTCCGAGGTCTGTCGCGATCCTGAGACCGGCGAGGAAACCTTTGTATTCGGCGGTTGCTATGTCTTGAGCTAGCGTTGGTTTTCCCCGAAGAGGAGAGGGTGATGCAGCAAGTGTAGCGTAAGTATTTCCCTTAGTTTTTGAGAACCAAGGTATCAATCCAGTAGGAGGCTCCTCAAAAGTCCCACGCACCTACACAAACAAACTGAGAACTCGCAACCAACGCAATAAAGGGGTTGTCAATCCCTTCACAGCCACTTGCGAAAGTGAGATCTGATAAAGATAGTATGATAAGATAAATATATTTTTGGTATTTTTGTGATATAAATGCAAGAAAGTAAAGATGCAAATAAAAGTAGATTGAAAGCAAATATGATAAGATCTAGACCCGGGGGACATAGTTTTCACTAGAGGATTCTCTCGAGAGCATAAGTATTATGGTGGGTGAACAAATTACTGTCAAGCAATTGATAGAAAAGCGAATAATTATGACGTTATCTAGGCATGATCATGTATATAGGCATCACATCCAAAACAAGTAGACCGACTCTTGCCTGCATCTACTACCATTACTCCACACATCGACCGCTATCCAGCATGCATCTAGAGTATTAAGTTCATAAGAACGGAGTAACGCATTAAGCAAGATGATATGATGTAGAGGGATAATCTCATGCAATATGATATAAACCCCATCTTGTTATCCTCGATGGCAACAATACAATACGTGTCTTGCAACCCTTTCTGTCACTGGGTAAGAACACCACAAGATTGAACCCAAAGCTAAGCACTTCTCCCATGGCAAGAAAGATCAATCTAGTAGGCCAAACCAAACCGATAATTCGAAGAGACTTGCAAAGATAACTCAATCATACATAAAATAATTTAGAGAAGATTCAATTAATAACCATAGATAAATCTGATCATAAACTCACAATTCATCGGATCTTGACAAACACACCGCAAAAAGAGATTACATCTAATAGATCTCCACAAGAGAGGGGGAGAACATTGTATTGAGATCCAAAAAGAGAGAAGAAGCCATCTAGCTAATAATTATGGACCCGTAGGTCTGTGGTAAACTACTCACAACTCATAGGAGGGGCAAGGATGTTGATGTAGAGGCCCTCCATGGTCGATTCCCCCTCCGACAGAGTGCCGGCGAAGGCTCCAAGATGGGATCTCGCGGATACAAAAGGTTACGGTGGTGGAAATTGTGTTTCGTTGTGCCCCCGGATGTTTTTGGGGTCCGTAGGCATATATAGGAGGAAGAAGTACATCGGTGGACGCCCGAGGGGTCCACGAGACAGGGGGGTGCGCCCTCCTATCTTGTGGGGCCCTCAGAGCTTTCTTGACATGCACTCCAGGCTCTCCGAATCAGATTTGTTCCAAAAATAACGCTCCTGAAGGTTTCATTCCGTTTGGACTCCGTTTGATATTCGTTTTCTTCGAAATACTGAAATAGGCAAAAAATCAGCAATATGGGCTGGGCCTCCGGTTAATAGGTTAGTCCCAAAAATGATATAAATATGTAGAATAAAGCCCATAAGCATCCAAAACAGGTAATATAATAGCATGGAACAATCAAAAATTATAGATACGTTGGAGACGTATCAAGCATCCCCAAGCTTAATTCCTGCTCGTCCTCGAGTAGGTAAATGATAAAAAGAGAATTTTTGATGTGGAATGCTACATAGCATAATTCATAATGTAAATTTCTTTCATTGTGACATGAATGTTCAGATCCAAGTAATACAAAATAAAAGTTCATATTGACATAAGAAATAGTAATACTTCAAGCATACCAAGCAAGTAATCATGTCTTCTCAAAATAGCATGGCCAAAAGAAAGTTATCCCTACAAAATCATATAGTCTGGCTATGCTCTATCTTCATCACACAAAGTATTTAATCATGCACAACCCTGATGATGAGCCAAGCAATTGTTTCATACTTTAATAATCTTAAACTCTTTCAACTTTCACGCAATACATGAGCGTGAGCCATGGATATAGCACTATATGTGGAATAGAACGGTGGTTGTGGAGAAGACAAAAAAGGAGAAGATAGTCTCACATCAACTAGGCGTATCAACAGGCTATGGAGATGCCCATTAATAGATATCAATGTGAGTGAGTAGGGATTGCATTGCAACGGATGCACTAGAGCTATAAATATATGAAAGCTCAACAAAAGAAAACTAGTGGGTGTGTATCCAACTTGCTCGCTCACGAAGACCTAGGGCATTTTGAGGAAGCCCATCATTGGAATATACAAGCCAAGTTCTATAATGAAAAATTCCCTTTTTTTTGCAAAGTCCGAAGTCTCATCCCGACTTGTGGGGGAATCATAGTCTTCATCATCCTTTCCTCACTGGGACAATGCTCTAATAATGAAGATCATCACACTTTTATGGATTTACAACTCAAAGCTAGAACAAGATATGACTCTAGGTGGATGCCTCCGGCGGTATACCGGGATATGCAATGAATCAAGAGCGACATGTATGAAGAATATGATGGTGGCTTTGCCACAAATACGATGTCAACTACATGATCATGCAAAGAGCAATATGACAGAAGTAATGTGTGTCATATGAACGGAATGGTGGAAAGTTGCATGGCAATATATCTCGGAATGGCTATGGAAATGCCATAATAGGTAGGTATGGTGTCTATTTTGAGGAAGGTATAAGGTGGGTGTATGGTACCGGCGAAAGTTGCACGATACAAGAAAGGCTAGCAATAATGGAAGGGTGAAAGGAGTGCGTATAATCCATGGACTCAACATAATCAAAAGAACTCATATACTTGTTGTAAAAATTTAGAAGTCATAAAAAACCAATGCACTACACGCATGCTCCTGGGGGGATAGATTGGTAGGAAAAGACCATCGCTCATCCCCGACGGCCACTCATAAGGAAGACAATCAATAAATAAAATTGTGCTCCAACTTCATCACAAAGCGGTTCACCATACGTGCATGCTACGGGAATCACAAACTTCAACACAAGAATTCTTTAAAACCATAAGCACCCAACTAGCATGACTTTAATATTACTACCTCCATATCTCAAAACAATTATCAAGCATCAAATTAATCATAGCATCCAATTCACTTTCTATGATAGTTTTTATTATACCCAACTTGGATGCTCATCATTCTATGACCAAATTAAAACCATAGAAAATACCATGCTGTTCTAAAAGACTCTCAAAATAATATAAGTGAGGCAAGAGATACTAGCAATTTCTTCAAAATTAATCCACCACCATGCTCTAAAAGATATAAGTGAAGCACTAGAGCAAAAACTATCAAGCTCAAAAGATATAAGTGAAGCACATAGAGTATTCTAGCTAATTCTAATCAAATAGGCTTCTCCAAAAAGGTGTGTTACAGCAAGTATGATTTTGGTAAACTAACAAGCAAATACCAATGAACGAAGACGAAAGAGGGGATGCCTTCCCGGGGCATCCCCAAGCTTAGGATTTTGGCTATTCTTGAATATCTTGGGGTGCCATAAGCATCCCCAAGCTTAGGGTCTTGCCACTCTTTATTCCATAGTCCATAAAAGCTTTACCCAGAACATGAAAACTTCACAACACAAAACTCAACAGGAAATCTTATAAGCTCCGTTAGTGAAAGAAAACAAAACCACCACATAAGGTACTGTAATGAACTCATTATTTATTTATTTGGGTGTTAAACCTATTGTATTCCAACTTCCTTATGGTTTATAAACTAATTTATTAGCCATAGATGCATTGAAATAAGCAGACAACACATGAAAAACAAAATCTGTCAAAAACAGAACGGTCTGTAGCAATCTGTAACTAACGCAAACTTCTGGAACTCTAAAACTCCTACCAAAATAGGACGTACTGTACAATTTGTTTATTGATCAGCAGCAAAAATATTCAACGCAAAATCTATTTTCTGTGATTTATTGAATTGTTTCTCGTGAGTGCAAAGTTTCTGTTTTTCAGCAGAATCAAATCAACCATCATCATAGGTTATCCTATAGGTTCTACTTGGCACAAACACTAATTAAAACATAAAAACACATCTAAACAGAAGGTAGATGAAAATTTTATTAAATAAGAGCAAGTAAAAATATTGGGTTGTCTCCCAACAAGCGCTTTTTTAAAGCCTTTTTAGCTAGGCATTGATAATTTTAATGATGCTCACATGAAAGACAAGAATTGAAGCACAAAGAGAGCATCATGAAACACTTGACAAACACATCTAAGTCTAACATACTTCCTATGCATAGGCATATTATAAGCAAACAAATTTGCAAGGCAAGTAAAAACTAGTATATGCAAGGAAGAAGAAAGAGACGATAGCAATCTCAACAAGACGAGAGGTAATTTAATAAGATAAAAAAATTACGACCATATTTTGCTCTCTCATAATAATTACATGTAGGATCATCGGAAAATTCAACAAAATAGCTATCACAAAACATATTCTCAACATGATCCACATGCATGCAAAGTTGACACTCTTCCAAGACAGTGGGATTAACATTAACTAAAGTCATGACCTTTTCGAACCCACTTTTATCAAAAATATCATAAGATTGAACATACTCCAAATATGTGGGATCTAAAGTTGACACTCTTCCAAACCCACTTTCAATATTATTGCAAACACTATTATCAATCTCATATTCATCATGGGGCTTAATTGAATTTTCAAGGTTATAAGAAGAATCACCCCAATCATGATCATTGAAACAAGTAGTAGACATAGCAAAACTAGCATCCCCAAGCTTAGGGTTTTGCCTATTATTAGAACAATTGACATCAAGAGAATTTATAGGAAAATCATTGCAATCATGCTTTTTATTCAAGGAGTTATCGTGAATCTCTTCATAAATTTCTTCATCATAATTTTCAGATTCACAAATTTTGAGCAAAGCTTCATAAAGATAATCTAGTGCACAAAACTCACTAGCAATTGGTTCATCATAATTGGATCTCTTAAAAAGATTAGCAAGCAGATGAGGATCCATAGATCTTAGGTTCTCTATTTAGCAATAAATAAACAACTATTCCAACCAAACGAGCAAATGAGCCATGTAAGACATCAAAGCAAAAAGACGAACATAAGAAGGATGAATAAAACGGAAAGGGTGAAGTGGGGGAGAGGAAAACGAGAGGCAAATGGCAAATAATGTAAATGCGAGGGAGATGAGTTTGTGATGGGTACTTGGTATGTCTTAACTTGAGCGAAGACCTCCCCGGCAACGGCGCCAGAAATCCTTCTTGCTATGTCTTGAGCTAGCGTTGGTTTTCCCCGAAGAGGAGAGGGTGATGCAGCAAGTGTAGCGTAAGTATTTCCCTTAGTTTTTGAGAACCAAGGTATCAATCCAGTAGGAGGCTCCTCAAAAGTCCCATGCACCTACACAAACAAACTGAGAACTCACAACCAACGCAATAAAGGGGTTGTCAATCCCTTCACGGCCACTTGCGAAAGTGAGATCTGATAAAGATAGTATGATAAGATAAATATATTTTTGGTATTTTTGTGATATAGATGCAAGAAAGTAAAGATGCAAATAAAAGTAGATTGAAAGCAAATATGATAAGAGATAGACCCGGGGGCCATAGGTTTCACTAGAGGATTCTCTCGAGAGCATAAGTATTACAGTGGGTGAACAAATTACTGTCAAGCAATTGATAAAAAAGCGAATAATTATGATGTTATCTAGGCATGATCATGTATATAGGCATCACATCCAAAACAAGTAGACCGACTCCTGCCTGCATCTACTACTATTACTCCACACATCGACCGCTATCCAGCATGCATCTAGAGTATTAAGTTCATAAGAACGGAGTAACACATTAAGAAAGATGATATGATGCAGAGGGATAAACTCATGCAATATGATATAAACCCCATCTTGTTATCCTCGATGGCAACAATACAATACGTGTCTTGCAACCCTTTCTGTCACTAGGTAAGAACACCACAAGATTGAACCCAAAGCTAAGCACTTCTCCCATGGCAAGAAAGATCAATCTAGTAGGCTAAACCAAACCGATAATTCGAAGAGACTTGCAAAGATAATTCAATCATACATAAAAGAATTCAGAGAAGATTCAATTAATAACCATAGATAAATCTGATCATAAACTCACAATTCATCGGATCTTGACAAACACACCACAAAAAGAGATTACATCTAGTAGATCTCCACAAGAGAGGGGATAACATTGTATTGAGATCCGAAAAGAGAGAAGAAGCCATCTAGCTAATAATTATGGACCCATAGGTCTGTGGTAAACTACTCACAACTCATAGGAGGGGCAAGGATGTTGATGTAGAGGCCCTCCATGGTCGATTCCCCCTCCGGCAGAGTGCCGGTGAAGGCTCCAAGATGGGATCTCGCGGATACAAAAGGTTATGGTGGTGGAAATTGTGTTTCGTGGTGCCCCCGAATGTTTTCGGGGTCCGTAGGCATATATAGGAGGAAGAAGTACGTCGGTGGACGCCCGAGGGGTCCACGAGACAGGGGGGTGCGCCCTACAGGGGGGGCACCCTCCCATCTCGTGGGGCCCTCGAAGCTTTCTTGACTTGCACTCCAGGCTCTCCAGATCAGATTTGTTCCAAAAATAACGCTCCCGAAGGTTTCATTCCGTTTGGACTCCGTTTGATATTCCTTTTCTTCGTAATACTGAAATAGGCAAAAAAACAACAATATGGGCTGGGCAACAAACTCCGCCAAGACTCTGCTCTGGATCGTTGAGGTGCTTTCGAACTTCAAGCCGAAACTCAACAGCTCTAGGGCCCATTCCACGATCCTTCCTGTCGCATCTGGGTTATTTAGTATTCATTGCAATGGGAGGCGGGTAACCATAGTGATCTCGTGCGCCTGGAAGTAGTGGCGCATCTTCCTCGAGGCCATGAGGAGGCCGAAGAGCAACTTTTGTACACCTGAGTACCTCGACCTAGCCCCCTGCAAGAGGGAGCTGACGAAGTAAACTGGGTGCTGCACCATCTTCTTTCTTTGCATCACTTCACCTAGCCATGTGGGTTTTGTCACACCGGCCTCAGGCTTGACGGGATCGGGCCTTGCTAGGGACTCAGTCCTGCTGGGACCGAGCCCTGTCGGGGAGGGTTCCAACCTGCCAGCCGTTGGCTCTGCCGCCGCTGCCGTCTTCCCGTAAACCTCTCTTTGTGCCACCAATGCGGCGCTAACCACTTGATTTGTTGCCGCTAAGTATAGCAGTAACGGCTCTTGTGGTTTAGGCGCAACTAGCACCGGGGTAGAGGAAAGGTACTTATTCAAATCTTGCAACGCCGCCTCGGCCTCCGGGGTCCACTCCATTGGGCCCGTCTTCTTTAAGATCTTGAAGAAGGGGAGGGCACGCTCTACGGACTTGGAGATGAATCTGCTCATGGCGGCAACGCAGCCAGTGAGCCGACGCACGTCCTTGATCCGCTTAGGCGCCTCAATCTACTCGATAGCCTTAATCTTGTCCAGGTTTGCCTCAATCCCATGCAGCGACACAAAGAACCCGAGAAGCTTGCCGGATGGGACACCGAAGACACACTTCTCAGGATTCAATTTGAGGTTAATCTTGCGCAGGTTTCTAAAAGTCTCCTCCAGGTCTTGTATGAGCAATGCTTTGTCCTTGGTTTTGACCACTATGTCATCCATATAAGCTTCCATATTTCTATGTAGTTGGGGTTCAAAACCAATCTGGACTGCTCTTGCGAACATTGAGCCAGCACTCTTCAACCTGAAAGGCATCTGTAGAAAGCAATACGTACCACATGGGGTGATGAACGCTGTCTTTTCTTCGTCTTCTTTTGTGATGAAGATCTGGTGGTATCCCGAGTAGGCGTCGAGGAATGATAACAGGTCACACCCTGCCGTGGAATCAACAATCTGGTCGATTCGCGGTAACGGGAAGGGATCCTTTGGACAAGCTTTATTGATGTCTGTGTAATCAATACACAACCTCCACTTCCCGTTTGCCTTGCGCACTACTACTGGATTGGCGAACCACGTCGGATGGAGCACTCCTCTTACAAAGGTTGCCGCCTCCAGCTTCCTAATTTCTTCCGTGATGAACTCTTGCCTCTCCAGAGCTTGCTTCCTGACCTTCTGCTTGACGGGCCGCATATGAGGACAGACCGCAAGGTGGTGCTCAATCACTTCCCTGGGAACGCAGGGGATGTCGGAGGCTTTCCATGCAAACACATCGACATTCGCCCGCAAGAAAGTGACGAGCTCGCTTTCCTATTTGTTGTCGAGGGTGGATCTTATAACGAAAGCACCACCCGTGCCATCCTCCTTGATGGGCACCTTCTTGGTCTTTAGCGGTGCATCTCTGGGCTTCTTGCTCCTGTCGACGGAGTTCTCTGGCACGTCCTCGATGGCAGCGCAGCACCCTGAAGAGGTGCGCTTGCCGGAGTGGGTGTGAGGGGTCTCACCGATCTTCTTCCTTCCCGGGGCTCTGTCGGCAGGAGCAGGTGCCTTGGCGGCAGCTGCTGCAACCGCTTCCCGGTAGAGTTGGTCAGCGCAAATCAACGCATCTTTCTTGTCGGAGGGGACGGTGATGATGTTCATTGGCCCGGGCATCTTCAACATGTTGTATGCGTAATGTGACGCTGCCATAAAATTGGCTAGTGCCGGGCGGCCAAGGATCCCGTTGTATGGCAAGGGGATTTCGGCTACATCGAAAACAATCCTCTCCGTCCTATGATTCAGCTCACCTCCGAAGGTCATAGGCAGCGTGACCTTTCCCTTTGGCTGGCTCCTCCCCGGGTTAACCTCTTGGAACATGCCTATTTCCTCGAGGTCTCTGTCGGTGTCAAAACCGGCGGATCTCGGGTAGGGGGTCCCGAACTGTACGTCTAGGCGGATGGTAACAGGAGACAAGGGACACGATGTTTTTACCCAGGTTCGGGCCCTCTCGATGGAGGTAAAACCCTACTCCTGCTTGATTAATATTGATGATATGGGTAGTACAAGAGTAGATCTACCACGAGATTGGAGTGGCTAAACCCTAGAAGCTAGCCTATGGTATGATTGTTGTTCGTCCTATGGACTAAAACTCTCCGGTTTATATAGACACCGGAGAGGGCTTAGGGTTACACAGAGTCAGTTACAATGGGAGGAGATCTTCATATCGTATCGCCAAGCTTGCCTTCCATGCCAAGGAAAGTCCCATCCGGACACGGGACGGAGTCTTCAATCTTGTATCTTCATAGTCCGAGAGTCCGGCCAAAGGTCTTAGTCCGTCCATCCGGACACCCCCTAATCCAGGACTCCCTCATTAGCCCCCGAGCCAGGCTTCAATGACGACGAGTTCGGCGCGCAAGTTGTCTTCGGCATTGCAATGCGGGTTCTCCTTCAAATTCCCTGTATCCGTTGAATAGTGTCCGACTTCTAGTGCGTGCTGTCCTCCTCGGCTTCTGTGCCCCATAATGACCATCTTCCACGCGTCAAACGAATGCGAAAAGCTAGGGGATTTTCTTTTTACTTACCCCCCCGGGTGCATTAATGAGCTGCCCATAAAAGAGATGGGGATTTAGATCCAATTCGCACCATCTTCCCTCCGCGAGTCTTCATCAGAGCGCCTCTGACAGAGATCCATTCCATCATGGCCTGTCGGTGCCGCTCCTCCTCTCGCCCCTCCAGCCGTCGGCCCAGAGATTGGGGGCGGTGTTCCATCCCGCATAGCGAGTTAGTAGTGCTTCAGTCCAAGGGGCTTCTCCCCCAGCATATATGGTCCCAGTTCGAGCCGGGATTGCCGCCTATAGCGGCGGAGAGCAGGCGGAGGGCGTCCCCAATCCCTCTCAAGGAGAGCGGGTATGCTTAGTCCCTTATTTGATGAGAGGACTAGGATTTCCAACTCATCCATTTCTCCGAGGGTTGCTGGAGTTCTATGGCCTCCAGCTACATAACCTCACGCCCGCCTCCATTTTGCACATCGCGGGCTTCGTGGCCCTCTGCGAGTTGTTCTTGGGTGTTAAGGCCCATTTCACGCTGTGGAAGAGGTTGTTTTGCCTTGTGCCCCGTTCTCAGGAGGGGTCTATTTATCAGGTGGGCGGAGCCGAACTATGGCGCATCGCCGGGACCGGATATCTATCTGGTACCCCAAAGAGGGCGTCCCCCTGCTGGACCCTGTACGGATCAGCCTCCCCGAGTTCAATAATGCCCCGTTGAAGAAGCGCCTGAGTTGGCGCCCGCGGAACCCTCAGAGGGAAGCTGACAGGGACGTCCTGTACCTGATGAGCCGGATAAGGTTGTTGGCTCATTCCGGAGTGACCATGATCAAGGTCATGGCCATATGCATTACGAGAGGGGTGCAGCCGCTTCAATACGGAGGCCACCCCATGTGGGATTTCAACGGGGAGGATGACACTACCCGGTGCGCTCGCAAGGGGCCAGATTCGGCCGCCACATTAACGAGAATCTTATCCGCTTTGTACAAGGGGGAAGAGGAAGAATTCCTCCATGTCAACCCGGAAGGCGGATTCTCCATGTACAATCGACCTAGTTGGGTGAGCGGACACTTTCACTTGCCTATCCACTTTTGAAATTCCCGTAGTTGAGTACTTAGTCTAGTAATGTTTAAACGCAGGAGCTGCTCCAGGCTGTGAAGGAAATAAACAGCCCTGCTCCACAACTCGAGGACCAGGAACGGTCCCTCGATCCGGACTCCCAAGAAGATCCGGACTTATGTGTGGAGTTGATTGATGGAGTATTTCATCAATTGAGCAAGGACAACTCCTTAGTAGCCATAACGGCCGACTATCCCGGACTACTTCCAGCCTCAAAGGTAACTAAGACCGAAGTCCCAGTATTCTCATGCTTTATTTTGCATGTCGTAAACTAATAGCGTTTCGCAGGGTAAATCCTTGAGGCGGAAGGCCGAGCCCACGGTGGGCAGCCAACAAGGGCCGCTGAAGCCAGGCGGGCCAAAAAGAAGTGCGGACCAGATCGAGGTTCTGGCGCAACGGTACGGTGTGTGAATTTAACGCCTAGGGTTTATGCCCTTGAGTCTTACTAATGCTCATGATTTTCTTAGAAAGAAAAGAGCCCGCCGGACTATGTCCGCCGGCCAAGGTTCGAGGCTGGGTCCGGAAGCGGAGGCGGACACGGGGCGCGCCTCATGCGCTCCTCCGATAGAGGACGCCGACGGGCTATCTGGCACCAATTCAGAGGTGGAGAGTGCCCTGAACCACAGGCGTCGCCGGACTGTTCATCGTGACGCGTGTTTTTCCCCAAAGGCGTTGGATGCCTTTAATACAGGAGATGTGTATCTCCGTGCTGCTCAAAATGGTCTAGCCAGAGCCACGGAGCAGTATGTGAAAGACATACAGGTGAGTAGAATTGAAGGTTATATATGTCAGTAGCCCCCGAGACTTGAAACAGTGAAGATAACTATTTGAAGGATGATGTGCTATGCAGTGTCTTACAAAGAAGAATACGCAATTGTCCCAGGAGCTCAAAGAGTGCGAGGCCGAGCTCGAGGCCGCATTGACCACTTCAAAAAATGTCAAGGGGACGCCCGCAGGTAATATATGCTTTGAAAGATAATTCCGTTTTGAAATGCGGCAGGTGTGCAACCCTGACGATAATAATGCAGATGAGGCCGGAGTAAATCCAGACAAGCAACAACTCCTACGCCAACTAAAGGCTGGCGAGAGCGTGCTGACGAGGGTGAGGCAAGAGAAGAACAAGCTTCAAGACGCCAATACCCAGCTGGGCAAGGAACTGAAAGATGTTCGTATTCAGCTGTCTTCTGCCGTGAAGGAGAATCGGCGACTTCGACACGGCATTTTTAGTAAGTGCTTGAACGAATCTTCAAAAAAAGAATTTGGCGAGGAAGTCGATTGACAGAGCTATGTCTGTAGGTCTGCTGACCAGTCGTCCTGCGGAGGAAATGCCCGGTTCAAAGGGAGACCTTCTTCCCGAGCTGTTGCAGCTACACGAACGAGTTCGGCAGGCAATGCAAAGCATCATCCAGGCTATGTGGCCATCCCTCTCCGTGCCCGAAGGCCTTGAGGAGCTTACAAAGAAGCTGCACGGAGTGCGGCAGCGCTTCCGGTTGTGGAAGATATCGGCTTGCCGTCAAGGTGCCAGGGAGGCCTGGGCCATGGTGAAGACTCGATACACGAGGGCTGACCAAAACCACATGGCCGAAGTCGGCCCGATAGGTTCGGACGGAAAGGAGATCCGAGTCAGCTTAGCATATGGCCAGGTGGAGCTGGCTGCAAAGTATTCCCAACAGGACTGTAAATTAGACTGCCTGTTGGATGGTATTGAAGAAGAATATGCCGAGTCGGATTGACTCTGTAATTTAAAACGACATAAAAAATGCCTTCTAGCCGGATTGTAGATCGTTTGTCATTGCGGACCTTTTCGCTTCGACCTCTGGACCCTATAGTCCGGAGTGTGTCTGAATACCCTCTCGATTATGTAAGAACCGGGGCATGCATGGAGACAAGGCGTAGGGGTCATAAGTGCTTTTGCAGACAAGTGCCCAACTAGTTATGTTATATTACATGGTTAGTAAGAAACATCTTCCAGGGAGAATAGTTCCGTTAGGGGTTCCTTTCCCTGGGAGGCATGCCCTAAAGTGCATGTCTGAACTGCCAGCAAGAGCAGAAAAGCATCTGGGGGCAAATGAATAAATACGAAAGATCATCTTTTAGTTCACCGACCGAATATTCCCTTAAGAACGCTAGTTTTCGGCTTCACCCAGTCTGAGGTACACATCCGGCTGACCCGGCAGTAACAATCACAAAGGTGCTCCCTTTACCACCTAGCCGAACGAACGGGAACGTAGGGGTAAGCACAGGAGCCAGGCAACCCAGCTTGGCCAAAACTTAAGTCATATCGATGCATATAATGGTGTATAAAAGGTTCATGCGGAAGCATCACACATGTTTTGGGCATGAGGCCCGTTTTATATAAACTTCTTGGTAAAGAATCCCCCAGATATTATGAGCGTGGGTAGCGCGTCGGGTATGTGCGAACAATGCACAGGCAAGCCCCTAAGGGCTTGGGAGAAGAAAAAGGGTAGGGAGAAGGAACAAAATCCCGGACTGCCAATAAAAAATAAAAATAAAAAATAAAACAAAGGGACAGAGGAAGGAAACAAACACGGAGTCCGGCGCTAGGCGTAGAATCTCGGTAGGCGTGCTGCGTTCCATGGGTTCGGCTCGAGTCGGTTATCCGATGCGTTCCGCAGACGGTACACAACGGCGGTCAGTACTTGGTCGATTATGAAGGGGCCCTCCCATTTGGGCTTTAATTTATCCTTTTTCTTGTCCGGCAGGCATAGAACTAGTTCGCCAACGTTATAGGTTTTGGCCCGTACTTCTCTGCTTTGGTATCTTCGAGCCTGCTGTTGATAGAATGCGGAACAAGCTTTTGCCACGTCGCGCTCCTCTTCCAATGCGTCCAAGCTGTCCTGCCGATCGAGCTCGGCTTCTCTTTCTTCGTAAATGCGCACTCGAGGTGAGTCATGGATTATGTCACATGGTAGTACTGCCTCTGTGCCGTATACCATAAAAATGGTGTGAATCCGATAGTGCGATTCGGCGTGGTCCGCAGCCCCCAGAGTACGGAGTCAAGCTCCTCTACCCAGTGCGTGTTAGATTCCTTGAGGGATCGCACTAGTCTGGGTTTGATGCCGCTCATAATGAGACCGTTGGCCCATTCGACTTAACCGTTAGTTTGAGGGTGATAGACTGAAGCATAGTCGAGCTTGATGCCCATGTTTTTGCACCAAAGTTTGACGTCATCGGCCGTGAAGTTTGTGCCGTTGTCGGTTATGATGCTGTGGGGGACGCTGTAATGGTGTACGACCCCGGATATGAAGTTTATCACTAGTCCGGATTCGGCCGTCTTTACAGTCTTGGCTTCTATCCATTTGGTGAATTTGTCCACCATGACCAGTAGATATTTTTGCTTATGGGTTCCTCCTTTAAGGGGTCCGACCATGTCAAGCCCCCAGACCGCGAAAGGCCAGGTAATGGGTATAGTTTGTAGGGCGGTAGGCGGCATGTGGCTTTGGTTGGCGAATAACTGGCAACCAACACATCGTTGCACTAAGTCCTGAGCGTCTGCCCGGGCCGTTGGCCAATAAAATCTGGTACGGAAGGCCTTGCTTACAAGGGGCCGGGCTGCGGCGTGGTGCTCGCCGAGTCCGGCATGAATTTCAGCCAAAAGGTCTCGCCCTTCCTCTTCGGAGATACACCTTTGAAGGACTCCGGTTGTGCTTTTCTTGTAAAGCTCTCCCTCGTGGACTTTGTAGGCTTTAGATCGCCGCACTATGCAGCGGGCCTCGTTTTGGTCCTCGGGAAGTTCCTGCCTAGTTAGGTAGGCTAGGAATGGTTCTGTCCAAGGGGCAATGACTGCCATTATTGCGTGGGCTGACGGCGTTGTTCCGTTGGCGGAGCCCCCAACTGTGTCAGAATGTTCGGTGAGGGGCAGTGTAGTTGTGTCCGGGCTATTGTTTCCGGATTCTCCTTCCCATGATACGGATGGCTTGAACAGCCTTTCTAGGAAGATGTTGGGAGGGACGGCCTCGCGCTTGGCGCCAATGCGTGCCAACACGTCTGCTGCTTGGTTATTTTCCCGGGCTATGTGATGAAATTCAAGCCCCTCAAACCGAGCTGACATCCTTAAGATGGTGTTGCGGTAAGCTGCCATTTTCGGATCCTTGGCGTCGAAGTCTCCATTTATTTGGGATATTGCGAGGTTTGAATCCCCACAGACCTCTAGGCGCTAAATGCCCATGGAGACTGCCATCCGGAGGCCTTGTAAAAGGGCCTCGTATTCGGCTGCGTTGTTGGAATCCGTGTACATTATCTGAAGTACGTATTGGACTGTATCTCCGGTTGGGGACGTCAGAACGACGCCAGCCCCTAGGCCAGCCAACATTTTGGAGCCGTCGAAGTGCATGATCCAGTTGGAGTATGCGCCATACTCTTTAGGGAGTTCGGCTTCAGTTCATTCGGCGATGAAGTCGGCCAAAACCTGCGACTTAATAGCTCGCCTTGGCTTGTAATTTATGTCGAATGGGAGGAGCTCGATGGCCCATTTGGCAATCCGGTCCGTTGCGTCGCGTTTGTTTATAATATAATTAAGGGGTACTTCGGATGCCACTGTTATGGAGCACTCTTGAAAGTAGTGTCGCAGCTTCCGGGATACCATGAACACCGCGTACGCTATCTTTTGATAATGCGGGTACCGTGACTTGCATGGAGTTAGTACAGTGGATACGTAGTACACTGGTTTTTGGAGGGGGAAACTTGTGTCCGTCCGCTTCTTGTTCGAGACAAGCACCGCGCTTACAACTTGATGGGGTGCAGCGATGTATAATAGCATTGGTTCGCCCGTGTTGGGCGTGGCCAGGACCGGATTTGTTGCCATTATGGCTTTTATTTCTTCGAGTCCGGCCGTGGCGGCATCCGTCCACTCGAAGTGGTCGGTGCGCCGCAGGAGGCGATAGAGGGGTAATGCCTTTTCTCCTAAGCGGGAGATAAAGCGGCTTAGAGGCGCCACGCATCCTGTCAATTTTTGTATTTGTTTGAGGTCCTTTGGGGTATCCAATTGTGACAGAGCTCGGATCTTGGCTGGGTTTGCTTCAATTCCTTTACCGGATATGATGAAGCCCAAGAGCTTTCCGGCTGGTACGCCAAAAATGCATTTTTCCGGGTATGATGAAGCCCAAGAGCTTAATGTCATATGTTTGGAGATTGTAGAACGTGAGCCTCAATTCGTCTACTAGAGTATCGACGTGCTTTGTTTTGACGACCACGTCATCTACGTATGCTTCAACTATTATGCCGATCTGGTTGGCCAGACATGTCTAAATCATGCGCTGATATGTTGCGCCGGCGTTTTTGAGCCCGAAGGGCATCGTGTTGAAGCAGAATGGGCCGTATGGGGTGATGAATGCTGTTGCGGCTTGGTCTGACTCTGCCATCTTGATTTGGTGGTAGCCAGAGTATGCATCGAGGAAACACAATGAGTCGTGTCCTGCGGTGGCGTCGATGATTTGATCAATTCGGGGGAGTGGGAAAGGGTCCTTTGGACAGGCCTTATTTAAGTCTTTGAAATCGACACATAGGCGCCAAGATTTGTCCTTCTTTGGTACCATCACCAGGTTTGCTAGCCAGTCTGGATGTTTTATGTCTCTGATGAATCCGGCTTCCAGCAGTTTTGCTAGCTCCTCTCCCATGGCTAGTCTCTTGGGTTCGGAAAAACGCCGTAGAGTCTGCTTGACGGGTTTAAACCCTTTTAGGATGTTCAGGCTGTGCTCGGCCAGCCTGCGTGGGATTCCTGGCATATCTGAGGGGTGCCAGGCGAAAATGTCCCAATTTTCTCGCAGGAAGTCTCTGAGTGCGGCGTCTACATCGGTTTTAGTTGTGCCCCGATGGAGGCCGTTTTTGTAGGGTCCGTTGGATGGACTTGGAATTTGACTATTTCGTCTGCTGGTTTGAAAGAGGTGGACTTGGATCTCTTGTCTAGTATCACATCGTCCCTGTCCACCATAGAGCGCAACGCAGTTAGTTCCTCGGCCGCTAGGGCCTCGGATAATGCCTCCAGGGCCAGTGCGGCTGTCTTGTTTTCAGCGCGGAGCGCTATGTCCGGATCACTTGCGAGAGTGATGATTCCGTTGGGTCCAGCCATTTTGAGCTTCATGTGCCCGTAATGGGGTATGGCTTGGAAAATTGTAAATGCTTCTCGCCCAAGCAGAGCGTGGTATCCGCTGCTGAACGGGGCCACTTGAAATGTGACCTCCTCGGATCTGCAATTATCCGGCGTGCCGAACACCACATCCAGTGTGATTTTTCCTGAACAGCATGCTTCCCGACTTGGAAATATTCCTCTAAAAGTTGTATTGCTTCGCTCAATGCGGCTCCAGTCAATTTCCATTTTTTGCAGGGTTTCCTCGTATATGAGGTTGAGTCTGATGCCGCCGTCCATGAGTACCTTTGTAAGTCGGAAGCCGTCCACTATCGGACTAAGGACCAATGCGGTTGGTGCTCGGGCTGTCCGGAATTTAGGTTCGTCACTGGCATTAAAGGTGATAGTCGTGTCACTCCATGGGTTTATTGTTGCTACTTGGTAGACCTCGGCAAGGTTGCGGAGCGTTCGTTTCCTTGCATTGTTTGATGTGAAGGTCTCAAAGACTGTCGACACCGTACTGGGGAGGTATTCTTCGGGTGCTGGAGTTTGAAGCTCCTCGCCACTTCGGGCCACCTGTCGGAGTATCCAACATGCTCTAAGGCTGTGCGTTGGTGTGGCTTCCCCTGAAACATGAATTTTACAGTGTCCATTGAGCCATCCTTCCAGTATGGTCCCGTACCCTGTAGAGGGTTTTTGTTTTTTGATGTTTGGCTCAGATGCCTGGCGATAGTGCGCCCTTTTGTTTCGGACTCGTGTTGTATTCGGGGCCGGATTGTCCCAGAATTTATCTTCGGTTTTCCGAACGCTTTCAGTCGCACAATACTTTCGTACTATGGATGTCAAGTCGGCGAATCGTGTAATTTCGCGGTGACTTATGGCGTTGAGGATTCCGATGTCCGTGCATTTGTTACAGAAGAGTGAAATTGCTTCTTTCTCGCGGCAGTCCTTTATCCTGTTCATAACCAGGAGGAATCTGGCCCAGTAGTGGTGTACTATTTCCCCGGGCTCTTGCCGTATTTGGGATAAATCCCGCATAGTTGGGTGGGCGGGTGGAATTAGATCCGGAACCTTGCCCGATGTGATATTCAGGGGCCAAGCGGTTTCCGAATTCGGAAACTTGCTTTCTTGGACATTATTCAATAGATCAGGCTTGCTGCCTGACTTTAGGTTCAGGGTTTGGGCGACATCCTCGCCTCCGCGGGTGTCCGGCTTCGAGGGATCGGGAATCCGGACACATCTGGTCCTTAGGGCGGGCGAAGACTCGCCTCATTGTTCTTCCACCACTTCGACGTGATGGGTGACCTGGGGAGAGTCAATCTCTCTCTGATCGGGTTTAAGCCCAATCTGGCCGCAATCTGTAGCGACTCCGAGGGCCGCGATGCGATCCAAGAGCTCATTCAGGGAGAGGAGCTCCGTCGGATCTAACTGCTCGGCAAGCTCTGAGCTGATGTGAAGATTGCCTTGGATGGCCCGAGAGGTCATCGTCGGCGCGGCGGCCGGACAGGCGGTCATCAAAAACCTGCCTAGCCGGAGAGTTTGGCCGACAGCCAAAGCTCCTTTAGCAACGACACCGTCTTTAAAGACGGGATGCGGCATCCTTCCTAATGGTGACGATACAGCAGAACTCTCAATGAAAGCACCAATGTCGGTGTCAAAACCGGCGGATCTCGGGTAGGGGGTCCCGAACTGTGCGTCTAGGCGGATGGTAACAGGAGACAAGGGACACGATGTTTTTACCCAGGTTCGGGCCCTCTCGATGGAGGTAAAACCCTACTCCTGCTTGATTAATATTGATGATATGGGTAGTACAAGAGTAGATCTACCACGAGATCGGAGTGGTTAAACCCTAGAAGCTAGCCTATCGTATGATTGTTGTTCATCCTATGGACTAAAACTCTCCGGTTTATATAGACCCCGGAGAGGGCTTAGGGTTACACAGAGTCGGTTACAATGGGAGGAGATCTTCATATCGTATCGCCAAGCTTGCCTTCCACGCCAAGGAAAGTCCCATCCGGACATGGGACGGAGTCTTCAATCTTGTATCTTCATAGTCCGGGAGTCCGGCCAAAGGTCTTAGTCCCGCCATCTGGAGACCCCCTAATCTAGGACTCCCTCAGTATCCATCAGGGATTTGCAGCTTTTTGACCACGGCAGGCGAGATCAAATTCAGGCTGGCCCTGCCGTCAACCAACATCCTTGTCACCTTGAGGTTGCGGATCATTGGGAAACCAACAATGGCAAGCACCCGACCGCGGTAGTGCGATCGGGGTGGTCCTCGGTGTCAAAGATGATGGGCGTGCTGTACCATTTCAGCGGCTTCCGCGTGTCGAGCGATGGCTCCACTGCTGTGATCTCCGACGCCCACTGCTTGAGCTGGCGGTGGGATGTATGCAGCGAGGCGCCACCATCGACGCACATGGCCTCTGTGGCCTTCTGGAACTCATGATCGCTGGACTCGTCGTCCCCGTCGTGATCATCATCTTCTTATTTCTTGTCGCGGCCCCTGGCGGACCTCTCCTGCTGACTGTCCTTGCCACGGCGGCCTCCTTGGCCGTCACGTTTCTTGCCGGACCCCTCGGCACCATCTTGGCCCTTCTCCTTGTCCCGCCGCTCATACTCAGCCTTCTGCTTCTCAGCAAGCAGCTCTACTTGCCGGTAGTGCTGGAGGTCATGGCCCTTGGTGCGGTGGATCTTGCAATACTGCTTGTCGGAGCCTCCTTGCTTGTCGGCAGCCGCCAAGGCCCGGCAGGCGACACACCCGGAAACCTCCTTGCTGGGGTCGCTCGCCTTGGTCTTCTTGGTGGCGCGGTGTCGTCGGATCCGTCGACGGCAAGCACGACCTTGCCCTTGCGTTTCCTGTTACGGTGCCGGCCCTTCTTTGCTGGTGTGGTGGTATCGCCGGTGGAATCGGTTTCCGTGCCAGCATCTTCACCGGGGTATTTCCTTCCTTCTTCAGCGCGAGCGCATCGATCGGCCAGAACATAGAGCTTGGCCACATCCTTAACCTTGTTCATTGCTAGCTCTTCACGCATCTAGCGATTGCGCATGTTCTAGTGGAACGCGCTGATCACGGCGACGGGATGAACATCGGGGATGTAGTACTGTACCCATCTGAACCTCTGGATGTACTTGCGTAGGTTTTCTCCTTCCTTCTGGGCAATGATGTGTAAATCACTCGCCTGGCCATGAGCTTGGTGACCTCCGGTAAAGGCGCCAACAAACTCATGGCACAGATCCGCCGAAGAAGAGATGGAATCCATCGGCAAGTGCATCAAGCATGACATGATATTAGGCTTGAGTGCCAACGGGAAGTAATTGGCAAGCACCTTATTGTTGCAGGCCCCAGCAGCTTGCATCGCGATGGTGTAGATGCTGAGGAATTTTGACGGGTGAGTGTTGCCGTTGTACTTCTCGCCAACGTCAGGCTTGAAAGTGCGGTGGGAGGGCCACTGGAGCTGCCGTAGCTCACGGGCGAAGGCCAGACATCCCACCTCGTAGGGTAGGCCACCGCAGCCCCCCAGCGCCGGGTGGTCCATAGTGGGCCCTGCCTGCCTGTCTGACTGGTGGCGCGCGTCACGTCGCCACTCGATGGTGGTTCGAGCGTCCTCCTGGGCCCGCTCCCGAAGGACTTGGCACTGATCGTGGTTGGTTCGCGGGTCGGACGACGTGATGGAGACATCGTCACGAGCGTCGTCACGACGGGTCGTCGCCCGCGGCAGCCAGTGCTGAGGAGGGGAATACACCGTAGCCGCATCGCCTTCGGCTCGGCCCCTGCTAGCAGGGGTGGCACGATGGAGCAACGACCCATGGGTTTCGCCGGTGAAAGTGCTAGTTATCGACTAGAGGGGGGGTGAATAGGCGATTTTTATCTAAGTCTTCAAAACGTGGAAGTTTCAAAGACAAACAATAGAAATGACCTAATTGATATGCAGTGGAAGATAAACTACAACAAGCAAGCCATAGTCAAGTATGCAATAGCGTTAACGTACGAAGACTAATAGCAGCTAGGTAGTAGGATCAGGATGGAAGATAGTATGAAGCCAATCCAACAATAGTAGTCAAGCAATGAAGTCAATCAGATAAGACAGATAAGCAATGACTTCACGAAGACAAACTCAAAGTAAAGGAGGGAAGAGATAGAACCAGTCGCTTGTTGAAGACACATGATTTGTTGGACCAGTTCCAGTTGCTATGACAACTGTACGTCTGGTTAGGGAGGCTGAGATTTAACTCGGAAGACCGTGTCTTCACCTTATTCCCCTTGAGCTAAGGACACTTAGTCCTCGCCCAATCACTCTGGTAAGTCTTCAAGGTAGACTTCCAAACCTTCACAGACTTCGTTCACCCGGCAATCCACAATGACTCTTGGATGCTCAGAACGCGACGCCTAACCGGCTGGAGGATACACAGTCCTCAAGTGTAATAAGTCTGCAGGTCACACAGACAGAAAGACTTCAGTGATGCCTAACACTCTTTGGCTCTGGGTGTTTGGGCTTTGTCCTCGCAAGGATTTCTCTCTCTCAAATGCTTCGAGGTGGGTTGCTCTCAAAACGACAAAAGCCATAAACTAACTCTGAGCAACCACCAATTTATGGTGTAGGGGTGGGCTATTTATAGCCACAATGCAACCCGACCTGATTTGTCCGAAATGACCCTAGGTCACTAAGGAACTGACACGTGTTCCAACCGTCAGATTTCAAACACACGCGGCAACTTTACTTGGGCTACAAGCAAAGCTGACTCATCCAGCTCTGGATAAGATTTGCTCTCATTGTCTTCGCTCGAAGACATAGGATTTGGGTTGAGCATCACTTCAGTCACTCTGACTTAGTTAACTTGGACCCCACTTAACAGTACGGTGGTTCCTATGACTCAACAAAGAAGAAAAGGAAACAACGAAACCACACAGTCTTCGCGCTCCATAGTCTTCACGCAATGTCTTCTCATGTCATAGTCTTCAATATGAATATCTTCTCATACCACCATTGTCTTCAATGTCTTCATACATTTTTAGGGGTCATCTCCTGTAGGTAAACTGAATCAATGAGGGACACTAC
Organism: Triticum dicoccoides; assembly: GCF_002162155.2. Lineage (NCBI taxonomy): Eukaryota > Viridiplantae > Streptophyta > Magnoliopsida > Poales > Poaceae > Triticum > Triticum dicoccoides. Next base: position 21,549,603 of record NC_041385.1, read on the forward strand.
CTGCGTTATCCTGCAATTCTCACAAACGCATTAGTCCCTCGACCAACTTTGTCATCAATACTCCAAAACCAACTAGGGGTGGCACTGGATGCACTTACAATCTCCCCCTTTTTGGTGATTGATGACAAACTGGTTGAAGTTTTCAACGGGGATAAAGTATGTGAAATTGTAATGGATAGGAATTGTCTTCATAAGTAGCAAGGGCTCCCCCTGAAGATGTGCATATAAGTAGTTTTGCTTTTGGAATGCAAATGCACATGGCAGGTTGTACTTGTTGAGATCCACTTCAACTTATGAAGATAATTCATCATGCATGAAATGATATGGCAAATAGGATGACATGCATAATGAAAAATGGACGTCTGCGGGATGATCTAAGTGCGGAAGTTATCACCGCACATGCGGAATTTATCATCGCAACACAGTAAAGCAAATAAGTAGCAGACGACCATCAAGTTTAGGTGTTACAACTCAAAGAACCAAATGTTTTAAAAAGCAAGAGTTGTAAGCACGAGGCAAAATATAATGCAACCGCCCATATGAACCCACTTGAAGACTATCAACTCATATGCTTCTCCCCCTTTTGCCAGTAATGACCAAAAAGGTTTGAAGACATAGAGCATCTACTCGTCCTCATGAGGAGTAGTTGAAGCAAGAGGGTTGTCATTGTCATTTGGCGGTGCCGATGAACTTGGTGCTGTGTCGATGCGAGCAGAAGTAGGGGGCGGTGAAGTTGCATCGTCTTCATCATCGATGACATTGGCATTGACAGTTGTAGCGGAGGAAGAATAATCAGAGTCTTCAAGAGATGGAGTTCTTCGTAGGACAGCATTCTGTGGAGGAGTGGAGTCAAATTTGAATCTTTCAGTGAAGCCATCATCTTGAAGATCTGCTTCAGCACTAAGCAGGGTAAAGCTCTTCCATGATCGCCGGCAAGTTTCATGAGCAACAAAGGCATTCTTGGTGGCAAGGTTTCGAATGCGATTGACATCCACCAAGAGGCTTTGCATCTGACGCTTCATCCAAAAATGATGCTTATCTTGCTTCTGATGTAGGGCCACAAGAAGTTCTCGGTCATTGAGAACGCGAGAACGCTTCCGAGGCCTTTGGACAATGGTGCTTTCAATGGCTTCAGTAGGTGCTCGATGAGGCAGACGAGTATTTCCAGCCAATGGATAGATTCGTGTTGCTGCTTGAACACCTTCAATGGGTTGAGTGAAGCTTTGGTGCTCGGCATTCTGAATACAAAGAGGCTTCTTGGCAGGGTCAGAATATATGGCTTCAACTGACATATCAACCTCTGGTAGGAAGATCACATGATTGTGAGCAGATGGTTGATAGTTGATAGATGAGTGTCGCTTGATGAGGCGCATGACCCATGGAGCATAAAACTTCAGACCAAACAGATCAGATCCAGAAGCAGCAAGTTGCCTGATGAAGAAATCATGTGCATTGAAGCTGATGCCATTGAGGATGTAAAAGACCAATGTCTTCATGGCTCCTTCAAGTTTTGCAGCTGATGAATGTCCTTTGATCGGCCATAGAGTCCGCCTGATGATATGATATATAGTGCACGGCAGATACTCAAGGTCATCAACAAAGAACTCCTTTGGATGTTCAGCATCACGTGGCAAAGGCTTCATCATGCTCAACATCTGGCTCATATTGGGTTCAAGCTTATGGAAGATGCTCTCCAATGAATTGCGGTGGTTTTGACAACCGGGTTCATAGAGCTCTCCAGGAGTGGATAGGCCTGTAAGCTCAATGATGTCAAGAGCTTTGGCTTCATGGTGAACATTTCCTGTCATCCACTCGAGAACCCATGTCTTCGTATCTCTGTTATAACCGCGAATGTGTAGAGTAGCATAGAATTGAAGCAATAGCTCTTCATTCCAGTGTTCTTTGTCTGTCACAAAGTTGAGCAGACCGGCATCACGAAAGCAATCAAGTGCTTCTTCTAAGCACGGTAGTCCAGCAATGGCTTCAGTGTCGAGGCGCATATGAGGGAAGATGCGCCCTTGATCATACAGAACACAGGAATAATAGCTTCGCCGCTGATGACTCCAGAACCGATTTGATGATATTATTGGCTTCGTGTAGGGGTTCTTTGAGCTGTCAAAGAATGTGGTGTGGCTCTTGAAGCCATTCGCATTGAAAGACCCGACAGATGTGGCAGTACCAGGAAACCTTGGCAGTCTTGGCTTGGGCTTCTGGACCTGAGGCCTATGCTCAATGTGATAGTCAAATTGAGGACCAGAGACAATAGGCGGAGGGACCAGAACGGGCCATCTTACTGTGATTAGCTCGCCATGGTTGTATGCTTGCTCGATTGTATAGGGCCTTGGTGGCGGAACAGGAGCAGTGGCAGCAGCTGAGGCTTCAGGCTGCACAACGGGTGCTTCAGGAGAAGTTGCCTCATTAGCTTCAGGTGCAGTAGCCTCATTAGCTTCAGGCACACTGGTCGGTTCAAGCTCCACATTAGCGTCAGTCATGACAACGTCATGAGCTTCACTTGCGTTGGTTGTGGCAGCTTCAGGATTTTCAACCTCCACTTGAGGAGCTGGAGGGTCAGGCACAGACACGTTCACTTTATGAACTGTTTCTTCAGGCATGGGGGGAGTTTGGACGCGTTCTTCTTGACGTTCTTCATAGGCTGATGCAGCCGGACTATCTTCAGCAGCTTATGCTTTAGACACAGAGACATTCACAGTTGGAGTGGCTTCAGAGAACACTTGACGTGTAATAGGTTGACGGTGCACTTCTCCTTCTGGAATGCTCGGAAGAGGGACTTGAGGCCTTGGTCCTTTGTGAAGCCTTTGTAGTACGGGCGACGCCTTTGGAGATGGAGTGGGCAGGTCCTCATCCTCTTCAACTTGTACGGATGGTGTGGTTTGTTGTTGTTGGGGAGTACTTGGGGAGTCTTGTTGCTGTGGGTGATCAGCCCACGATGCACCCTGAGCAATTGGCGTCAGAGGACGACCAATGCTGATGGTTTCGCTGTTCGTATGAACAGGCGATGATACCACATTATATTCGATCTGAGGAAGAACTTCATCATCTTCAACATTGTCATCATGACCAATGTCTTCAGCAGCGGTGGGTTCAGCTGCTGGTATATCTTCAGCTTCAGGAGCCTCTGTGGAAGCAGGCTCATGAATAGTCATGCAAAGTTCTTGGGATGCAGATGTAGGATGAACCACTGAGATGGGTTCAACAACAAGGGGCTCTGTGGGAGCAACCTGACTCTTCTTGGTCTTGCGCTTCTTCTTGGAGGGAGCGGCATCAGAGGCTTCAGTGTTCTTCCTCTTTCTGGCTTCATCTTCGGCAGCCCTCGTCTTCTTCTGCTCTGAAGCGGTTGTGGTGACCTTTGGCTTCGAGCGAGTCATGCTGCTTGGGAAGATAATGCGAGGGGCTTCTTGGCTTGAAGGTGTAGGCTGGTCAGCAGGAAGCTTCTTCTTTTTCTTTGCAGCCATCCTGGGGTCAATGCCAGGACGGCGAAGTGACTTGCGCTTCTCAGCCTCATTGTAGGAAAGCACACACTTATCAGTCAAACTCTTCATTCGCTCACGAGAGCCTTGAGCTTCTTGGCGCTTCTTCAGAAAAGCTTCTTTAAGCTCATGCAGCATGACCTTGAAGTTTGTGACGTCTTGAACACTGAGCTTTGGCACATGCTTCTTGAATTGAGCCTTCTCATAATCAATTTTGTTCTTCAACTCAACGATGCGCTGAGCAAGAGCCAGTTCAGAAGCAATGGCGCCATTGAAAGAGACGTTGAGGCCAATGGGAAGCTGCAAATCTTCAAAGCTTAGATTGGGGGTGTCGAACCACTCATCAATGAAGTTATGGATGATTGCCACGTCAAAGAGAGGCAAGTTGTTGAAGATTTCTGCTTCTTCCTTGCTCTTGATTAGTTGCTCAAGGGCATCATCAGCAAGATCTTTATCACTGGACAAATCAATGGGCTCTTCATGCAGAATGGCGGCAGGAGTCAAGGCTTGATCAGTATGCCTGACAAGTTGCTTTTTCTTGTCCGTCTTCTTGGAGATGCGGGATTGATCTTCAGACTGCACACTGGCTTCAGGAGGTGGAGTGGCCAGTGGCTTCACACGAGAAGATTTTGGAGGTGCAGCTGGTGATGAAGCCTTAATCTTCTTTGGCTTCTGCGGCCTTGGAGGAGGAGCTGGGGCTTCATCAGAATCAGCCGCATTGTCAGAATGATCCACTTTGGCATCTTGTACCAAGATGTAGGAGATGAGGCCATCAAGGTTTGCGAAGGGGCCAATTCTGTTTTCTTTAGCTTCACGTGTGCCATCATCACGGGGAGTAGAGGGACTAGGATTGAAGTCTAATCCCCGTGACTTCTTGTTTTCCTTTGCCGAAGCCTTAGCAAACTGGAAGTTGCGCTTGAAGAGATTGTCGTCACGACACCAGAGCAATGATGATGGGTCGGCTTCTTCAGGCTGTGGTCCATGGACCATGCAAGGATAGAATTCTTGCGCAATGGCTTCAGCTTTGTTCCTGGGGGAAAGGCCTCGATAGAGAATATCACCCCAAGGACTCTTGATAGCATTTTTCTCTGTGTACTCCTGGGTCACAAACTTGTACTTGTACCACTGTTCATCCCAATAGCGTCGAATCCATTGGATTCGAGTCTTGCGCTGATTGTAATCTTCTTCAGGATCTGTTTTATATATTTCTGCAAGATCATCAGGCAGATCCTTTGACGTTCCCCCACGACGCTGTCTGCCACCCTTCCTTACTGATTTCTCTGCAGCCATGAACTTCAAACTGAATGGTTTCAATATGTTCAAAGGCTTCAAAGGCTTTCGCTTGCTGGTCAGACAGGAACTGGCTTCAGGAGAATCAATGTGTTGCTGTAAGAATTCTGCAAACGAATGCAGACTATGAGAACCTAGGGATTCTCCCACGGACATGTACCTGTGACAGCATTAGAGATGCGAGGGACGGGGAAGAGGTCATATGCATTCTCTGAAGATTTTGAAGATAAATCAGTTTGAAGACATTGACCTCATGATGCGAAGACATTCACTTATATGAGGTGAGTTGGTTCCAGATTTGTACCAATCCGTGAATAAGTACAAGTGAGGAATCAAACTAGATAAGAAATCTAAGTGAATAGACTAGGCATTATGAGATGCAGACAGAATAGATCTAACATTGAGTAGGTAGAAACCACTTTCGGTAAATAGGATGAATCTATGAAGATCAAAAAGGTGGTAAAAATAGAGTTATAATTACCGCACGAAGAACTGCTAGATTGGATGAATAGGAGACCGAGCAGTTCAGCCCACCGTGCCCTAACTTGGCGACGGAGGACACCTACGGCGACGACGGAGAGGACGATGTCCGCGGCCGGTGTGAGGACGGCGTCGGAGAAGTCGCGGCAGCTAAGCACTTCGTCGCCGGCGTCGTCGAGAGCTAGCGGTGGTGCTAGGGTTTTGACGAGGTGGAGAGGTGGAAGAAGGTTTTCTTGACCGCAGGGGACACGTATTTATAAGTAGGTGTGTGGCACAGCGCAATTACACAGGTGCCCATGTCTGTTCACATCTGTGGGACACGTGGCAAGCATGCAACATACTCAGATTTGTCCCACGTTCCCACGCCCGCCAGGCATGTCGGAGAGTTGTTCCGGCTTCTTTGGATATCGACAATAAAGATGAATCATTTAAATAGGACTTGAAGTTTGTCTCTGTGTCTTCTGCTGACTAGGACGCAGAGAAGACGTTCGACAGTTTCAATAGAATGCATATGATTTGGACAGATAGAGTTTGAGATAGAAAGCATAGAGAGGTTAGGGTCCGATCACATTCACTTAGTTCAAAAGATTCAACTTGAAAACATAGCAATAAGTGAATGCTGTAGAGGACAGAACACTAGTATATATATATATATGCAATCAAATCATCATAGCGCAGAAAATCATGAATATAAGTTGAAATTGAAGACAAACCAAATGCGAAGTCTTTGCAAAAGTAACGCCATGAGTGAAACACTTCAAACAGAGAAATTTGGTGGTGGCGTTACCCACCGTATAGGAAGTATTAGACCCAGACACGGCGCACAATTATCGTGGCGCTCCGAAGTCAAATTCCATGTTAATGTATTCACACTCAGAGTGTAAATCTTCATTGATTGAAGATATACATTACCTTGTGTGTTGCACATCTAAGTCATCAACATGCATAAGTGTTAGGATGTATGCCTGATCATAGGACATTAGAGGATTCCAAGATATTTAGCTCACACCATAACTTGCAAAACCTTTTCTCATCCAAGGGATTTGTGAAGATATCTGCAAGTTGCTCTTCAATGTTGACGTGAATGATATCGATATCTTTCTTCATGACATGATATCTGAGAAAGTGATGACGAATGTCAATGTGCTTTGTCTTCGAGTGTTGGACTGGATTGTTGGCTATCTTGATGGCACTCTCGTTGTCGCAGAACAGAGGTACTTGTTTCAGGTTGATGCCATAGTCCTTGAGAGTTTGCTTCATCCATAGAAGCTGAGCACAACAGGATCCAGCAGCAATATATTCGGATTCAGCAGTCGAGAGTGATACACAATTCTGCTTCTTTGAAGACCTACAGACAAGTGATCGACCAAGAAAATGACATGTGCCTGATGTAGACTTGCGATCCACCTTGTCACCAGCATAATCAGCATCCGAGAATCCAACCAAATCAAATTTTGAGCCCTTGGGATACCATAATCCGAGTGTTGGGGTGTAAGCCAAATATCGAAGAATTCGCTTCACAGCTAAGTGATGCGATTCCTTTGGTGCTACTTGGAATCGAGCACACATGCAAACACTAAGCATAATATCTCGCCTAGATGCACATAGATAAAGTAAAGAACCAATCATGGAGCGGTATACCTTTTGATCGAACTCTTTACCATTGTCGTCGGGACCAAGGTGGTGTTTGGCTGGCATTGGCGTTGTATAACCATTGCAGTCTTCCATTCCAAACTTCTTCAGACAATCTTTGAGGTATTTTTCTTGAGATATGAAGATGCCATTGCTTTGCTGACGAATTTGAAGACCAAGGAAGAACTTCAGTTCTCCCATCATGGACATCTGATATTGCTCTTGCATCATGTATCCAAACTCATCACTATACTTCTGGTTGGTGCAGCCGAAGATAATGTCATCCACATATATTTGGCACACAAACAGTTCGCCATCATATGTCTTCGTGAAGAGTGTGGGATCGAGGGATCCTGGTTTGAAGCCTTTGCTCTTCAAGAAGTCTTGATCGTATCATACCATGCGCGAGGAGCTTGTTTGAGGCCATATAGTGCTTTGTTTAGCTTGTACACCATATCAGGATGTTTTGGATCTTCAAAGCCAGGTGGTTGAGCGACATATACTTCTTCTTCAATCTTGCCATTGAGAAATGCACTCTTCACATCCATTTGATATAGCAAGATGTTGTGATGATTAGCATAGGCTAGCAGTATGCGAATAGCTTCAATCCTAGCAACAGGAGCAAATGTTTCATCGAAGTCAATTCCTTCAACTTAAGTATATCCTTGAGCCACAAGACGTGCTTTGTTTCTGACGACTTGACCATGCTCATCTTGCTTGTTTCGATATATCCATTTCGTTCCAATAATGTTATGCTTGTGAGGGTCAGGTCGCTTGACAAGTTCCCAAACATTATTCAGCTTGAACTGTTGAAGTTCTTCTTGCATGGCTTGAATCCATTCAGGTTCCATAAAAGCTTCAGCAACTTTCTTGGGTTCTGATATTGACACAAATGAAAAGTGCCCACAGAAGTTTGCTAACTGTGTTTCTCTTGAGCGAGTAAGCGGACCCGGCGCATTGATGCTGTCAATTATCTTCTCGATTTGCACTTCATTTGCAACACGAGGATGAACTGGACGAAGACCTTGCTCATGCTGATCATTATCATCATTGGGAGGATTGTCTTCGGTCTGAGCATTGTCTTCAGGTTGGTTTGGTGCAGAAATGATAAGTTCCTCTTCAGGCTGTGCTTCAGAGGGCATGATTTCACCAGTTCCCATCAGCTTGATAGATTCACATCTAGAGTGTTTGGCAGGAGCCCTCGTTGTGAACTATTGGTTTCATCAAATCGCACATCCACTGTTTCAACGATTTTGTAGTGGAAGAGGTTGAAGACTCTGTAGGAGTGCGAATCCTTTCCATAGCCAAGCATGAAGCCTTCGTGGGCTTTGGGTTCAAATTTTGACTTGTGATGGGGATCCTTGATCCAACACCTAGCACCAAAGACTCTGAAGTAGCTGACATTTGGCTTCTTGCCAGTAAGGAGCTCATAGGATGTTTTGCCCAGAAGCTTGTGGATGTAAACACGGTTGATGATGTGACATGCAGTATCAATAGCTTCAGGCCAGAACTTTCTTGGTGTCTTGTACTCGTCGAGCATTGTTCGAGCCATCTCAATGAGGGTTCTGTTCTTGCGCTCAACAATGCCATTTTGCTGAGGTGTGTAAGGAGCAGAAAATTCATGAGTGATTCCCATTGTATCCAGATAAAGATCAAGGTCGGTGTTCTTGAATTCAGTGCCGTTATCACTTCTGATATGCTTGATCTTGACACCATAGTTGTTCATTGCTCGATTGGCGAATCGTCTGAAGACATCTTGTACTTCAGTCTTGTAGAGAATTATGTGCACCCATGTGTATCTTGAGTAGTCATCAACAATGACGAAGCCATAGAGACACGCCGTTGTTGTGAGGGTGGAGTAGTGAGTAGGTCCAAATAAGTCCATGTGTAGCAGCTCTAAGGGTTGAGATGTTGTCATGATTGTCTTCGAGGGGTGCTTGGCCCTCGTCATCTTCCCAGCTTCGCAAGCACCACACGAATGATCTTTCTTGAACTTGACACCATCGATGCCTATGACATGCTTCTTCTTGATGAGAGTGTGCAAGTTCCTCATGCCAACATGCCCCAGCCTTTGATGCCAGAGCCAGCATTCTGAAGCTTTTGCAAGAAGACATACGGCAAGCTGTGGACCTGCTGAGAAATCTACCATGTATAGATCACCTTTTCTATACCCTTCAAAGACTAGAGACTTGTCAGATTCCATTAGTACAAGGCAACGATATTTTCCAAATATCACAATCATGTTTAAGTCACAAAGCATTGAGACAGACATTAGTTGAATCCAAGGGATTCAACAATCATCACTTTATCCATGTGTTGATCCTTTGAGATTGCAACTCTACCTAGACCCAATACCTTGCCTTTACCAGTGTCAGCAAATGTGATTTGACTCTTGTCGGATGGACGTAAGGTTGAGTCCATGAGAAGACGTCGATCACCAGTCATATGATTAGTGCATCCGCTGTCAATAATCCATTCTGAAGCTTTTGGTGACATGCCCTACAGTGCAGTTAGGAGGATAGCCTTCACAAGGTATGTTGTGAAGCATAAGCATTTGATGCACACTAGGATTATCACAGCTTAGATCAAAGTTAGCACATAGTATGACAAGTAAGCTATTCATATGTGGAATACATAGTAAGTCATTTTATCATGCGTCCCTTTGTGTTTTAGGTCCCCAACAATTATATTGGACGCCTTTGATTGCTGGCTGGAGACCACATTCTGCAAAAGAGAGTTAATTCTTCTTCACCACCCACATTTTCAGGGGTGGCTTAGAAGCAATGAGTCTAAGTGCAGCATCTGAGAATTTCGGCTTTGGAGCCCTAGCAAATAGCCTTGCAGGAGATGAATGGTACTCATATGAATAAGTAGAAAAGTTCTTAGTACTATGAACATAGCGGTTTGAAGACACACGCTCATATTCATAAGTTTGAGTATAATTTCCCTGCAAAACATTGGCGTTAGGGTGACTCGCATGATCCTGTTTTCGTATGAAGCCGTTGGACCATGTGACGCCTTTGGTCTGGGGTTTGTCTTCTTACCTGGTGGTGTCATGACAACATTCACGGGAAGATTCTCAAGACAGCTTTTGAGAACCCAGATCTTCTTCATTGGCGGTCCATTCCTACAGTTAGTACCAATATACCTGGCAAACACTTCACCATTCTGATTTTTGAACAGTTTATAGTTTGCATCAAAGGATTCATCATTGATAATAGGATTAGCACAGGTAAATCCAGATAAAGTGGATGGATCCACTGAAGGTTCCTTTGCAGCAACCCATGTGGTTTTGGGATACTGCTCAGGCTTCCAGTAGGAACCATCAGCATTCATTTTCCTCTCGAACCCAACACCCTCTTTCCTAGGGTTTCGGTTCAGAATCTGCTTTTTGAGGACATCACAAAGTGTCTGATGCCCTTTCAGACTTTTATACATCCCTGTTTCAAGCAATTGCTTCAACCTAGCATTTTCATCAACAATAGCAGTGGTATCCTCAGACAAGGGGTTAGTTACCAGATCAGTAGTTGAAGACAATGAAATAGCAGCAGCAGTGGAACATTCAGCAACAGATGTAGCGTTATCACGCTCAATGCATTTTAGACATGGTGGTTCAAATTCATCCTGAGCAGCGCTGATTTGTTGAGCAAGAAATGAATCGTGCTTCCTCAGAAGATTTTCATAGTCCACCCTTATCTTTTCAAGATCTTGCTCTCTTTGAAGACATTCAGAAGAAAGTTTCTCATGATCAGACAAGAGAGCATTATGTTGATCTTGAAGGGCGTCAAACTTAGAATGAAGTCTCTAAAGACTCTCAGCCAAAGCTTTTGACTGATCCATTTCTTCGCCCAACATATCATCGCTCTTACTAAGCATGTTTTGAACCCTTTCCAAAGCTCTTTGTTGTTTAGTGGCAAGGGAAGCAAGTTTGACATAGCTGGGGCCAAATTCATCACCTGATTCATCATCACTAGTTTCAGAAAGATAGCATGCAGTTACCTTAGCACCCCCTGCCATGAGGCATGGTGAAGATGAAGACGGTTCAGGCGGAAAGGTCATCTCTTTAAGAGACTCCTTGTAGTCATCAAGCCAAGGATCATGACGATTAAGATGACTTTCATAGACCTCAGAAAGCCGGTCCTAGATTAGCTTCGCGTGATTGAGGTGCATGACGTTCCTGAACTGATTTCGGGACAGGCAGGAGCAGATGACATCCTTCGCTGTGAGGTTTAGTAGAGTGTACTTGCGAATGTCATCAGCCTCCGCCATCTTGCATAGATCGGTAAGACCAATCTCGATGACGGTCCACAGTTCGCTGTCCATAGCCATGAGTCGCTTCTTCATCATGGCTTTCCACCACGGATACTCATGACCGTCAAAGGTGGGGCAATATACGTTCCTCAATCCTGTAGTCGACATAGCTGAAACTCCAGGTGGTTAAACTGAATCACACAGAACAAGGGAGTACCTTGCTCTGATACCAATTGAAAGTGCTAGTTATCGACCAGAGGGGGGTGAATAGGCTATTTTTATCTAAGTCTTCGAAACATGGAATTTTCGAAGACAAACAATAGAAATGACCTAATTGATATGCAGCGGAGATAAACTACAACAAGCAAGCCATAGTCAAGTATGCAATAGCGTTAACGTACGAAGACTAATAGCAGCTAGGTAGTAGGATCAGGATGGAAGATAGTATGAAGCCAATCCAACAATAGTAGTCAAGCAATGAAGTCAATCAGATAAGACAGATAAGCAATGACTTCATGAAGACAAACTCAAAGTAAAGGAGGGAAGAGATAGAACCAGTCGCTTGTTGAAGACACAGGATTTGTTGGACCAGTTCCAGTTGCTGTGACAACTGTACGTCTGGTTAGGGAGGCTGAGATTTAACTCAGAAGACCGTGTCTTCACCTTATTCCCCTTGAGCTAAGGACACTTAGTCCTCGCCCAATCACTCTGGTACGTCTTCAAGGTAGACTTCCAAACCTTCACAGACTTCGTTCACCCGGCAATCCACAATGACCCTTGGATGCTCAGAACACGACGCCTAACTGGCTAGAGGATACACAGTCCTCAAGTGTAATAAGTCTTCAGGTCACACAGACAGAAAGACTTCAGTGATGCCTAACACTCTTTGGCTCTGGGTGTTTGGGCTTTGTCCTCGCAAGGATTTCTCTCTCTCAAATGCTTCGAGGTGGGTTGCTCTCAAAACGACAAACGCCATAAACTAACTCTGAGCAGCCACCAATTTATGGTGTAGGGGGTGGGCTATTTATAGCCACAAGGCAACCCGACCTGATTTGTCTGAAATGACCCTGGGTCACTAAGGAACTGACACGTGTTCCAACGGTCAGATTTCAAACACACGCGGAAACTTTACTTGGGCTACAAGCAAAGCTGACTCATCCAGCTCTGGATAAGATTTGCTCTCATTGTCTTCGCTCGAAGACATAGGATTTGGGTTGAGCATCACTTCAGTCACTCTGACTTAGTTCACTTGGACCCCACTTAACAGTACGGTGGTTCCTATGACTCAACAAAGAAGAAAAGGAAACAATAAAACCACACAGTCTTCGCGCTCCATAGTCTTCACGCAATGTCTTCTCATGTCATAGTCTTCAATATGAATATCTTCTCATACCACCATTGTCTTGAATGTCTTCATACATTTTTAGGGGTCATCTCCGGTAGGTAAACCGAATCAATGAGGGACACTACCTGCGTTATCCTACAATTCTCACAAACGCATTAGTCCCTCAACCAACTTTGTCGTCAATACTCCAAAACCAACTAGGGGTGGCACTAGATGCACTTACAGCCGGTCGCAGCTCGTCGTCGTTGGCGATGCCGACGAGGCTTTGGACGGTGGGCCTCCATTCATCAAGGTTTTCTGCCGTGGGGGGAAAGTCAAGGAGGAGCTGCGCGCGCGCCAGGGCTTCCGCGGGCGTGGGTGGCGGCGAGAGTTGGGTGGACTGCGATGCGCTTCAACTCCTAACCACGTTAGAAGGATCCCCATCACGGCTCCGCAACCGCCCGCTACCTTCATCAGCGCCTTGGCGTGCACGCTGGCCTCCCTCACCCTGCGAAGGATGCATGGGGCTTTTCCCAGGGTGGCGCCCTGGGTCACCAGCAGGGTGGCGCTGCTCACCGTGTATGATTTGAGAGGAGCACGCTGTTGGTGCTGGCGTTGGTGTCTTGGAGGTCGCCACACCATCGGTAGGCGGCACGGCGACGCCCCTGGAGGGCCCCGCGCCACCCGCGGGGGGTCCGACGTCGTTTCTGAGGCCTGCGTCACGCGGATCGTCGCCCATCGCACAGGCGGCGCCGCCCACCGGGCCCGGACTGCCAGGGTGATGCGGGTGTTCACGGGCCACGCCGCGGGTTCTCTCCGCGACTGTCCCGCTACTGGCCCGCACCGGCGACGGCAGTCTTGTGCCGGACGAGCCAATCGCCGTGGACGTCTTCTTCTTAGGAGCCATGGCGATGATGAACTGCTAGGCCTACCCCTAGGCCATATTCTCACAATTTGCGCCCCCTACCTGGCGCGCCAGAGATGTCGGTGGAGAACGACACCTATGGGATCACTGGAATCCCTTCTACAGTTACGGAGCGCGGAATCGTGAGAATAGCAGGACTAGTGGATGGCACAAAGGGGATTTACCCAGGTTCGGGCCGCAAAGATGCGTAAACCCTACGATCCTGCTTTGGTGGCTGTATTAGTGTTCTTGAGCTCTCGAACTAGCTCTAGGTGCTGCGAGGTTCAAATAAGCCGAATCCCCTCTCAGTACGCCATGGGCCTCCTTTTATAGGCGAAAGGGGCTGCCACAGTGGCACACAGGAGGTGGAAAGTGCTACAGTGTTGTGAGGTTATCACTAGTATTACAGGACAAGACGCATTAAATGCGGGGCTTAGGTGTCCTTTGCTTTATTGGGGAACAGGGGTGAGGCCCGTCCTGTCTGCCGCCGCCCCTCCTGGCTTCGACACGTGCCCCGGTCAGCAACGCATGCAGCGCCACATAGGCAGGCAGGCAGCTGAGGTGTCGCGGTGGTGGAGCCTCCATGAGGGTCTGCGTGCTGCCACGCAGGTGCTTTGCCCAGCTGGTTGGGTCGGCGGCTGTGCACGAATGGTGGTAGGAACTTGGCGGGTGCGGGCCTGGCAGTGGCCTTGCCGGAGCACTTGGCGATGGTCTTGCCGGGTGGCCCGGCAAGGGTCTTGCCGTGGCGCGCTGGTTTCCCCGGCAAGGATCTTGCCGGGGGGCCCTGTGGATTGCTTCGGTGAGGATGGTTGCCTTCCTATCCTCCTTTGATCTTGATTGCTCTTTGTCTTCACAAAGATCTGCATGCCACCATGGAGGTGTTTCCTGAACCCTGTCCCAACGCGACTGCTCAGCATTGGTGGGCTCGAAGGTGGCTCACTCGGTGGGTGGGAACGAGCTGCCCCGGCAAGGATCTTGCCGGGGCTGCTGAGGCTGCCCTCGGCAAGGGTCCTTGCCGGGGCAACCTACATTGCCCGTGCGACCTTTGTGGTCTTGGTCCTTTGCTGTTTTCTTTGATCGTCCCACTGGCTTTGGCTTTTCTCCGGTTTCCCTCTCCTGCCTTGGTCATGCGTGGTCGTGGCAGGTGGCTCTAACTGCCTGAGCACAAGTAAAGGGGTCAAAAGCTAGGCCCCTACTTTTGTACACCGACATAGTCGATCATCCGGGTGTGCAATAAAGGATGCAAAGAGGGATCATACAACAGCAAGGGCCAGCTTCCCTACCAATAGCTCATCTAACATAACTCCCAAGTTAACTGTGCTGAGGCTGGAGTAGTCATGATATGGGTGACCGAATGGGAAGTGGACTCGATATTAACTAGATGGATGGGTCGCTGCAAAGGTTTATTATAAACCTTTGATGTGAACCATCCATCTAGTTAATATCCAGGTCTTTGTTTTGTAATTTTTGACATTTTTTGTTTTTTGAACACATGTTGATTGCTTGAAGAAGGTCTATCTTGTTACTTTTTGAATTTTTTTGTTTTTTGAACACATGTTGATTGGCTTGAATGATGGTCTATCCCATTACTTTACGACATGTTTCCAAAAGATGGACCTCGAGGTTAATTCAACTAATAGGACGGAGCACTATATACATTCAACGCAATTAAATGTTTTCCAAAAAAGTGATATGATTTCTGTGAAACTTATATGTCATGTATGTCAAATTAACCTCTGTGTACTTGTTCTCAAATTAACCTCCGAGCCTGTTTGCTGCGTATCACACACATCTTGTTAAGTTGAACTATTGATGTTCTCTTCCCTAATCGAAAACAGTTCATTCGAGTGAACTGTATGCCGTATATCACTCACAGCTTGATTTGGCTGACAATTTCTGTTGCTTTCTCTAATAGAAAACAGTTCATCAAAGTGAACTGCATGCTGTATATCGCACAAACATTGATATGGCTGCCCGTTTTCTGTTGTCCTGTCTAATCGCAAACAGTTCATCTGGATCAACCATATGCCCAGCATCACACACGCAAGTAGAACCTGAACCGTGTTCGATGTACCCGCTATCGCAAACATTTTGCATCTTTTTTGACATTTTTTACATTACCATTTGCGATTAATGCATCGCACATAGTTTTATCAAAGGGTCTCCGATCGTAATGTCGCGTTAGTAGCATCCTACAATAGTGATAGCACATGTCCCATGATTCTATGTATATATAACTGTCCTCCTTAGTTGTGCATGAAGCGTAAGTTCATTATGATGCTAGTGCTAATCCAAGGCCCTAAGCAACCCGACAACGACATTGATGTGTACATAAGGCCATTAGTTGAAGAACTTTTACAGCTGTGGAATAGACAAGGTGTACGTGTGTGGGATGAGAATGATGAGCAGGAATTTGACCTACATGCGTTGTTGTTTGTAACCATCAATGATTGGCTTGCTATCAGTAACCTTTCCGGACAGACAAACAAGGGATGCCACGCATGCACGCACTGTTTATATGACACCGAAAGTATATATTTGGACAAATGCAGGAAGAATGTGTACCTGGGGCATCATCGATTTTGTCCGTACAACCATCAATCTCAAAAGAAAGGCAAGCATTTCAAAGGCGAGGCAGATAACCGGAAGAAGCCTGTCGTCCGTATTGGTGATCACATACATGCTATGTTCAATGATTTACATGTGATCTTTAGAAAGGGTCCTGGCAGACCATCTGTTTCGAATGACGCTAAGGGACACGCACCCAGGTGGAAGAAGAAATCTATATTTTGGGACCTACCCTACCGGAAAGACCTAGAGGTTCGCTCTACAATCGACGTGATGCACGTGACGAAGAATCTTTGCGTGAACCTGCTAGGATTATTGGGCGTGTATGGGAAGACAAAAGATACACCAGAGGCACGAGAGGACCAGCAACGTGTGCACGAAAAAGACGGCATGCCTCCAAAGCAGTATGAAGGTCCTTCCAGCTACGCTCTTATCGAAGAAGAGAAGGACATCTTCTTTGAATGCCTGCTCAGTATGAAGGCCCCGTCTTGCTTCTCGTCAAATATAAAGGGAATAATAAATATGGAAGATAAAAATTTTCAGAACCTAAAGTCTCATGGCTGCCACGTGACTGCTTCCGGTTGTAGTGAGGGGGCTTCTACCGGAAAAAGTTTGATTAGCCATTTTGAAGCTATATGCATTCCTCAGTGCAATCTCTTAGAAGGTGATCGATCCAGAAATCCTACCAAGGTTAAGGAGTGATCGGGCGCATTGTCTTGTCAGTTTCGAGCTGGTGTTCCCACCATCCTTCTTCAATATCATGATGCACGTACTAGTTCATCTTGTCGACAAGATTGCCATTCTAGGCCCTGTATTTCTACACAATATGTTCCCTTTGAGAGGTTCATAGGAGTCTTAAAGAAATATGTTCATAACCGTGCTAGGACAGAAGGAAGAATCTCCACGGGCCATCAAATAGAGGAGGTCATTGGGTTTTGTGTTGACTTCATTCCTGACCGTAAGAGGATTGGTCTCCCTCAATCGCGGTATGAGGGGAGATTGACTGGAAAAGGCACACTAGGACCGGACTCAATAATATGTAGGGACGAACATCCTTGGTCTCAAGCACACTACACAGTTCTACAAAATTCTACCTTGGTGACCCCTTATGTTAATGAACAGAAGAATATTCTGCGCTCCAAACACCCGTAGCAGTGTGACGATTGGTTTACATGTGAACACATCAGGACTTTTGGCAGTTGGTTGCAAACACATCTCATTGGTGACAACGCTTTTTCTGATGAGCTGTACTCGTTGGCCAGGGGACCATCTTCGACTGTATTGACTTACAAAAAGTACGAGATAAATGGGAATATATTTTTCACGATCGCCCAAGATCAAAAGAGCACCATCATACGTCTCCAACGTATCTATAAATTTTTATTGTTCCATGCTATAATATTACCTGTTTTGGATGTTTATGGGCTTTACTTTACACTTTTATATCATTTTTGGGTCTAACCTACTAACCAGAGGCCGAGCCCGTATTGCTGTTTTTTGCCTATTTCAGTGTTTAGAGGAAAAGGAATATCAAATGGAGTCCAAACGGAATGAAACCTTCGAGAGCGTGATTTTTGGAACGAACGTGATCCAGAGGACTTGGAGTGCAAGTCAAGAAGCTGCCGAGGCGGCCACGAGGGTGGAGGGCGCGCCCCCTACTAGGCGCGGCCCCCTATCTTGTGGGCCCCTCGGGCATCCACCGACATACTTCTTCCTCCTATATATACCCACGTACCCCGAAAACATCAAGGGCAACCACGAAAAACCATTTCCACCACCGTAACCTTCTATATCCGTGAGATTCCATCTTGGAGCCTTCGCCGATGCTCCACTGGAGGGAGAATCGACCACGGAGGGCTTCTACATCAACACCATAGCCTCTCCGATGAGTTGTGAGTAGTTTACCACAGACCTTCGGGTCCATAGTTATTAGCTAGATGGCTTCTTCTCTCTCTTCGATTCTCAATACAAAGTTCTCCTTCCTCTTCTTGGAGATCTATCCGATGTAACTCTTTTTGCGGTGTGTTTGTCGAGATCCGATGAATTGTGGGTTTATGATCAAGTTTATCTATGAGAAATATTTGAATCTTCTCTGAATTCTTTTATGTATGATTAAGTTATCTTTGCAAGTCTCTTCGAATTATCAGTTTGGTTTGGCCTACTAGATTGATCTTTCTTGCAATGGGAGAAGTTTTTAGCTTTGGGTTCAATCTTGCGGTGTCCTTTCCAAGTGACAACAGGGGCAGCAAGGCACGTATTGTATTGTTGCCATCGAGGATAAAAAGATGGGGTTTATATCATATTGCATGAGTTTATCCCTCTACATCATGTCATCTTTCTGAATGCGTTACTCTGTTCTTATGAACGTAATACTCTAGATGCATGCTGGATAGCGGTCGATGTGTGGAGTAATAGTAGTAGATGCAGGCAGGAGTTGGTCTACTTGTCATGGACGTGATGCCTATATAGATGATCATGCCTATATAATCTCATAATTATTCGCTTTTCTATCAATTGCTCGTCAGTAATTTGTTCACCCACTGTAATACTTATGCTATCTCGAAAGAATCCACTAGTGAAACCTATGGCCCCCGGGTCTATCTTTTATCATATAAGCTTTCAATCTACTTTTATTTGCATCTTTACTTTTCCAATCTATATTATAAAATACCAAAAATATATTTATCTTATCATACTATCTCTATCAGATCTCACTTTCGCAAGTGGCCGTGAAGGGATTGACAATCCCTTTATTGCGTTGGTTGCGAGTTCTTTGTTTGTTTGTGTAGGTGCGTGGGACTTCTGAGGAGCCTGCTACTGGATTGATACCTTGGTTCTCAAAAACTTAGGGAAATACTTATGCTACTATTGCTGCATCACCCTTTCCTCTTCATGGAAAACCAACGCAAGCTCAAGACGTAGCAAGAAGGATTTTTGGCGCCGTCGCCGGGGAGGTCATCGCTCAAGTCAAGACATACCAAGTACCCATCACAAACTCATCTCCCTCACATTTACATTATTTGCCATTTGCCTCTCGTTTTCCTCTCCCCCACTTCACCCTTGCCGGTTTATTCGCCCTCTCTTTTCCAATCTCCTTCTCTCTCTTTCGCTTGCCTTTTGCTGTTTGTTGTGTGTTGGATTACTTGTCGCCATGGCGCAAGATAATACCAAATTGTGTGATTTCTCCAATACCAATAATAATGATTTCCTTAGTACTTCGATTGCTCCTCTTAATGGTGTTGAGTCGTGTGAAATCAATGCTGCTTTGATGAATCTTATTATGAAAGATCAATTCTACGACCTTCCTAGTGAAGATGCCACTACCCATCTAAACAACTTTGTTGATTTGTGTGAGATGCAAAAGAAAAAAGATGCGGATAATGATATTTTTAAATTGAAGTTATTTTCGTTTCACTTAGAGATCGTGCTAAAGTTTGGTTTTGGTCTTTGCCTAAAAATAGTATTGATTCTTGGAACAAGTGCAAAGATGATTTTATCTCTAAGTATTTTCCTCCCGCTAAGATCATCACTCTTAGGAACGATATTATGAATTTTAAACAACTTGATCATGAGCATGTTGCCCAATCTTGGGAAAGAATGAAATTGATGATTCGCAATTGCCCTACTCATGGTTTGAATTTATGGATGATCATACAAAATTTTTATGATGGATTGAATTTTGCTTCTAGAAATCTTTTAGATTCATTCGCGGGAGGCATGTTTATGGAAAATACCTTAGGAGAACCTACAAAACTCCTTGATAATATCATGGCTAATTATTCTCAATGATACACCGAACGATCTACTAGTAAAAAAGTGCATGCTATAGAAGAAATTAATGTTTTGAGTGGAAAGATGGATGAGCTTATGAGATTGTTTGCTACTAAGAGTTATTCTATTGATACCAATGATATGCCTTTATCTACCTTGATTGAGAATAATAATGGATCTATGGATGTAAATTTTGTTGGTAGGAATAATTTTGGCAACAATGCTTATAGAGGAAACTTTAATCCTAGACCGTTCCCTAGTAATTCCTCTAATAATTATGGAAATTCCTACAATAATTCTTATGGTAATTTTAATAGATTGCCCTCTGATTTTGAGAATAGCGTGAAATAATTTATGATCTCGCAAAAGAATTTTAAGGCTTTGCTTGAAGAAAAATTGCTTAAAGTTGATGATTTGACTAGGAACTTTGATAGACTCTCGCTTGATGTTGATTCTTTGAAACTTAGATCTACTCCTCCTAAGCATGATATCAACGATTCTCTCAAAGCTATGAGAAGTTCAATTGACGAGTGCAAAGAAAGAACCGCTAGATTGCGTGCTAACAAAGATTGCTTTATAAAGGCGTGTTCTTCTAGTTTCCATGAAAATAAGGATGAAGATCTTAAAGATATTGATGTGTCCCCTACTAGATCTTTGTTTTGCAAATGAATCTTAATAAAGATGGGACTGGAGATGAGTCAACTTCAGTTAAAAGGTGTCCCAATAATTCGTAGTTTTTAGATCTTGATGCTAAATTTGGTAAAACTGGGATTGGAGTGGTCAAGACTTTAAATAGCATTGAACGCGCTATCTTGGATTTTAAGGAATTTGATTATGACAATTTTTCTTAGAAGGTTGTATTTCCTTGTTGCAATCCGTTGTGAATTCTCCTCATGCTTATAGTCAAAATAAAGCTTTTACCAAACATGTTGTTGATGCCTTGATGCAATCTTTTGATGAAAAACTTAATTTGGAAGTTTCTATACCTATAAAACTTAATGATGAGTGCGAACCTCCTATAAAGATTAAAATTAAAGATCATATGTGTTATGCTTTATGTGATTTGGGTGCTAGTGTTTCCACGATTCCGAAAACTTTATGTGATATTCTAGGTTTCCATGATCTTGATGATTGCTCTTTAAATTTGCACCTTGCAGATTCCACCATTAAAAAGCCAATGGGAAGGATCAATGATGTTCTCATTGTTGCAAATAGAAATTTGGTGCCCGTAGATTTTATCATTCTTGATATAGATTGCAATCTTTCTTGTCCTATTATTCTTGGTAGACCCTTCCTTAGAACGATTTGCGCGATTATTGATATGAAGGAAAGGAATATTAGATTCCAATTTCCATTAAGGAAAGGCATGGAGCACTTTCCAAGAAATAAAATTAAATTACCTTATGAATCTATCATGCGAGCTACTTATGAATCAAGTGTCAAATATGGCACTACTTAGATCTATCCTCGCTTTTATGCCTAGCTAGGGGCGTTAAACGATAGCGCTAGTTGGGAGGCAACCCATTTTTTTTTGTTTTTTTTTTTGTTTTATTTAGTAATAAATTTTGCATCTACCTTGTGTTTAGATATTTTTTCTTGTTTTATTTAGTGTTTGTGCCAAGTAGAACCTATAGGATAACCTATGGTGATAGTTAATTTGATTCTTCTGAAAAACTGAAACTTTGCGCTCACGAGAAACAATTCAATAAATCATAGACACGTGATTTTTCCTTGATTCGTTTTGCTGTAGATCAATAGACAAATTGCCTAAGACGTCCTATTTTGGTAGGATTTTTAGAGTTCCAGAAGTATTCGAAAGTTACAGATTGCTACAGACTGTTTTGTTTTTGACAGATTCTGGCTTTCGTGTGTTGTTTGCTTATTTTGATGCATCTATGGCTAGTATGTAAGGGTATGAACCATAGAGAACTTGTAATACAGTAGGTTTAACACCAATATAAATAAAGAATGAGTTCATTACAGTACCTTATGTGGTGGTTTTTCTTTCTTTCACTAACGGAGCTTATGAGATTTCCTGTTAAGTTTTGTGTTGTGAAGTTTTCAAGTTTTGGGTAAAGATTTGATGGACTATGGAATAAGGAGTGGCAAGAGCCTAAGCTTGGGGATGCCCATGGCACCCCAAGATATTCAAGAATAGCCAAAAGCCTAAGCTTGGGGATGCCCCGGGAAGGCAACCTCTCTTTCTTCTTGGTTCATTGGTAACTTTACTTGGAGCTATATTTTTATTCGCCACATGATATGTGTTTTGCTTGGAGCGTCTTGTATGATATTAGTCTTTGCTTTTTAGTTTAACACAATCATCCTTTCTGTACAGACCTTTTGGGAGAAGCCCACTTGATTGGAATTTATTAGAATACTCTATGTGCTTCACTTATATCTTTTGAGCTAGATAATTTTTGCTCTAGTGCTTCACTTATATTTTTTAGAGCACGACGGTGGCTTAATTTTGAAGAAATTGTTGATCTCTCATGCTTCACTTATATTATTTTGAGAGTCTCTTATAACAGCATGGTATTTGCTATGGTAATAAAATTGGTCCTAGAATGGTAGGCATCCAAGTTGGGTATAATAAAAACTATCATAGGAACTGACTTCGATGCTATGATCAATTTGATACTTGGTAATTGTTTTCAGATATGGAGGTAGTGATATTAGAGTCATGCTAGTTGGGTGATTATGAATTTAAAGAATGCCTGTGTTGAAGTTAGCAAGTCCCGTAGCATGCACGTATGGTTAAAGTTGTGTAACAAATTTGAAACATGAGGTTATCTTAGATTGTGCATCCTTATGAGTGGAGGTCGGGGATGAGCGATGGTCTTTTCCTACCAATCTATCCCTCTAGGAGCTTCCGCGTAGTGCTTGGTTTTTGATGACTTGTAGATTTTTGCAATAAGTATATGAGTTCTTTTGACTAATGTTGAGTCCATGGATTATACACACTTTTATCTTTCCATCATTGCTAGCCTCTTCAGTACCGAGCATTGCCCTTTATCACCTTGAGAGTTGGTGCAAACTTTCACCGGTGCATACAAACCCCGTGATACGATACGGTCTTTCACACATAAACCTCCTTATATCTTCGTCAAAACAGCCACCATACCTACCTAATTATGGCATTTCCATAGCCATTCCGAGATATTATTGCCATGCAACTTTCCACCGTTCCGTTTATCATCATGACATACATTACTATTGTTATATTGCCTTCCATGATCATGTAGTTGACATCGTATTTGTGGCAAAGCCACCATGCATAAATTTTCATACATGTCACTCTTGATTCATTGCCCAGCCCGGTACAGCGCCAGAGGCATTCATATAGATTCATATCTTGTTCTAGTTTCGAGTTGTAATTCATGGGTTGTATATATATAGAAGTGTGATGATCATCATTATTAGAGCATTGTCCCTAAAGAAAAAAAGGGCCAAAACAAGGGAAAGGCCAAAGAAAAGAAGAAAAATAAAAAAAATAAAAAAGAAAGGCCCAAAAAAAAGAAAAGAAAAAAGGGGCAATGTTACTATCTCTTTTTCCACACTTGTGCTTCAAGGTAGCACCATGTTCTTCTTAAAGCGAGTCTCATATGTTGTTACTTTCATATACTAGTGGGAATTTTTCATTATAGAACTTGGCTTGTATATTCCTACGATGGGCTTCCTCAAATGCCCTAGGTCTTCGTGAGCAAGCAAGTTGGGTGCACACCCACTAGTTTCTTTTGTTGAGCTTTCACACATTTATAGCTCTAGTGCATCCGTTGCATGGCAATCCCTACTCCTCATGTTGACATCAATTGATGGGCATCTCCATAGCCCGTTGATTATCCTCGTCAATGTGAGACTTTCTCCTTTTTTGTCTTCTCCACACAATCCCCATCATTATATTCTATTCCACCCATAGTGCTATATCCATGGCTCACGCTCATGTATTACGTGAAAGTTGAAAAAGTTTGAGATTATTTAAGTATGAAAAAATTGCTTGGATTGTTATCGGGGGTGTATAAGATGGGAGCATTTTTATGTGACGAAAATGAAGCATAGCCTAACTATATGATTTTGTAGGGATGAACATTCTTTAGCCATGTTATTTTGAGAAGACATGATTGCTTTGATTAGTATGCTTGAAATATTACTATTTCTTATGTCAATATGAACTTTTATTTTGAATCATTTGGATATGAACATTCATGCCACAATAAAGAAAATTACATTGAGAAATATGCTAGGTAGTATTCCACATCAAAAATTCTGTTTTTATCATTTACCTACTCGAGGACGAGCGGGAATTAAGCTTGGGGATGCTTGATACGTCTCCAACGTATCTATAATTTTTGATTGTTCCATGCTATTATATTACCTGTTTTGGATGTTTATGGTCTTTACTTTACACTTTTATATCATTTTTGGGACTAACCTACTAACCGGAGGCCCAATCCGTATTGCTGCTTTTTTGCCTATTTCAGTGTTTCGAAGAAAAGGAATATCAAACGGAGTCCAAACGGAATGAAACCTTCGGGAGCGTGATTTTTGGAACGAACGTGATCCAGAGGACTTGGAGTGCAAGTCAAGAAGCTGCTGAGGCGGCCACGAGGGTGGAGGGGGCGCCCCCCTACTAGGCACGCCCCCTATCTCGTGGGCCCTTGGGCGTCCACCGACGTACTTCTTCCTCCTATATACACCCACGTACCCCGAAAACATCAGGGCCGACCACGAAAAACTATTTCCACCACCGTAACCTTCTGTATCCGCGAGATCCCATCTTGGAGCCTTTGTCGGTGCTCCGCCAGAGGGGGAATCGACCACGGAGGGCTTCTACATCAACACCATAGCCTCTCCGATGAGTTGTGAGTAGTTTAACACAGCCTTCGGGTCCATAGTTATTAGCTAGATGGCTTCTTCTCTCTCTTTGATTCTCAATACAAAGTTCTCCTCCCTCTACTTGGAGATCTATTCGATGTAACTCTTTTTGCGGTGTGTTTGTCGAGATCCGATGAATTGTGGGTTTATGATCAAGTTTATATATGAGAAATATTTGAATCTTCTCTGAATTCTTTTATGTATGATTAAGTTATCTTTGCAACTCTCTTCGAATTATCAATTTGGTTTGGCCTACTAGATTGATCTTTCTTGCAATGGGAGAAGTGTTTAGCTTTGGGTTTAATCTTGCGGTGTCCTTTCCCAGTGACAACAGGGGCAACAAGGCACATATTGTATCATTGCCATCAAGGATAAAAAGATGGGGTTTATATCATATTGCATGAGTTTATCCCTCTACATCATGTCATGTTTCTTAATGTGTTACAATGTTCTTATGAACTTAATACTCTAGATGCATGCTGGATAGCAGTCGATGTGTGGAGTAATAGTAGTAGATGCAGGAAGGAGCCGGTCTACTTGTCACGGACGTGATGCATATATACATGATCATGCCTAGATAATCTCATAATTATTCGCTTTTCTATCAATTGCTCGATAGTAATTTGTTCACCCACCGTAATACTTATGCTATCTCGAGAGAAGCCACTAGTGAAACCTATGGCCCTCGGGTCTATCTTTTATCATATAAGCTTTCAATCTACTTTTATTTGCATCTTTACTTTTCGAATCTATATTATAAAATACCAAAAATATATTTATCATATCATACTATTTCTATCAGATCTCACTTTCGCAAGTGGCCGTGAAGGGATTGACAACCCCTTTATTGCATTGGTTGCAAGTTCTTTGTTTGTTTGTGTAGCTGCGTGGGACTTTTGAGGAGCCTGCTACTGGATTGATACCTTGGTTCTCAAAAACCGAGGGAAATACTTACGCTACTATTGCTGCATCACCCTTTCCTCTTCAAGGAAAACCAATGCAAGCTCAAGACATAGCACACCAACCAAAATAGTTGTGTCCGCTTTGATGTAGCAACCAAGAGGGGAAAGGATACATATTATGGTTACATAGTGGACATATGGGAACTTGACTATGGACATGATTTCCAGGTCCCTTTGTTTCAATGCAAATGGGTCAATCTATCAGGAGGCGGGTACAGGTAGACCCACAATACAGAATGAAAACAGTGGATCTGAACAATCTTGGGTATAGAGACGAACCATTTGTCATAGCCAATGATGTGGCGCAGGTTGTCTATGTGAAGGACATGTCTACCAAACCGAGAAAAAGAAAAGATAAGGAAGCGAATACATCATACGACGAGCCAAAGTGCCACATAGTTCTTTCAGGAAAAAGAGACATCGTGGGAGTGGAGGGCAAGACAGACATGTCTGAATATTATGAAAAGATTCATGAAATTCCTCCCTTCAAATTCAAGGTTGACCCAAGCACCCGGTTAAATGATGAGGATTATCCATGGTTACGGCGCAATAAGCGAAGGACACAAGCGACGAAAAAGTGAAGACTTTCTCTCCACAACTATTATGATGATGCCTTTGATCTAGAATATCACTGCAGTTACATGTCAAGAAATGAAATCTCTTTGTACCAGATGTGTTTTCGTACGAAACCCTGATACTTCAAAAGAGATTGTCTGTTTTGTACACGAAGTGCATCCAGTTTTTGCCATAACCCTCTCAACTTTTTAGAACATTGTATGTGGGTGAAGTGATGATACATTGCCAACTTTCATCCTTTTCAGAGTTCATTTGAAATGCTTCTCAATTTCAATGTCATTTAGCTCAAAAAAATCAATAAATGCATTAAAAATACCAAATGAAGTCCGAAAGGGTTGAAAATTGATGATGTGGCTTTGAATGGTGCATTTTGAACACAAAAAAATTCTGGAATCAAATAAGTTCAAAAAATTAAAATCCCTTTGTAATAGATGAGTTTTCGTCCGAAACCCTGATACTTCGAAAGAGATTGTCGCTTTTGCATACGAAGTCCATCCAATTTTTGCGGTAACCCTCTCAACTTTTTAAAACTTGCTATGTGGGTGAACTGATGATACCATGCCAACTTTAAACCTTTTGAGACTTCATTTGAAGTGTTTTTCAATTTCAGGGTCATTTAGGTCAAAGAATGAACTAATAGCAAAAAGAATGAACTAGGAAACTTTTATGAAACTCTAATAGCAAAAAGAATGAACTAAAAAGCTTTTATAAACTCTAATAGCAAAAGTAATCAACTAAAAAGATTTTATAAACCTCTAGTGTTTTTAAACTAAATTTTTAAAAAAATTATGCAACTAAAATTATCAAGTATTTTTTGTTCAAAACATTAATAGCAAAAAGAATTTTCGTAAAGAAATTTTTTATTAGAAACTTTAATAGCAAAGTAAAATAACAAAATCTGTTTTTGATTAAAACAGACATTTAAAATAACCTAAAAATTACCAAATTGAATATAATGATAAAACACAGTAATATTAAATAGCATTAATAAGAATCACCCAAAAATCTATTTTTATAGTAAAGTTATTCACAAACTAGTGAGTCACACAAATTTAAAAGAATTCAAATTTAAACTGTTCAAAATTGAAAACTAATGGCACTAACAGAAAGTATATAATTTTTGTCAACTAAAAGAAAAAAAGAATCACTGAAAAACTATAAGAATTTGGTAAGTACAAACAAAAGAAAATAAATAAAGCATCAAAGAAAACAAAAAAAACTGAAAAAATAAAAAAATGCCTCCTATTGGACCACCACAGCCTGAATATGACTAGAAACCCATTGGGCCAGGATTCAGGCCCTCATCAGGCCCAATAGGACCACAGGCAGTGGAGTGTGACATTAGGCTTGTATGCCTGAAGTTGAGAGGAGCTCAAGACGGTCAGCACGGCAGCGCTTATAAACAACTCTCAGCTAGCGAGGTGAGACTAAACTTTTGGCCTCGGGCAGCACCCACCCTTAGTCGTGGTTGGTGGAACCAACCAGGACCAATACCCACCTTTGGTCCCGGTTGGTGGCACCAACCACATGAATGCTACCCTTTGGTCCCGGTTCGTGCCACCAACCGGGACCAAAGGTCTCTGCTTCCCGCCCTTGGGGCTGACGAGAAGAGACCTTTGGTCCCGTTTGGTGGCCCGAACCGGGACCAAA
>NC_041385.1:21577717-21594755 GCF_002162155.2 Triticum dicoccoides
TTGGTCCCGGTTGGTGCCACCAACCAGGACTAAAGGGTGTGGTATATAAGCCCACACTTAGGAAACTTCACACTTCATCCGCAAGGCAATATAACAACTTGTATATATATACAATTTTTTATATACAATTTCTCCTACAATACGCAGATCATTACATGGAGCCATTACTTCGTTAGCGGATAATGGAATTCTCCTTTGGGATCTATGACCTGGCCAAGCAAAAATCCCGCTATTTCCTCTTGAATCGCTCGTATGTGATTCTCTGGTAGGAGCTTATCCCGCATATATCTCATATTTAAATTAAGAAGGAGATCAATATGCATGTATTAGTTGTGCATGTGTGTATATTATATAATGATGTAAAAATTGTGACTAGTGTTCTGGCAAACGTACCCATTGGTATCTACCAGGTTTGCTCCTTTTGGACACCATCATGTGAATTTTTCTCGCAAATGTAGTATGCACATAAATCAGTCCCCGGCACCTGCAGCAGGCACTTTACGAGAGAATAGAATGAAGTCAGATAATAATTAGTCAAGCATAATAATGGTATTGAAACTAGAATTAAAGAGATGCACAGACTTAGCTATTACTAGTTAATTACCTTGGGTCGACTCCATGTCAGCTTTTGTTTCCATTGGCCACCAACCTATTTGATGAACTGTTCCAAGCCCTGCCCGCCGGCAAAGAAAATGAAGAAAATGAGTTATTAATGAGTTGATATCAGCAAATGACGAACTTAAAGATGCTGACTGAAATTACATGTTGACCATCCACTTCACGATTTTGTATTCAGTATTTGGTTTAATTAGTGAGTCCGTTACTTCAACTTTTCCGTTGTCAACTTGAATGATTAACAAGATCCAGTGGGAACTGCATGCGCACACGTTTGCATGTATAAATTAAGCGGGCATGTGTGTAACTCATCAACTACCGTAAACCCTATACACTTATTAACATCTAGCTAGTAAGCGAAAATAGAATTAAATTTGTAGTACAAGACAGTGTGACTCAACCGAACTTGTAAGGAAGTAGTATATCTGGATAGGCATTTGGCGCTTCAAGAACTCTAGCAAGTTTTTCTCTGTGTCTCTTCTTGACCATTCTTGTGACCATGTTTCTTGATGAATGGTATTTGGGTCAATGAACCCAATGACATAGTGTCCAGCTTTTTTCATTTCATAGATTTTCATTATGCATAATACCACAGAAAAGAATATAGTGAGGATAATTATAGGTAATGATCAACGAGCACTACAACTAGCTAGAGACTTAATTGAATAACAGAAAGAAATCACTTATAGACAATAGCAACTGACGATAGATTTGTCGAGTGCATCTTGATTGAATAATTGAAACATTTCTGTAAACTCGACATACATATCCATTATTTCATGGTAGTAATGCTCCGATCTCACTTTCACCATGAGGGACTCTCGATCGGTAGTCTTGGTTGCACTCATGTTCCAATGATGCAATTCATACATTCTGGTTGAGAGCTTCTTGACCTCCTCAAGCTTGACCAAGGGTTGACCGCGGGCATATTTCTATTTTACTTCATCCTCTGTAATCCCTGCTATGGGCTCGAGCTCTAGGAGTTGTTTCATAGTGACACCGGCCTCTTCAGCCATCCTTCTATGAGCGTCGGTTATTACCAATTGATAGGTGCCGGTACTCACATGTGTTGGTGGTACAATGAGCGGGGGGAACAGTTTTCCCACCTGTTCTCATAGCTGGGGAACAGTTTTCTTGCTTTGTTGGCAGATGCTTGCACTGGTACAGCAAGGTGCTATACAAACGGTTTTTAACCCCTTTCCGTGACGGCATTTGGAACCTTCGCCAAGTGAGTGTGGGCGATAGGGGGGTCCTTCCCACACGACCCAGAAACCGTCGGGGATAGGGAGTCCTGATGCATACAGTTGCCCCTATATAACCGTTTCCGATGTCTTGAATATGTGAAATGCTTCATCCTTGCTACTCATTTGTGCTCACATTCCCATTGCAATCGAAGTTTTGTGGTTTTACCTAAAACCAGGCAGATTTCAGGCACAAGAGTTTTCTAGGCACGTACCAAACTAGCTCTACTTTTACGATGTCTGGCACATCACAAACAGTTCATGATTATAAACCGTGTACGATAGGTAGACATTCACACACATTTAGTTTCCCTGCACCATATGTGATAGTGTCTGACATCACACACGCTTTGCAAACAAGAAATGTATGCATTGTTACACACCTTTCCACTCCGTGAACCATGTCGGGTTATTATGTATATCGCACACGCTGTGCTTTATTAACTGTGTGCGCCCAAATGACATGCACACCGCAATTTCCCCCTAATTTAATTGCCGCTATTTAAAATTGTACCTAATTTAAACTTGAAAGTAGGCTATAGCTTTATTCATATCCATTAGGTTCAAACAACCAATGCATTATTCAATTCACAGGGTACATATGTTTAAGAATTACATAAGCACCAAATAAAGAATGATGAACCAGGGTTATATACTTGTACTATTACAGATAGTATAGAAAGAGGCGATAGACATTCTGGTTGCTGGACAAGGTGAAGCGTAATGGCCCTATTGTGCTCTCCTGGATGCAGAAGGCACGCACGACTCTAGTCCAACCCTTTGTGATGGCCGGCCGCCAATCATGTAGTTTGAGAGGTAATCTTGAGTAAACCGCTTCAGGATCCACCGCAAAGGAAAATAAGATTCAGACATTGTCATCCAACACAACTCATTACAGGCAGTAAAAAGAAGGCTACAGGGTTCTTACTTACCATCCCGCAGTTCACTGTTGTCTTGCATAAAGTGTAAACAAATAGTTTGATTGACATCTTTTGACCCATTTGAATAACAATCTTTATCTGTTTCCTCACTAGATGCTGGTTCATGAATATCTCATTACCCCATACGCAGGAAGGGTTGAAGTGCGGATCTTTGGCACTGACATGTGTACCTAAAAGCACCAAGTTAATATTAAAAGCTAAACAACAATTGCAAAATGATGTAGTACACACTCCCTCCATCCCATTATATAAGATTTTATACATGTATATCTAGACATCATCAGAAAATTAAGGTAACACTCTTCCTTGTTGCTATGTAGCCTGGGATTGCATATTTAGTCATTCAGTACAATGCATGTTGCTATGTAGCATCAGATATATTAAATATGTCCCTAGTTAACCTACTGATAAATGGGTTACATATATATTCACTGAAATGTCTGATTCGATGATTAATCCCTTATCAGCCCCCAGGCTATATGATACCAGCTACCGAGATCCTGAACAATGAGTACATATAAGCAATGTGATGAAACTAACCTTGATGGAAAACATCATTGTTCTCAATATTGTCATGTATGAGTACATATAAAGGCATGTTAAGCACAACAGGCTAAACATCAACCAAATATATCCATGGTAGACAACATCATCTACAAATGATAGCTTCAGTGTGCAGTCTTAAGCATGCTAGTTAAGCAAAACAAGAAGCGGAAAGGTGTTTTAACTGCATCAGGCATAACATTTATAAACAAGCAAATAGTCATTCAAACTGGTATTGTGCAGGTCTAAAGTACACTAGTTATTGTTCAAAAAATGAAAAGGCATGTTAACTGCAATATCCTTAACACCAACCAAATATCCTAATTCATAGTGGTATTGTTGAAACTGTTATTGATGAACTTGAATTGCATGGCAAAAAGTTGCACATATAGAGCATCACATTGTGAAGAACTGAAATAAACAAGGCATAGGGCCATCTCTAGCTGATCCTTTAAAAGTTAAAGGACTAAAACCCTTAGTGGCCGTTTCTAGTCGATCCCCTAAACTTAATGTTGTAAACTTCAATTTGATCAAGTTCAAAGCAGGTTCAACCAAAAGTAGCATGCATTCAAACATAAACATAGATAGTTTTGCATAACCGAACATAAAACATAAATTTAAACTAAGCTAAACTACTTTTGGTCGAAGTAGAAGTCGAGCCAATCCTTCCTCGTCAGGTACGGTGTGCCACAAGCCAGGTCCAGGCCGGTGCCGTCATCGGGGTCATTGAGGAAGGCACTCCTCCACTCATTGACATCGATCTCCTCGTCCTCGCCGCCCACCTCGCCGCCCTCCGCTCCACCGACCTCGCCGCCTTCGACCTCATCATCGAAGGAGAGAGCGATAACCTTGCCGCCCTCTGCACCGGCAAAGATCGCCCGCTCCGCCTCCATGAGCTCCGGGTGCTACCGGCGGAGCTCTTGCATGTAGGCCTCGTCGACGGCCTCGGCCTCGAGGCGCTCTCACGCCTTGCGGTCCTCCCACACAATAGCCTAGTTCACCACCCCTGGCTCCGGCGAAACGAGGTGGACCGGACATGTGCCGAAGGGAAAATTGAGCCTAGCCGCCGCCCCGTGGTAGAGGACCTGCCAGCGGTCGTACTCCATGGCCGCGAGCTCGGCCATGTGGAAGTTACCGAGCCACCGGCAGGTGTGGATCTCCTGATCTATATTCTCGGTGCCCACATCCCCCACCACCACTGCCGGACCCCAAGGTGGGACCTCATCGGCTGCCGGGTCTGAGGGAGGACGGGGAAGTCAACCGTCGAAGGGGCGCGGCGGTGCGCGGATCAAGGGACCGGCGATGGCGGATCGATAAAGAGCCCGCGGAGGACAATGGGGACACCTCGGCGGCCACCTCTCCGGCGTCGGGCGAAGAGGTCGCGATAAACCTCTCTTGGGCCATGATAACCCACAAGTATAGAGGATTGCAAAAGTTTTCGAGGGTAGAGTATTCAACCCAAATTTATTGATTAGACACAAGTGGAGCCAAAGAATATTCTCGAGTATTAGCAGCTGAGTTGTGAATTCAACCACACCTAAAAGACTTAATATCTGCAGCAAAGTATTTAGTAGCAAAGTAGTATGGAAGTAACGGTAACATCGGCAAAAGTAACAGTAGCACTTTTGTAGTAATTGTAACAGTGGCGGCGTAGAAGTAACTAAGCAAAGATTAATATGTGAAAAGCTCGTAGGAAATGGATCAATCTATCTACCTATCTATACCTATACTAATTATAGACTCCCAAGAAATTACCATGTTAATTAGTAAATAGGAGTCGTTTATCTCGGTGGGACCAAGTTATTACGGTCTGGATTAACCCATGCAACTCTTTTATGGCTTAATGACGCACCATATAGGCCTCTGCGTTTGATCTAGAAAAAAACCATCTAAGATTTTACAAGGTGAACCGTCTGATCGTGTTAGGTCAAGCGTGTTTGTCCCTCAAAAAAAGGTCAAGCGTGTTTGGCTGGAACTCTCAGGAAGAGCCCGACCTCCCCCTATCTTCTGAATTCCCTGGTGATCTATGGCCGCCTCATATAGAAGATCGAAGGCAGCCTCATCTAGTCGACGACGAAGAATATATTCCACAAGAAAACTATGGCCGCCTCTCCCAGATCGTTGCTTCTTTGTCGCGTGGCTGTTGCATCTTCTTTCTCTTGATGCGGGACTGCTGTAGTTTGC
This sequence comes from Triticum dicoccoides, assembly GCF_002162155.2. Taxonomy (NCBI): domain Eukaryota; kingdom Viridiplantae; phylum Streptophyta; class Magnoliopsida; order Poales; family Poaceae; genus Triticum; species Triticum dicoccoides. Next base: position 21,583,242 of record NC_041385.1, read on the forward strand.
TTCTCGCCACCATGAATTCCTCACGGCAGCCTAGGGTCACCCTTTGCAAGATGCACGGCCGCCATTTGATAGATGTGAGGCAGCTTTGTTTTGTCTTCCCACCATCGTGAAATCTGACACTTTTAGGAAGTGGAAGGAGATGCGGTCGTCTGGTCGGGGCCGAACCATGGAGGTGCAGAGGAAGATGATATGTCTGGTGCAAGCATCGGACCAGCTACATGGTGAGACATGCACCAGCACCACACACATGTCTTGCACGTGGCCGGACTTGGGCATGTCCAGCCGATTTCTACTATGGCGAGATCAACCTGGTGATGCGATACTAAGTTCAGGTCCAGCCAACAACATACAGTACTTTTATTCCCCAGGTCCCTTCCTCTACCAGTCTGAATCCAATCTAATTCTTTCTATTTGGCAATGCATTCAAAGTGTTCGATGAATTGTTCTTTTCCAAGACATGAATTCCAATAGAAGAGTTCTCCTCGGAACATTAAGCACTATGATGTACGTACATTGTGGACTTTCCATGTAATCTTCTTCAGTACATAGTATTTTTGTTACTAATGTGGAACTAAGTCTTTCATGTACAGTCAACCACCAAGCCCTTCGTGGCCGGCAACCCAGCGTCCACCCTATTCCGTTTTATCTGGATCATCTCCCACCTCCGCTTGATCCACTATGTCTCAAAGCGAAACCTAGAGGAGAACTGGATTATTGGAGTGCTGATCTCCTTTCGCCACCATCTGTCGGCGCCGTTGTTGGCGGTAACTGAACTTAGCGATGCACATGCAGCACGCTGAAGAGAGCATCGAGCACCTTTGGAGGTCTTCTCTTCAAGGCTACCGTGGAATACATAGCACCGGTGGCCCTGAACCTGATCCTTGGCGTGATCAATAGTAAAGAATTGCCATCTAATCTATCCATCAAGGTATGTACAGCTATCTATGAACTCACGTACAGTTTTTAAGTTTAGCTTTTCCTTATCCCAACCTCTGTTTTTTTTACCCACAAGAAGTTCTAATTATACACAACAGATCATAATGAGGCAGTATTCTCTTAATTCATAAAAATCTTCAATGATTGTAGTATTTTTCATGTAAGACATTAAGGGACAAGGAAGCTGCAGTTTTTATTTCAGTAGGTGGCTTCCTCTAGCTCGCAGCATTTGGCGACTGGCCATGGTGTCTAACATTGGCCATATATCTGAGCAGGACGAGGAGATTGATCTCTGTGCTTGACCGATCATGGTTGATGCAAGAAGATGAAAACAACTTCTACATATATATCTCAATGTATGCATGGTGTACGTGTTACTTCTTTGGATATCCAAATATATATATCATCAGTGATGTTATGCTCAAACACACATGGAGTGACGAAAATAGTATTTCTAGCTTCACATTTCCCTTATATTTGTACCATATTAGCAAGAACAATAGCACTATTCAGGTGTTGATATATGCATTCCCTTCATACTATGGTTTTTTCTGAATAATGGATCAAGCAAAACGTGGTCCAAAAGATTCGAAGATCAGGTAGCATCGCTTCCTTAGTTACTGGAACATAATCTCTTCCAGCATGGTTACGAAAAATATATAAATTCTAATAATCATAGTCATTTTCTTAAGTTTCTATTTGCACATGCTTTTGATATTACAGACTTATGTACTTATTTGATCAAGGTATTGATGGTGTTATTTCTTCATGTATATTGAGGTAAGGCGATGAGCAGAAATTAAGGACCGATATCATTGCTTGCACAGTAAAACTATTTTGAGAAATACAAAGATCTTACTTATTAGGTTTGGAGACGATTTTCTTTGATACTTATATATGATAAGACAACAATAGTAGTTGCCTATTTTTCTTTCCACAGTATTAATTAGAAAGGGATCAATCAGAAGAAGCGACCAAGAGTTTTTCCATTGGCACAAAATGAAAAGAATAAAAAAAATCATCGTTATACTTTCATGTTTGAACATTCACTTCTCTCTGTCTCTCAATAGCATGTTTCTAGATTTGGATTACTTTCTTCTATTAGCTGTTGTTTGACCAGTGTTTTTCAGCTATTCTTCATCTCATATGTAGTCTGTACATTTAGAGGCATACTAAGGTTCACTACGTGCGTAAATATATTTTGTTTTTGGATTAGCTACGGGGACATATAAATAATTAATGCTGAACTATCAAGGTTAAATATTGTTTGGCAGAAAAAGAATTAATGTTGAATTATATCTCTCCAGTGGTTCGTGCATTAGATGATGGTACATTTGCTCATTTCATTATCTGTACGTAGTTAGCAAAATTTAGGTGTCCTCATTTTTTCATTTGATTAGTACTTTCATATTGGGTCAGTGTGTATGATATCTCTATTATCCATGTTCCCTGAAATAATAGAGATGAATGGAAACATGGGATTTGACCAATTTTCGTAAAGCTGTCAGCCAACTTGGGATACATCTATCATGAGGCTAATATTGAGCTAGCTTTATTTTTCAAAAAAGTCCACCTCTTTTTCGGCAAATCCTGATGATGTATTTTTTTCCAATTATCAGTCAACCCATTGTCATTGGATAATTTATCCACAATCAAACACCTTCTATTGTGTTTTATCATGCATGATATGTAGCATTCAATATTATAATAGATGCTACTAAGCAAGTACATATCACTAATTACTAATTACATTTAAGCTTTACACTTATTCCAAATGCAAATTTTAAGGTGTCTATTCTGCAAAAAAAACATAAAGTTCGATCTGAATTCATAAATAACATGATTTATTCCTTCCATGTTTTTTCATAATTGCTAGCTCTCCTTTTTTTTCTCTGTAATAGGTGCCTAGGAATTTCGTTATGTCGAGCTTATAGTGTAAGGTGCGAAAATACTTCTCATATGAATTAAACCAATGCAGTTGCATTGTTTAGATGTGGTCTCGACATGTTTCGAGCGAAATATTGTCCTCCGTAATATGGTTGCGTCTAGATTCTTCCATGATATCGAACTGTAGACTAAATTATTAGAGGTTCTAAATATATAGAGATTTCAGATGGTAAAGCCATAAAATTATCCTTTCTTTCTAACGGGCAATTAAGTAAGTTTGGTTCATTGGTGTTTAGTATATCTATTGGTTCCGTACAATATGTTCCAAAATACTGAAAAATAAAAATGTACTGCAGAGTGCGCATATGTATATTTTCTGTTTAAGACAGCTGCCAATTTTTTAGATAAAAAAAGTACTTGACTCAATTGTACAATGCCTTCATTAATATAATTTTGGTCGCTGTCAATATTTTGCAGTACGATGTAGACCTCGGAGTAGATTCCAATATGCTGCCCATCATCCTGTTCCAATTCAAGGAACTGTGATTTTCAATGCTCACATTCATGATTCATTTTCTTGGCTATGGAAAAATGATCAATTAAGAAGAATATAGTTTCTTATTATTTATTTATATAACATCTCATGCAGTAATGAATATTATTACCTTTATTATACAATTCATGTTTTTTGAATTGCTAGCCCGTGCGGATGCACGGGTTGACGACTAGTGATGGATAATTATGTCGGATGCGATTCCTCATGCAACAGTTATTTCATAGGGTGACACAGAACTAGCTCATGTTCATCAATGTAATGTAGGCATGTATTTTGAATATAGTCATACATGCTTATGGAAAAGAACTTGCATGACATCTTTTATCCTACCCTCGCGTGGCAGCGGCGTCCTATTAGAAACTAAGGGATATTAAGGCCTCCTTTTAATAGAGTACCGGACCAAAGCATTAACAATTAGTGAATACATGAACTCCTCAAACTACGGTCATCACCGGGAGTGGTCCCGATTATTGTCTCTTCAGGGTTGCCGGTTCATAACACATAGTAGATGACTATTGACTTGCAAGATGGGATGAAGAACTCACATATATTCATAAAAACATAATAGGTTCAGATCTAAAATCATGGCACTCAGGCCCTAGTGACAAGCATTAAGCATGGCAAAGTCATAGCAACATCAATCTTAGAACATAATAGATACTAGGGATCAAACCCTAACAAAACTAAATCGATTACATGGTAAATCTCATCCAACCCATCACCGTCAAACAAGCCTACGATGGAATTACTCACGCACAACGGTGAGCATCGTGAAATTGGTGATGGAGGATGGTTGATGATGACGATGGCAATGGATTCCCCTCTCTAGAGCCCCGAACGGACTCAAAATCAGCCCTCCCGAGGAAGATTAGGGCTTGGCGGCAGCTCCATATCGTAAAACGCGATGAATCCTTCTCTCTTTTTTTTTCTCCCCAAAAGTGAATATATGGAGTTGGGGTTGAAGTTGGTGGACTGCCAGGGGGCCCACGAGGCAGGGGGGCATGCCCTGCACCCTCGTGGACAGGGTGTGGCCCCCCTAACATTGATTCTTTCACCAATATTTTTTATTAATTCCAAAACGTGTCTCCGTGGATTTTCAGGTCATGCCGAGAACTTCTATTTCTGCACAAAATTAACACCATGGCAATTCTGCTGAAAACAGCGTCAGTTCAGGTTAGTTCCATTCAAATCATGCATGTTAGAGTCCAAAACAAGGGAAAAAGTGTTTGGAAAAGTAGATACGTTGGAGACGTATCAGGACATTGGCTCCTCGAGCTCCCCGGCACACAGGCAGAGGTTGAGGATGGAAGCGGCGGCGATGGCGGTGACCTACAATGGTTACAAGGGTGGTGTGTGTCTGTGAGCGGAGGTCTTGTGGAGTGTGTGGTGTGTGTGGAGGGGGGGAGTTAAGGTGGTTTTTGAGGAAATACCACGGTAACTAGAAATTTTACTAGGAGGGAGTAACAAGGCGGGGCTACTAAATATTTGGATCAAGGGCGAGCAGATATTTCTGAGATTGCGAGGGATGCAGGGGCGGGTGTATTTGGGGAGCTAGCTAGTGTGCTTGACACGTAGGCTGTGGACTGGAGCCGACGCACCTTCTCGCGTAAGCCATAGGCGTACTATAAACCGACAGTGCTCCAGGATATTTTGTACTGCATCTCACATGGTTGGTGATATAAACTGTGTGGGATCTACTTGATTTTTCATTTCGATTTCAATTACATAATGGGGTCACATCGGCAATGGACGGTGTTTGAATTGCTAGACCTTTTATCTTCAGTGAACATGCAACAATATGTGTGTCGTAAAAAAATAGGAATTATTCAGGGTTCGTTCGTAAATTTTATACATTAAATTAGTTTTCTAGCCATTTCAGGTGCACAATTAAAAATTAAAGCCCATGCTCAAGTCCATAAAAATGGGTTGTAAAATCAAATGTTTGTCCTTGGTGCAAGCTTATGTCACATGCAAGAAATGAGAATGAATGTCAAACACCTTGACATTGTCGCTCGGCCGCTAACATTGAGATACATATGGTTTTAAAATTCTAGTAAATTGAAAACTCGGCTGAAATTCATGAAACTTGACATGATATCATGGAACGGAATCGACATGTCGTGGTAAAAATATTTTCCCATTTAGGGCAGGATTGGGTATAAGCTTCTCGCAAACCGGAGCTTCTTTCACAACAAGCCAGATGGTATCGGTAGGGAGCGTGCCACCTTGGGGGACAAACGATATATGTTGCCTCTTCTTACTTTCTATTTTTTTCTCATGTCAACATAGAACAACACAAGTGTTGTGTCATTTTTTGGGATTTTTGGGGTTTCCTTGGACATTTTTATACATTAACTGAGTTTTCTACATTCATGTGCATAATTCAAATTTGAACTACATGCACATGCTCCAGTGCATATAAAGTGGTTCAGAATTGGAATGTGTGTCCTTGGTTACCTGCTTAAGTGCCATTCAAGAAATGAGAATGAATGTCAAACACCTTGCCACCGTCGCTCGGCCGCTAACATTGAGATACATGGTTTTTAAATTCTAGTAAATCGAAAATGCGTCTGAAATTTATGAAACTTGACACGCTAGCATGGAACGACATCAATATGCAGTGGTAAAAATATTGTCCCATTTGGGGCAGGTTGGGGTATATAAGCTTCTCACAAACTAGAGTTTCTCACAACAAGCCCCATGGTTACGGTAGGGAACCTTTCACCTTTCTTATGAAACGATATTCGTTGCCTCTTCTTGATTTCAATTCTTTTTCTAGTGACAACATAGAACAACATGAGTGATGTGTTAGTTTTAGGATATTTTCGGGGTTCGTTTGGACATTTTTGTACATTAATTGAGTTTTCAATGCATTCGTGTTCATAATTAAAATTTGAACTACAGGCGGAGGCTCTAATGCATTATAATTGGTTGAAAATTCAAATCCGTGTCCTTGGTTGCATGCTTAGGTCCCATGCAAGAAATGGGAATGAATGTCAAACACCCTGCCACCGTCACTCGGCCACAAACCAGAGCTTCTCACAACAAGAGCCTCATGGATTTGGTAGGGAATGTGCCACCTTTGGGGACGAAATAATATCCGTTGCCTGTTATTGCTTTCAATTTTTTCTCTAGTGTCAACATAGAACAACATGAGTGTTGTGTTAAAATTTGGAATTTTTCGGGGTTCGTTCAGACATTTTTATACATTAATTGAGTTTTCAATGCATTTATGTGCATAATTCAATTCGTACTACAAGCACATCCTCTAATGCATATAAATAGGTTGAAAATCCAAATCCATGTCCTTGGTTGCATGCTTAGGTCCCATGCAAGAAACGGGAATGAACGTCAAACACCCTGCCACTGTCACTCGGCCGCAAACATTGAGATACCTACTTCTTAAATTAACCTCATTACCGAGTGTTTGTCAAAGTGATGGACGATGACCTCGCGGGCCCACAGAAAGCGTCACACGTGATTATCAAGTGTCGTGTAGGACAACCGTCGACTGCATGTGGCCCAAACGTGTATGTATAGGGTTGTGTAATGTTTTAAATTATGAATTCACGACTCTGTTCTCTTGCCTCAACGCAAACAGTTCATCCGAGTGAACTATATGCCATATATCGCACACACCTTCATCTGGCTACTCGTTTCTGTTGTTCCGCCTCATCAGAAACAGTTCATCTGAGTGACCGTATGCTCTACATCGCACACGCCTTCATCTGGCAGCCTATTTCTTTTGTTCCTCCGCATCGCAAGCTGTTAATTAAACTGAACCATATGCCCTGCATTGCACACGCATCAAAAATCTGAACCGTGTTTGATGCATCCATCATCGTAAATGTTTTGCACCTTTTTTTGATGGTTTTTTTACAACACCGTTTGTGATTATTGCATTGCACACAGTTTCGTCGAAGGGTCTCTGATCGTAGTGTCGCGTTAGCAGCATCCTGCAGTACTGTTGGCTTGAGCTCGAGCTCGACTCCTTTTTTTGTGCTCGATATGACTTCTTGAGTTGGTGCTCATAGTCTGAGTCGACATGCTTGGGAGCTGGTTCTTCAGCCATACGAATAATGTGGTCAACGACATGCTTATGCACAATCTCCTTTGGCGGCGACGGCGGTCTCAGTCCAAAATGGGCCTTCAGTTGGGCTCGCACTTCGGCTTCATTTTCCTCCTCAGTCCGGTCGTAAGGCCAATGGGGAAGAGGCTTGAGGCTTGGACCAAATTGGTATCTCTTTCCTCATGTACTTGTACCGCCAGACCTGCGGCGGCTCTCTTTCGCTGTTGCTTAGGTGGCGCAGACGGCTGACGTGGTGCCTGACTTGGAGGAGGAGGACTGGGCTAGCACGGTGCCGGACATGGAGGAGAAGGAGTGGGCTCACGCGGTGATGAACTTGGAGGAGCAGGAGTGGGCTCACACGTATGTGGACTTGGAGGAGCAAGAGTCTGCAGAGGCGGTGGCTGACTTGGAGGAGCTGGAGTCGACTGTTGACGCGGTGGCAGACTTGGAGGAGGAACCGGCTCACGCGGTGTCCGTGGCCTTGGAAAGGTGATGCAATCCTTTCTCCATAGAATGATCTGATGTATGGCCTCTCCCAGTGTGCGCTCGTCACCACCTCTAGGAATGTCAAGCTCTAGCCCCGAATATTGTGCCACCACTTGATCAACCGCGACACGAGCATAGCCAGCTCGTATCGAATTGCAATGGAAGGTTGCTTCAGGGGGATTTGTATAAGAAACGTCGTCCGCCACCTTCATGGATATGTTCTTCATTTTTAAGTGTAGCTCACAATTAGTGTAACCCATGATGTCATCCATAGGGTATCTATCTAGCAATGCCTCATCGCCCGGGGTGGAACCCACGTTGCTTCTCAGCATGGATGGGACGGTGCTATCGAATGCTGGATTCCCTAGCTGCTGCCGTTGCTAAGACCCCCTTTCCTGGCTAATTTCGTCGATCTGCTGCTGCTGCCGCCGGAAAGCAAGTGCCAACTCCGCATGCGCTGATTCTAGGCCTTGAAGGCGGTCTGCTTCCTGCTTCCTCTACTCCTCCTCCAGCTTCCTCTTCTTCTCCTCCACCATCTTCCTTCTCGTAGAACTTCTGTAGTCGGTGTTCCAGTCCGCAAACCCCTCAAGCCATGGAACAACACCTTTGCCTCGTGTTCTTCCCAGATGTTCAGGGTTCTTCAAGGCGCACATAAGCTCGCCATGCTCTCTATTGGGCGTGAACACTCTCGTTCGTGCCTCTTCGATTGCAACAAGTACATTGTCGGTGGCTTCTTTAAGACTTGCCTGCTACTAAACCTCACTTGTCTTTGGGTCCAACGACCCCCCATGCGCATAGAACCAAATCCTACCCCTCGGGGGCCAGCTCAATGAAACTGGAGTGACCCCTGCATCCACCATCTGTTGCTCAGCGAGATCCCACTTAGGCCGAGCCACCTCGTACCCACCTGGCCCCAGATTATGGTGCCATATCTTTTTCACGGCATTGATCTTGTATATTCTGGACCGTTCCTTAGCTACTTCCGATTCCTTGAATTTCAAAAGCGTCCTAGTGATCTCTTTGCTTCTCCATTGTTCCCTTGAATTCTAGAGTCTTCTTTCCGGCTTCGATGTACTTGTTCCATAGAGTTTTCTTGTGGTTGTTCAACGCTATCGCCATCTTCCTAAGAGTAGTGTTCTTGACTTTCTCCACATCTGCAGATGTCAAATGATCCGGTAGCGTGAAATGTAACATGAGAGATTCCCAAAGCCGATCTTTTACTCTTTTGTCCACAAAAGTATGACCTGGACGTTCCTTTGCTGGCTTCTTCCATTCTTGAATGGAGATCGGGATTTGGTCCTTTACAAGAACTCCGCACTAACGAATGAACTTGCGCGCATTCTTCTTAGGCTCGAGCGGTTCGCCATTAGATTTGATGGCATCGATGTTGTACTTCACGCCATCCTTCAACTTTTTGGCCGGGCGTCGCACTGTCCTGCTGCCTTCTCCTGATTTGCTCGTCCGGAGGGCCGAAAGAAGAAAGTTCAATTAATTAATATATATACAAATCAATTAAAACATGTGATGGATCACCATATGCCTGCTTATATAAATATAAGTCGCCGGTGTTTGTTATTTGAAGATCATCATAGTTCTGGACTTCATCCCTTTGTTTGTCTTCATTGAATATCATATCACCCTCCCTGGTATTGTTCAGATATTGTGAGTCGTCATCTTCTTCATTCTCATCTGGCCGGCTCAGGGAGCATATGAGCTCGAACATAGCCTCTTCTCCTTCTCTGCCGGTATTTTCCGCCATAGCTTTTATTTAACTAATCCAGAAGAAATATAAAACAATTTAGCACGCATCTCAAATAATAGTAGATAATTGATATGCATCTCGAATAATAATTGATAATAGATATGCATCCCGAAGATAAAACTGAATCATAGTAGATAATATTCATTAATATCATCAGTTTCAGTAATTTCATTCTCTCTAACCCTAGCAAGTTGTTCATCAAGAAATTCACCTAGTGGCACAGTATTATCAAGCAGAGAAGTAGTATCATCAAAAGCATCATGCATAGCAGAAGTGGCATCATCAATGACATGCGACATATCAGAATCAATAGCAAGTGTAGGTGTTGCAAGTTTACTCAACACTACTAGGGAAAACCTTATACACAGGAGCTTACTAGTAGCCCTTCTTAAAAGGCAACGCTGCTACTAGATATTAGTAGCAATCGGCAGCAGAAAGCGTTGCTACTAAAATCTTACCAGTAGCGCTCTCATTACAAAACCCGCTACTACTATAATTGCCAGACCATTGTCGACAGGCCAGGCATACTAGTAGCGCTCGTTTGCAAAAAAAAAAGCTACTGCTATTGCTAAATTGACCAAAGTTTAGTCCAACCTTGCTCCGCGAATGGAATATTTACCAGCTTAAATATGGTGCTTCCCAAACTATCACAACCAATTGGTCTTCATGGAACTCTATGTGTAGGATCTATGGCAATATGAATCCTCGCCTGTACCTATACATGCGAGGATTCATAGTGGCAATTTAGATTTTACACAAAAAGGTCAATGATGACCAATGTATTTTTTAATTTGATGGTTCTACATCACCGAGCCGTGCAACACCAAGTGGGCGGCGACACCTGAATTTCGATCCGGCGTCCCCATGCGGCTCACCTCCTGGAAAGAGAAGGGCTTAGCCTGGGGATCCGCAGCAGAGCTTTCCGGACTTCAGAACTGTGTCCAGAATATGATAAGCAAGAAGATCAAGCTCGTCAACATAGTACAGGTCATGCTCTTCCACCGGATCCTTCTGTGCCAACGACAGGTTTGCAATCTGTGGGAGTTTGACCCGGCCGAACACCAGACACTACGAGAGCTCTTCGGCACGATGCATGAAGATGTCTGGGAATTGTTGTTCAAGACCAACGAGGTACCGCCACCCCTAACCGACGATCACGGACTCAGCGTCAAGCGCCCCGCCAATCCGGTAAGTCTATGTGTTTTGCGTGCTTTTCATCAGCACATCTGGAGGAGGATCCTAAGCTCTTTACGCAGTTTCCGCAGGATTGGTAGAAGTAGTGGAGCGGATCAACTGCCCGGCTCTGTTACCGGAAGATCCGTAATCGGAGCTTCTAGCGAGGATGTTGTTTCCGGTGCCCTATGAGGCGCCGGAGAAGAAGGCCAAGAAGACGGTCGTGGGGACCAGGAAAGGTCTCCGGCGCAAGGTTGTATCGGACTCATTGTCCGAGAACACCGAGATGCACTCCTTCCACGAAGACGGGGAGGAGGTAGAGGAAATGCCTCCTCCCCCAACCGGGGGGGGGGAGAAGAAGAGGAAGGCCGCCCCACAGGGGGGGCCAGAACGCTTCAGAAGGGAAAGACATCCCTTCCGGACCACTCCACCACGGCCGCCTACAGCAACGAGGAGTGGTTTCCCAGGTACAAGCCCCTGGCGAAGTCGTAAGTATCCGTACTCTATAGAACTTCTAGTGTGTTTTGCTTCATTGCTTCTTATAATGCCGAACACGCGTATGGAGTCCGGCCAAATCCCACATCAAGGTATCCTCTTCGAAGAAGTCCCTGGGCCCGTCGGTGATGAACAGTGAGTCACTCCTGA
>NC_041385.1:21594885-21612619 GCF_002162155.2 Triticum dicoccoides
ACAGAAGTGTTGTCCCAGAGGATGTCGGACCAGGGGGAGACAGTTCTGGAGACGCCCCAAGGCGAGATCCCAGCCGCCGGACACATGGGAGGGAGACCCCCATGGACTCTAATAACGGGGGCCGCAGTGACTTTGGCCCCCAGCCGAATACGGCTCCGGAACCCCCGGTGGTTCCGAACTCAGGCAGGCAACCCCTTGCTAAGGTGGGCAAGCCGCCAATACCGATGAACTCTATCCAACCAGAGGCATCGGATAACTTGCTTGAAGTGCTTCTTGGCGCTTCCATCAATGACGAACACCGTACACTTATGAGTGCGGTGATTGAGAAGGTCCGGGCTGCCAAAAGCAGATTGACCGAAGACTGCGCCAGCCTCTTAACAGGTTTTGAGGTAAGTAACAAAAGTGTAAGAAAATATCACATTATAGACAGTATCCCCTGATACCGTGTTTGGTGTTCAGAAATAAAAGCCAAACAGAGGGTCAAATGATATCTGCAGGATTCTAACAGAAAATTTCTATGTGAATAAGCAGGCATTGCTTCTAGCTGTTGCCGCTCGTACTGCGGAGGTCTTCAGACTGAGGCGGGACCTGGAGCGAGCCGAAGGAGATCTCGGCCTCGCGAAGGGGCAGCTGGAGGAGAACAAAGGTACATAATACCATGTCTGTATTTTTAGAAGGAAGAATGATTTATGCTAATGAAAGTGTCATGAATTTTACTTAGGGGCCACAATTGAAGTGGCAGCCCTGAAGAAGGCGTTAACCAAGGCCGAAGACAGAGCGGCCAAGGAACATGCCGCATGCAAGAAACATGAGGCCCGAGTCGGCGAGGTGCAGCAAGAGCTCCAGGATGCCATCAAGAAGTGCGAATCCTTGGAGCGTGACTCGAAAACTAAAGAGTCAGAGCTTGCCAAGGACTTCCAGAGCGCACAAGACGCCCGAGACAAAGACCAGAGAGCCCTCCAGGAAATCCTGGAGGCCCAAAAGATTGCGGTGGGTAAGGCTTTTATTATGCAAAGCAAGCATGTGAAGGAAATATTCTTTCTCCAGGAACGTTTGCGGATCTGCCGCGCAGCATATCGGATGTCGTAGAGTTCTATCGAGCTGAAGAGGGGAGCTCGACGGAGAAGTTGTTTTGATCCCAGTACCTTGGGCCAGAGCATCCAAGCCCCTTGAGCGACCAGCTGAAACAGTTAGTCGAACTGCACAAGGCGGCCGAACTGGCCATGAAGGACCTTATAGTCCGGATGTGGCCGGCCGAGCCCCTGCCTACCTGTTACTTCGGACTCGTTAAGCGGCTTGCGAGTGCCTGCCCGCGACTTGACGTCATAAAGTGGTCAGTGTGTATAGAGGGTGCGCAGATGGCGTTTGCCCATGCGAAGGTGCATTGGGCCAAGATGAATTCCAAGGCGCTGATGACCGAGGGACCGCCAGAGGGCAAGGAGCACCATCATCCCGAGATGTACTAAGATGGAGTCCTGGAGGGAGCCCGCGTTGTGGCGGAGCGATGTGCGAAGGATGTAATCTTTGAATGAATACATTCATTTTATCCTATCTTGTAATATAAAACAAGTTCGTTGTGCAATATAATGCTGGTTGATTTAAAATTTTACCTTCTGAGCAGCCGCTTATAAAATCTGAGAGTTGGCCAGTCGTCGACTTCTGCCCCCGTTAACTAGTACCGGGGTGTTCGAGATAAATCTAAACACTCTTTATCCAAATGTTTGGTCCTTTAAGGAGGTGTTTAGCGCAGTGAACAAGGCAATCGGACTATACAGCTTTATGACTCTCACTTAGCCATAGAAGTTCTATAATTTTAAATTTCAGCGTAGCCCCTGGCATTCAGAAGTCTGAACTTGGGTCGCTATAAACGCCTAAGTCGGACAAAGACCGATTCCTCGCCTGAAGCGGAAAAAATCTTTAAGGATCTGAAACCTCTCGAATAGCGACCAGCTCTCGCCGTATCATGACAGTCAGTTTTTGGCTTTCTCTACTGAGGTGCACGTCCAGAAGAACCGGGACACAATCGCAGTAGTTCTCCCGGTGTCAGCTTAGCCGATGTAGCGGAACGTAAGGCGTCAAAACATGGGAGTCGGGCTAACCCAATTATTGACCCAAGACATGATTCGGAGTAGATGCATATAGTGCCATAAGTTCGGGGGTGCCACACTGTCGAAAGTGTTCGGACTTTCCTGTCGTATTATGGGGTACACTGAAACCCCTGGCAAACTAAGTCGTACCAACGTGTACGTGTGCAAATTGTAATAAATAAATAAGCAGAAAAGGATAAAGAAATGTAATAATAAGCTGACTCTGTACATTATATTCCATTGTTGTTTGAATAGTACATCAAGGCGTATGTATACAAGTAGTGCGATAAGCAAAGTAGGACTTTTTGACATGTCCTAACCAAGAGTGAGCTGCGTACGGGTATGTAAAACAGGTATGACAATCGTTATAAGAGACCACCTGGGGATTCCCTTGTACGTCAAAGCTCTTTGCTTCGTTGGCATCTCCGTCCCGTGCTGGGTCCGATAACCGGACTATCAAAAGAGCTTCCAGAACATAGGGACCTGAAAGAAAGAAAAGGGGGTGAAAGTATACGGATCCTGGAGCGGTTGAGCCGCGTTATGGACCGCATTGTCGCCGTGCCTCAGCCTGTGCCCATGGTATTTTAAGTGCGTAGTTATGTACGCGTGGCAAGAAATTCACCACTTGACTAGGATCAGGACGGAGGCCGAATTGCTAGGCGAGCTCTGGTCGAGCCGGACGATCTTGCTGCAGAGTACTTCAGACTCGCTTGGCGGTGTCCGCGGGTTTTATTGCCGAACTGGAGGCCTGCCTAAGAAGGCTACTCTGTACTTCTGCTTCGAGGGCCCCAGTGTGTTCTTCCATACGGAGGGAGCGCTCTGTGTTTCCATTGACTGTTATAACTCCGCGAGGTCCTGGCATCTTGAGCTTGAGGTAGGCATAATGTGGCACCGCAATGAATTTGGCGAATGCGGTTCGTCCGAGCAGTGCGTGATAGCCACTGCGAAAGGGGACAATATCGAAGATTAACTCCTCGCTTCGGAAGTTGTCTGGAGATCCGAAGATGGACATTGTCACGCGTGGCATGACACCTTTAAAGCACTGTGTGATTGAGCCCGTGTAACAGGCCTCTACACCTGGCATGACACCTTTAAAGGTGGTTTTGGTGGGTTTGATACTTGAGGGATCGATGCCCATTTTTCGCACTGTTTCCTGATAGAGCAGGTTCAGGCTGCTGCCACCGTCCATAAGGACTCTTGTAAGGTGGAATCCATCGATGATGGGGTTGAGGACCAATGCGGCCGAACCGCCATGATGGATACTGGTCGGGTGGTCCCTGCGATCGAAGGTGATCGGGCAAGAGGACCATGGGTTGAACTTTGGGGCGACTGGCTCCATCGTGTAGACGTCCCTTAGAGAACGCTTCCGCTCCCTCTAGGGAATATGGGTTGCATATATCATATTTACCATTTTTACTTGGGGAGGGAATTTCTTCTATCCTCATGTATTTGGTAACCGGGGCTCCTCGTTGTCATCGCTATGCCTCCCCTTTTCCTTATTTTCATTCAAGTTGTCGGCCTGCTTGAACACCCAGCATTCTCTGTTGGTATGATTGGCTGGTTTATCTATGGTGTCATGAATTTCACATGAGCGATCAAGTATGCGGTCCAAACTGGACAGGCCCGAATTGTTTCTTTTGAATGACTTTTTCCGCTGACCGGGCTTAGAGCCACTGAATCCGGCATTGAAGGTCGTGTCTTCGGCATTGTCGCCATTACTACGACGTTTGTGCTTGTTGTGTCGGGGCTTGCTGTCGCTGTCTCTAGCATCTGAGGTGCCAGGATTTCCCGGTGTGCTATTGCTACGAGCCAGCCAACTGTCCTCGCCCACACAAAAGCGGGTCATAAGTGTCGTGAGAGCTGCCATGGACTTCGGCTTCTCTTGGACGAGGTGTCGGGAAAGTCACCCGTCATGGATGTTATGCTTTAATGCCGCCAGGGCTTTGGCATCCGGACAATCGACAATTTGGTTCTTTTTGGTTAGGAACCGAGTCCAGAATGTCCTGGCTGACTCTCGCGGCTGTTGGGTTATATGACTTTGATCATCAGCATCCAGTGGCCGCACATAGGTGCCTTGGAAGTTATCTAGGAATGCGTCTGCCAGGTTCTCCCAACTTCTGATAGAGTTTGCCGGCAAGCTATTCAGCCAATGCCGAGCCGGTCCCTTGAGTTTTAGTGGGAGATATTTGATGGCGTGTAAAACATCACCGCGGGCCATGTGAATGTGGAGAAGGAAATCTTCTATCCATACCGCGGGGTCTGTAGTCCCGTCATAGGGCTCAATGTTAACGGGCTTAAACCCTTCTGGGAATTCATGTTCCATAACTTCGTCGGTGAAGCGTAGGGGGTGTGCGGCGCCTCTATGCCGTGCTATATCGCGACGCAGCTCGAATGAGTCTGGTCTGTTGTATTCAGCCCGGCCGGATTTGTATTTAGTATATCCGGCGTGGCGGTCATTGTCACGCGTTGGGGCGTGCCCTTTTTATCCGTAGATCGATCTATAGTGTCCTGCTTTGTTTTGCAATATGTATTGCAGGTCCTGCGTGTAGCCCCGGGCCTTAGTGTTTTTGTTTGATTGGCGATGGGGTGTGGGCGGTTGTTCGTACTGATACGCCGCTTTGTCTCGGCCACGAGGTGGCCGGTCTGCCTCATCCTGCGCTGGTAGTGTAGGCTCTAGTGCCTCCTCCTCGAATTGAGGTAGCAACCTGCGCTTCGCGTAACTTTTGGTTGGGCGCTCGAGTCCGTATTCCTCAGCTGCCAGGACCTCAGTCCATCTATCTGTTAGCAGATCTTGATCAGCTTGAAGTTGTTGTTGTTTCTTCTTAGGCTTTTTGAAGTGGCTATAAGCCAGCTCTTGAAGCGCTCCTGCTCGACGGGATCCTCAGGCACGATAAATTCTTTGTCGTTGAGGCTCACCACATCTTTGGAGAGAGGCATATAATTGTCGTCCTCCAAGTCTCCATTCATTGCATGTTCATCCGGGCTAGCTTGCCCGTCCTCCCGTCCGGCTTGCTCAGTGCTTGGCTGGGCAGGGTTGTTTTCGTCTTCGGCATCATCATCTCTTGTATCGGTATCACTATTTTTGCTATGGCGGGGCTTAGAGTGGCGCCAATGACGCCGGTGCTTACATTGCTTCTCAAGGGGATTATCCTCCGTTGCCTCGTCGCCGTCGCTTTCTTTAGGTGTATCAACCATATATATATCATATGATGAGGTGGATGTCCAACTCCCTGTGTGGGCGATGGTTCCTGTTCTTCTCCGACATCGTCGTCCATACCGTCGATGTCTTCGGAGTCGAAGTCAAGCATGTCGGTTAAGTCATCGACAGCGGCTACTAAGTGGGAGGTGGGTGGGGAACGAATTTCTTCGTCGTCCGCTTCCCACTCAAGTCGGACATACTTCGGCCAAGAGTCTCCTGACAGGGAGAGAGACTTTAATGAATTTAGCACGTCGCCCAAGGGTGAGTGCCGAAAGATGTCCGCGGAGGTAAACTCCATGATCGGTGCCCAACCAGATTCGATAGGCATGGATGCACGCGGTTCGGAGCCTGTGGCCGGAGACGAGTCCGAGGGTCCAATGACACAGACCTCATTGGAGGCGAAGTCTGAGTTCGGCTCTAACGCCGCTGAGTGTGCGGCCTTCATGGCGGGGTCCATCCACCGGTCCTCGGATGGCCTGACCTGCTCCAGATTAAGAGCTAGAGCAACCACACATGTGATCTCCCGAACACCGTCTGATGGAAGATCTAGGTCATGCTCCTCGTGACTGTTTGGCGCACCTGTCATGGGCTCGGTACGTCAAAGATCAAGTCTCCATGGATGTTGGCGGTGTAGTTCAGGCTTCCAAACCTGACCTGATGGCCAGGGGCATAGCTGTCGATCTGCTCCAGATGGCCAAATGAGTTGGCCCGCAGTGCAAAGCTGCCAAATACAAAGACCTGTCCGGGAAGGAAAACCTCACCCTAGATTGGATTGTTATGGATGATTGAAGGAGCCATCAAGCCTTACCGTGACGACACAGTGGAACTCTCAATGAAAGCACCAACGTCGGTGTCAAAACCGGCGGATCTTGGGTAGGGGTCCCGAACTGTGCGTCTAAGGCTAATGGTAACAGGAGGTGGGGGACACGATGTTTACCCAGGTTCTGGCCCTCTCTATGGAGTTAATACCCTATTTCCTGCTTGATTGATCTTGATGATATGAGTATTACAAGAGTTGATCTACCACGAGATCGTAGAGGCTAAGCCCTAGAAGCTAGCCTATGATTATAATTGTTCCTGTCCTACGGACTAAACCCTCCAGTTTATATAGACACCGGAGGGGACTAGGGTTACATAGAGTCGGTTACAACGAAGGAGATCTACACATACGAATTGCCAAGCTTGCCTTCCACGCAAAGGAGAGTCCCTCCCGGACACGGGACAAAGTCTTCAATCTTGTATCTTCATAGTCCAACAATCCGGCATAAACATATAGTCCGACTGTCCGAGGACCCCCTAGTCCAGAACTCCCTCAGCAGTGAGCACATGAAGAGGGGGGAGATGGAGGAGCTACCTGCCGCAGTCGCAATGGAAGCAGAGGAGCAGACCCCTCCTGCCCCTCCCGCACAAGCAGGACAGGGCTGCCAGCTGGGCACGCCCCTACTCCTCTGCCTCCTCAAGCAGCTGCCTTATAGTTTGCTCTTTATTTTTTACAAAGACCATTTATAGGTACATAAGTATCTATTTGATCAGAGAAACACCAAAAAAATCCAAGATTCAACCACTAGCTAGGAACGGTCATGCCAACAGTTTTGACCGCATTTTGAGACAGGCATAAAAAATTCAATCAAAATCAAAAAATTGGAAAACCTCTGCATTGTGTCACTATATGTGACCAAGTTTCCAGAAAAAATAATAAACTTGTAATACGGTAATTATTTTACAAAAGTGTTCTCATAAATGAGCTATCATGTGTGAAGATTCATGGCTTTCAAGTCAAATGATCAATCTTATGGCTACATTCATGACATAGTTTGTTTAAATAACCTCATATCATGCAAGGGTGCATCTTGGAATGGCAAACAGTGTTGCCTAAGGAAGTTTTCTTTTTCTTTGGACGAAAAATTCATTTTCCATTTTTTTGAGTGCCCAAAATGATTTTTTTGTGAAGGACTACCATATATTTGTTGCAAAATTAGACCAAATTAATTTTATAAAATACTAGGCCATATATAATGCACAATTGACCAAATGGTTGGGTGTCAAAAGTTTTGATCCACCTGTCGTGAAAAAGACAAATTTCCGCCGATTCAGTTGGAAGCGGGTCAAATTTGAACTGCAGCTGCCTTATAGTTTGCTCTTTATTTTTCTACAAAAATAATTTCTAGGTACATAAGTATCTATTTGATCAGAGAAACACCAAAAAAATCGAAGATTCAACCACTAGCTAGGAACGGTCATGCCTGCGGTTTTGACCGCATTTTGAAACAGGCATAAAAAATTCAAAAAAATCAAAAAATTGGAATACCTCCGCATTGTGTCATTATATGTGACCAAGTATCCCGAAAAAATTAATAAACTTGTAATACGGTAATTATTTTAAAAAAAGTGTTCTCAGAAATGAGCTATCATGTGTGAAGATTCATGGCTTTCAAGCCAAATGATCAATCTTATGGCCACATTCATGACATAGTTTGTTTAAATGACCTCATATCGTGCAAAAGGGTGCATCTTGGAACGGCAAACAATGTTGCCTAAGGAAGTTTTAATTTTCTTTGGACGAGAAATTCATTTTCGATTATTTAGAGTTCCCAAAATGAGTTTTTTGTGAAGGACCTACCATATATTTGTTGCAAAATTGGACCAAATCATTTTCCTAAAATATTAGGCAATATATAATGTACAATTTACCAAATGGTTGCCCGTCAAAAGTTTTGATCCACCTCTCGTGAAAAATACAAATTTCCATTGATTCAGTTGGAAGCGGGTCAAATTTGAACTGCAACTGCCTTATAGTATGCTCTTTATTTTTTTCAAAAATCATTTATAATTACATAAGTATCTATTTAATCAGAAATACATGGCTTAGTGGCGATACATCGAGGTTTGGACGGTGGCCGAGGGCCCCAACTCTAGAGCGCGTAAACTCGCATGCCCGCCGCGTGGTCACCGCGTGACCGTGATGTTGCCATGTGTTCTGGGCGGACTAGGAATGTCTAGTGGGTTGGGCACTCCCCAGGTAGCTGCTAGGAAGAAAATTATAACATAAGATTCTCATGAGGAGATCGAACTATGCTCAAGCATGAATTAGCAGCCAAGTGTTTGATTAGCGGTACAGGAAATGCACATGGCCAATGGGCGTGAGTTTTGGCTGAGGATGATCATATACTAAGAAGAATGTCTTCACAAACTTTTAGGGAACTCGAGAATATATAAATAACACTTCCTTCACAAAGTGTTGTTCTGAACAAAATAGGAAAATGAATAATGTTGAATTATTTTTGAACTAGGCAAGGAAGGTTTTTGACATATTTGATGAAGATATGATCGAAACAATTTATGAGTATTTTTTGGGAATTTTTGAAACAACATAAATATAGGTTGCTTCACAACCTAGGGCAAAAATTGGCACGTGGACATAAAACATAGGCAAAACTGATGACATGGCGCCTAGTAATCGCAAACCACCACAATTTAGAAGGCTATGACCATCTATTTTGGTCATTAACAACTAGAATAAGGCAGCGGACCAACGCTATTTTCTGTATGACCATTTCGTGTAAGGAAATTACGACCTTTCTGACCAAAATGGTCGCAATGGTTTAGGGTTTGGAGCCCCCCGCATGGCTTTTGACCAGTTGGTCTCAAATGGTCGTAGATTTATGACAAATTCTTCCAGGGTCACTGACAGAAGGTCACAAGTTGACATATTTCTTGTAGTGAGTCCCTGGAGCATTCAGATGCATACTTTTTGGTGCAACAGCAAGCGTTGGAGGATTTTAGCACTAAACAGGACAAAGCTAATAACCTTGCTAAGCTTATTGCCAGCATGGTGGATACCCAGGATAACGTTTCTTGAGCTCTTCTAAAGTTGTTTTAGTTATGGACTTGTTTTGCTGCCGCTTTTATTTGCACTGCTAGCCAATTTAGACGGCCAGTGTATGTAATATGCTGCTTTGTTCCTTATATTTGCACTGGTGGCGAACTTTGACGCCCAGTGGATGTAATATGTGTAATAGCCGTAATAGCCTTGCGTTAGTTGTTTGCTTATTTATTTCCTTATTGTCTTGTTTAGTTGTTTTCTTGTAGTCGTTGCAGTTCTTTTTTCGTGTTTTTCTAGTGGCCACAATAACCATGGCAACCCACGGACTGTTGTAACCATGGTTCTGCTACCTTTTGTAGTGACCATGGCCCTCCACGGGCCGTAGGATCCATGGGCCTTGTATGGACCGTAGGATCCATGGGCCTTCTACGGGTCATACTATTCATGGACAATTAACGGTCCACAAAATGGGCCATAAATGGGCTAGAGTGGAAATCGTATGTTTTATGGCTTGACCATAACGGGCTGTTAATATGGCCATATTTGATGACGCTATGAAAACAACCCAACGGGTTAACGGGCCAAAAACAGGCCGACTGTAACCACGGGCTAAATTTGGCCCACAAGCGGAACAGGCCAGTAATGAGCCATAAGTAATCAAATTCTGGAAATGAGCCCAAGAATAAATGGGACCTTAGAAGGCCAAAAGTTAACACGGGCTAGAAACGGCCGGCGGAATAATGGGTTGTTAATGAGTATTAAGCGATACACTATTCATAATGGGCCAGTTTCATCTCAGGCCTTTAATGGGCCCAGAGTTACAAAGGGCCTCCTATGGGCTGAAAGATGTCATGGGCCATACATGAGCCGGAAGTTATAATGGGATGGAATCATATTGGACGGCCCAGATGACGCTACTGGGCTAAATTCCGGTAGGCTGTAATGGGCCGTCAGTTAGCGGGTTGTAAATGGGCTATATGTGAATAGGCCGTTAACAGGCTTTCCGTGGGCCGGGCCCGCTACATTTTGACCAAGTCAAACGGGTCGGCCTTTCCAATGGAATGGGCCTCTGTTGGGTCGTGCCACATATCGACGTATCATAGGCGCCTTCCGTCCAATGAGTGGATGACATCTGTCCCAACGGTAAGCCGACACATGGTTCCTCTGGCCAATGAGAATTTTACACGTGGAAAATCCCCATTGGTCATGGCTATTAGCGGGTTATCGGATCCAAAATCGGACCCGATAGCATAACGACGACCCGTTATGGTGGATGCCACGTGTCGGTCACCCTTGACGAAAGCACTTTAATGACGCGTGATTTATCATCATGGCAGTGGACACTTCCGTGATGAAATTTTTTGTAATGTCATGGAACACTTCTACGATAGCACATGTATGACTATCTTGATTTTGTCATAAAATTGTCATGGATGTACATGCATGACAGAAAATGTGACCTACTGTGACAAACACGTATCATCACGGAAGTGTATTTTTTAGTGCTTCTTTTAATAGAGAACCGGCTAAAGCATTAACACTTAGTGAATACATGAACTCCTCAAACTACGGTCATCACCGGGAAGTGTCCCGGCTATTGTCACTCCAGGGTTGTCTGATCATAACAGGCAGTAGGTGACTATAGCTTGCAAGATAAGATCAAGAACACAAATATATTCATGAAAACATAATAGGTTCATATCTGAAATCATGGCACTAGGGCCCTAGTGATAAGCATTATCAATCTTAGAACATAATGGATACTAGGGATCAAACCCTAACAAAACTAACTCGATTACATGGTAAATCTCATCCAACCCATCACCGTCCACCAAGCCTACGATGGGATTACTCACGCACGGTGGTGAGCATCATGAAATTGGTGATGGAGGATGGTTCATGATGATGATGGCGACAGATTTCCCTCTCCGGAGCCCCGGACGGACTCCAGATCTGCATTCCCGAGGAAGAACAAGGCATGGCGGCGGCTCGGTATCGTAAAACGCGATGAATCCTTCTATCTGATTTGTTTTCTCCTAAAAAAGAATATATGGAGTTGCAGTTGACGTCGGTGGAGGTCCAGGGGGCCCACAAGAACGGAGGGCACGCCTAGGGGGGTAGGGCGCGCCCTCCACACTTGTGGCTAGGGTATGGGCCCCCTTTTGTTGATTCTTTCGCCAATATTTTTTATTAATTCCAAAACTGATCTCCGTGAAGTTTCAGGTCATTCCGAGAACTTTTATTTCTGCACAAAAATAACACCATAGCAGTTCTGCTAAAAACATCGCCAGTCCGGGTTAATTCCATTCAAATCATGCAAATTAGAGTCCAAAACAAGGGCAAAAAGTTTGGAAAAGTAGATATGATGGAGATGTATCACGTGTCGGGCCGGGGTGGCCCCGTTGTGTGGTGGTGCACACGAGGCCTGCTTGTGGTGGTAGGGGACTTCGGGAAGGGGCAGGTGCCCCCTCCGTTGCATCTGGCGGCTGCTGCGGGTGGTCATCGGAGTTCCCCTGGGCCAGATCCGGCCGCCGAGGTCATCGACCATGCCAAGGTGTCGGCTTTGGGGTGAAAGGCGACCTTCCGCTTTGTTTCGGTCTGCCGCGTCGGTTTGGTGTGTCCTGGATGAGGGTTGGGCTCAGATCCCGTGGCGGCGGCCCGGTTGGTGGTAGCCGGGGTGCTCATGGGAGGAGCACGCGGCTCAGGCACTGTCCGGTCAGCATGGTCGTGTGGGCGGCGTGTTGACCAGGGTGGGTCGTTCAATGCTGGTGTTGTGGTTGTCTGTAAACCAATCCGGTGACGATGAGTGTTGGTCGGGGTGAAAACCCGTTCTGCTTTGCCAGGCCGACGGCGGAAGCGTTCTAGCGTCGTCCCCTTCTTGAAGGCGCTGTTGCGGCATCTCATTTGTCGTCGGAGTGCTCCAGGGGAAACCCAAATCCTTGGATTGGGCGGTGGGGACGCGGTTGTGTTGTTCCCTTGCTGAAAGCGTCGCTTTGGAGCTCATTGTTCGTCTTACACGACTTCTCCTCGCGATGGCCCGCCCACGGTTGAGGGCCCCGACATCTTCGTAGTAGTGCTTATTGTGTTCATCTCATGTTGGTTAGGATTTTGTTGGGGGTAGTGTTGCTGTTATCAGTGTCCTTGTATCCAGCCTTGGGTGGGTGTGGTGTGGTGTGTGTGTTTGTATCGGCAGGTTTCGGTTGTTCGGTGATGCTTTTTCTATAAAGCGGTAGGAAACCTTTTTTCGTTAATGGTGATGGCTTTTTCCTTCACCGGTAAGTACCTCTAAAGATATGCCTGGCCATGTGTACGTGCAAAATACATATATGTTGTCTATTGCACTTTCAGTGTCTTTCAGCGTTTTATTTTAAGGTGTCGGTGTCAACATTTTTGAAATATCGAAAATCTTGGCATTGAAAACATTATATGGTCCAGTAACTTGAAACTGGTTCAAAGTATTGGTGCGCCCCATTGTGATGTACTGGAACTTAGCTCTTTCCTTAACCTGACTCTGATCCAGAGGAGCACTGCACATCATCATTTGCCTAACCACAACCCCTAGCTTCAATATGTTCTCCGATTCGCTGAGTAATTTTCTTCTATCCAATGTCCATAATGTGTTAGCTAGTGCCTTCATATTTGCAACATGAACATTTTTCTTCTGTCCAATGCCCATATTGTGTTGGCTAGTGCATGGCACGCGGAGGTGGCTAGTGGAAAGTTACGTACATATCACATCATTTGTTTGGTGAGAGTGGGTTTTCAACTCCCGGGTGTCCCTACACCCTCTATAAACAGTAAATTCAAAAATAAAAATCTAAAACTTTGCGATATCAAATATGCTCAAACTTTGTAGGTGCTTGCAAGTTTCCATGAAAAAGAAACAAACATTCGAGGAGCTCCACACAAGAAAAAGATTTCATGTTCAAAGTTTTGAGCACTTTTAGCACTGATATCTCTTTCTCATGTGTACACGTTTCTCTATATGTTATTTCGTTACGAAAACTTGCAAGCACCTAAAAAGTTTGAGCATATTTAATGCCACAAAGTTTCAGATTTTTTTTTCATTTTTTAAAATTAACAGTTCATAGAGGGTGTAGGGACACCCGAGAGCTATCACATCTTTCTCTTGTTTCTTTCATCTTCACATGGATAGCACTTCACAGGTCACACGATGGATGTGTACGTAGCACTCGCACCAATAGTCACCAGCTAACTATTTTTGACGTAAAGTTAAATATATTCAATGAATGTATTTGTACCACAGTTCACATCTTCATGGAGAAACACGTCTAGAATTTCACATGAAACAATTTAGAAAGAAGGGGCAATTTCCAGTTTTTCAGCATGAGTCCGTTCCATTTTACGTCTCTTGTTAATTTTTTTCTTGAGGTTGTGTCTCGTTAATTCTTGGTCTTGTTATTCAATTTTCTTAAAAAAGGTTGGTGATTGCCATGTTTATGAAGATTTATTTCCACTCCATGTTTTAAAGGACAAAAGGAATGAGCAATGCAAAACAAAAGGAAGATGAAAGGATATTTTTTTAGGAATAAGATGAAAAGAATCCAGGCTCCATTGCTATTGAACAAACACCGATGGACTAGGCAAGAATTACATTTTTCTTCCATGCTTCGAAACAAGCAAGGATAATTCAGTTCTTTTTACAAGAGAGAACAGAAGGTTACTTCATTCTGCCAAGGAAAGTGGTACAAATTCTACATAGAAAAATCACCCGTCCCAGTACATGCTTACTGTTTGTGGCAGCAGTGGTAGCTAATGTGCTCGGTAACTGCACGGGCGAAGAGAAGCAGGGCCAAAGATGGATCGGCTCTTTCGCACAACTCATATAGGAAAACACATGGCCTGTTTGTTTCACTCCAACATCTCTTCCGTTCAAAGCTAGAGCATGCTGACTTGCTACTATTTGTTACTTGAGGAAGGAATACACTTTGTGATGGGACATATGCGAGCCATATGCCTAGATAATAAGATGGCTGTGTATCTAGTCATGATTATATGACTGCACCATGCATGCAATTCGTTCGTGCTAGCGATGCATTGTTTTTCATACTCTTCACAGGAAGAATGCATGCACAACATGTGTGCTTCACTGGAAATTTAATGGGCTGCTGCTGCATTTGGGCCTCGTGTCGTACACCGCTCCAATCTATACTACTCTATAGTGTATCAGTTTTGAAATGGATCCAGAGCATCAATCATAACCGTTGGTCTCCAAAATCCAAGGGCTAAGATCAGCCGGATTCACCATGAACAGTAGACTGATGTTGCCTCTACTCTGTTCTAGAACATTCACGTGGCCCTTCCAGGAAAAAAAGGCCCATATGTGATGCCTCATGGGCCATATTACCGTTCGAGCGGATGGCGACTTGGACCCAGATAAGATGGTTTGGGAGGAGAATGGGGAGAAAAAAAAGGATAGAGTAACATACAGTTTTTTTTAATGAACCTACAGTATTTTAGATGTGAATGTACAGTTTTTTGTGTGAATATAAAAAACAATTGTGTGTGGAATTCCATTTATCAAAATCACTCTGTTATACTTTTTTCGAGTCATGCTTCAAAATCACTCCATTCTTTTAAGAAGTGCATTGCACGTGCATACATACTAGTAGCCAATAGTTGACCTGCTTAGATTTGTTGTATTTCGTAACGACGGCATGGGTTGCATCTCTACATGAAAACAATTCATTTTCAAAAACGCAGAAAATACTTCTTTCCAGAAGCTATGTTATACAGTTATTAAAAGAATTCAACCTTTTGAAGCAACAACCAGTTTCCCCAGAAAATAAAGCAACGACAGGTTTTCTAATTGATCCACTAGTACATCCTCAAAGATTGTGGGGCCTATTCGTTTGTAAGGAAATGCTCTTGGCATGCTCAGCCACCGATACTCTCCGCTCCACCGAGTGGAGCAATGAGCACCCTTGCTTGGTGTGTTTCATACCTTCATTAGGCAAAATTTTGTCACTGTTGATCACAACCGATAGTTAAACTTCAACCCTCCTTACTTTCATATAAATGTACATTGAATATATTTCCGTCTCTTCCATGAGAATGGGATAGAACTGACAACAGGCTTCGGTTTGCTTGTTTTTGACAGCATGGACGACTATACCACAAGAATAGACAAGCCAATAATTTTTAGTACAAAACACTCTACACGGTTTGCTTGTTCTGAACAAGTACGCATAATTGTACTGCACAGTGCCTTTTGTGTTTTTCTGGCGATTGTTTTTTAGTAACAATTGCCAGAATAAAATTCACTAGATAATACTCCCTCCGTTCCTAAATACTTGTCTTTCTAGTCATTTCAACAAGTGACTACATACGAAGCAAAGTGAGTGAATCTACACTCCAAAATATGTCTACATACATCCGTATCTAGTAGTCATTTGAAATATCTAGAAAGACAAATATTTAGGAACGGAGGGAGTACTTACACACACACTCTTACTCTTGGAGCGTCTATTCCTATGCCAGTACTACCCTGCTGCCTGTTCCTCTGATTACCATTTCATTGGGATTAAGGAAGTGCAAAACAATAATCAAAATTTTTAAGCGCGTCATGATATTAATGGGGATGTAGCTCAAATGGTAGAGCGCCCGCTTTGCATGCGGGAGCCACGGGGTTCGATCCCACGCATCTCCATTACTTCTGTAATTTTCTTTTACCGTTTTGTATGTCTGTGCGGCTTTTTTTAACCAAGTTGAGCCTTTAGAAAACTTTGGGCCGTGTTGGGCCTTAATTAATAGACCTACAATTCGCCTCTCTGTTGGATTTTTTTAGCCAAGTATCGAAAAATAGTTCGCCTGTTGATCAGAGACAATTAACTAAAGGGTCACTTTTATCTAAAAGAAAATTTACCCCTTGCAAGTAGAAGAGATGAAGGTGATGACTAATTCTTTTTATAACAATCTTTACACATCCGAGGGAACTGAAAATATGCACGATGTCCTTGAAACTGTCCCTTGCAAAGTGACACAACAGATGAATGAAATGCTAAATGCTCCATACACAACTGAAGAAGTAAAAATTGCGCTTTTTCAGATGGCTCCCCAAAAGGACCGTGGTTCGGATGGGTTACCAGCCTAGTTTTTTCCAGAAACATTGGGACGTTTGCGGAGAAGCTGTTACAAAGGTAGTGAAACATTGGGACGTTTTCGGAAACATTGTTGAGGGAAATGAAAGTGCACACGAGATAAACACGACTATCTTAGCTCTCATACCAAAGGTAAACAATCAAATACTGCTTACTCAATTTCGCCCTATAAATTTATGTAATGTCCTTTATAAAATGACATCGAAGATAATTGCAAACCGTCTGAATGTTATATTACCAGAAATGATTTAGGAGGAGCAATTTGCATTTGTTCCTAGCCGTCTCATTACAGATAACATCATTGTTGCTTATGAATGTTTGCATTTCATGAAGAGAAATAAGGCCCAGAAGCATAGGCACTGTGCATTGAAGCTAGACATGATGAAAGCCTACGACAGGATGGAGTGGAGTTATTTGAGAGTGATAATGTTGAAGCTGGGGTTCACACAGAGATGGGTATGGTGGACATTATAATGGGCATGGTTACCTCAGTTTCTTTTTTTAGTCTTATTTAATGGGCAGAAGCTGGAAGATTTTCAACCTACAAGGGGTATTCGTAAGTGGGATCCAATTTCACCATACCACTTTTTGCTGGTAGCAGAAGGCCGTGCGTGCCTTTTAAAATCCAGAGTTCACTCATCTAACTTAAAGTGGACTTCAAGTTACTACGTCGGCCCCGCCGGTGAATCATTTGTTGTTTGTAGATGATAGTATGTTGTTTTTCAAAGCAATTAATGAGGGTGTCGAAGTGGTTTCTCTCCTATTGGAAACATATGCTCAAGCTTCTCGCCTGAGAGTAAATAGGGATAAATCTTCTATATTTTTCAGCAAGGGCTGCCCGAAGGAGGGTAGAGGTACCATCAAAAATATTTTGCAGGTCCCAAATGAACAGTTGAATGAGAAATAATTGGGTATGCCATATGATGTGGGTGTTTCAAACAATTGGTCATTTAAATATCTCAACGACGGGTTATGGAGCAAAATACAAGGGTGGGGTAGCAAACAAGGACAACCAAATCCTTATTGCTCCTGGGACACCATGAGCATGCCAAATACATGGGAGGAGTAGGCTTTCGACACTTTGAAGAGCTAGGCAGGCCTGACGGGTACTTGAGAACTCAGAGTAGTTGAGCGCCAGAATTTTAAAAGTAGTGTATAATCCTAACATAGATTTCCTATCCGTTGAACTGGGAAACCATCCGTCGCAAATGTGGAGATCGATCATTGATGGCCATGACACTTTGAAGGTGGGACTCGCGACATGGTAGGATTCGGTTTGCTTGTTTTTGACAGCATGGATGACTATACCACAAGAATAGAAAAGCCAATAATTTTTAGTACAAAACACTCCACGAATTGCTTGTTCTGAACAAGTACGCATCATCATACTGCACAATGCTTTTTGTGTTTTTCTGGCAATTGTTTTGTAGTTTTTTTTTTAATTGTCACCGGGGGAGGGATAGGATCCCCCCACCTGAATTTTTATTGCCAAATCACCCGAGGA
>NC_041385.1:21612934-21617099 GCF_002162155.2 Triticum dicoccoides
TACAAGTATTCCAGCTAACTCATCGCGTCAGAGCACACACCCAAACATCCACATGTGAGCGATCACTGCGACAGAATCGCCCACGCAGTAGAACAATGTCTTCACAACAGCAGCTCAGGATGCAATAAAGGGACGACTCCCGCCCTTGGAACACCATGTCGTTTCGATGCTTCCAAAGCCGCCAACAACAGAGGAGGACAAAGGCGCCCGAAGAAGCCTCCCCGAGCGCACCCCACTCATCAAAATCTTACAGTGAGCCCATCGACATGCCAGTGGCGGTCCCCGCCACACCCACGGCGCGCTAGAATGCACACGCAAACAGACACCCAAACACCAGGTGGTCCGCCGTTTCCAGCTCGGAGCAGATTGGGCATGCATCCCCTGCCCATTCAACAATGGTTTTCCGGAGAAGCACATAGCGCGTGTTGATCCGGCGGTGGATGAGCAGCCACTCTAAGAACTTCATCCGTGGCGGCACGCGAGACCCCAAACGAACGCGGCGTGAGGTAAGACCTGTTGGAGAACGCGGTAATTTCAAAAAAAATCCTACAATCACGCAAGATCTATCTAGGTGATGCATAGCAATGAGAGGGGAGAGTGTTCTCTACGTATCCTCGTAGACCGAAAGCGGAAGCGTTATGACATGTAGTCGTACATCTTCACGATCCGACCGATCCTAGCACCGAAGGTACGACACCTCCGTGATCTGCACACGTTTAGCTCGGTGACGTCCCACGACCTCTAGATCCAGCTGAGGTCGAGGGAGTGTTTCGTCGGCACGATGGCGTGGTGACGGTGATGATGAAGTTATCGGCGCAGGGCTTCGCCTAAGCACTACGACGATATGACCGAGCACTATTAGGGAAAAGCCTAGCAGCAGCGCGGGTTTTGGGCCTATTAGTAGCGCGGGGGCCGGCGCTACTAATAAGGCGCTACAGCTAACTTATAGCAGTAGCGCGGGTGCCACCCGCGCTACTACTACGTCCTTTAGTAGTAGCGTGGGTAAAAACCCGCGCTACTACTACCAGCGCGGGTTTTTTTTGATTTTTTTTGAAAAAATATTTCGATTTTCCCTCTAATTTTCAAATTTCTGAATTATTTTAACCTCAAATCTCTAATCATCCCTCATCGCTGCTCAATTTAATCTCTAATCACCCCTCATCAATCCAAATCATCTAACTTTCCGGACAGTCATCCAGCCTCTCACTACTCCAGCCTGAGCACGCTTAACTTATGGGTTCTATTCTCCCTCGCTTCCAAGTCTGCACTTGTTGTTTTCCTGACAATAGTAAGATGTCAATCCTATTAACCTCGGGAATTTAGCTTGAGCATGAAGTCACACATTTCACTATTTGAGTTTGAAACTATTGTTCTAAAAAATTAGTAACACTGATATTTCTTGAATAATTAGTTTGACCACAGTTTGACCACAGTTTGACCATAGTTTGGCCATAGTTTGACCAGATTTGACCAAAATTCAAAAAAACTAAAATAATTATTTAGTAACACTAATATTCTAGAATAATTAGTTTGACCATTATTTGACCACAGTTTGACCACACAGTTTGAAATTTTTTCGATTTTTTCCACTCTAGATCTTAAAAGCCCCGTAACTTTTTTTCTGTTTGGTTTTTGAGGATTTTGAAAATGTTTAACGGGTTTCCCCCGTTAAATTCGGATGTAACTTTTTGAGTAGATGATTTTTCATATAAAAAACTTTTTCATCCGAGTTAGTATGCAAAAGTTATGCCCATTTTTACAAATTCTTGAGAGATTTTGCAAATAAAGTCGAAATTCATATTTGCAAGTTTTTCCAACAACTAGACCACATATCACATGGGAAACTTATTTTCTTTTATTTTTTGGACATTTTCATCATTTTCTTTTATTTTTTAAAAAAACTGAAAAGGCGATCCACAGGGGGGGTAGAGTTTGAAAATGGGACATTTAGTAGCAGCGCGGTTTTTTACCCCCTCGCTACTACTATGGCACCACTTAGTAGTAGCGAGGGCTAAA
Source organism: Triticum dicoccoides (assembly GCF_002162155.2). NCBI lineage: Eukaryota > Viridiplantae > Streptophyta > Magnoliopsida > Poales > Poaceae > Triticum > Triticum dicoccoides. Next base: position 21,614,951 of record NC_041385.1, read on the forward strand.
AACCAACGCTACTGCTAGCAAACTTAGTAGTAGCGAGGTTTTAGAAACCCGCGCTACTACTATGGCATGTCCCAGGGGGCACGGTAGAGACCGCTTAGTAGTGGCGAGGGTTAAAAACCCACGCTACTGCTATAAACTTAGTAGTAGCGAGGTTTAAAAACCTGCGCTACTGGTAAGTAGCAGTAGCGAGGGTTTTTAACCCTCGCTACTAGTAACTTTTTGTGTATAGGCTTTTCCCTAGTAGTGGAGGTGTGTAACTATGGAGGGGGGCACCGCACACGGCTAAACAATAGTCAACTTGTGTGTCTATGGGGTGCCCCCTCCCCCGTATATAAAGGAGGAGAGGGGAGGCTAGCCGGCCCTCATAGGTGCGCCAAGGGGGGAGGAATCCTCCTCCTAGTAGGAGTAGGACTCCCCCCTTTCCTAGTCCTACTAGGAGAAGAAGGAAGGAGGGGGAAAGAGAAGGAAGGAGGGGGCGCCGACCCTCCCCTTAGTCCAATTCGTACTAGGCCCATGGGAGTGGGGGGGCAGCCCTTGACTGCCCCTCTCTCTCTCCCCTAGGCCCAATAAGGCCCATTACTTCTCCGGTGGTTCCGATAACCCTTCCGGCACTCCAGTTTTATCAGAAACCTCTCCGGAACACTTCCGTTGTTCGAATATAGTCGTCCAATATATCAATCTATATGTCTCGACCATTTCGAGACTCCTCGTCATGTCCGTGATCATATCTGGGACTCCGAACTACCTTTGGTACATCAAAACACATAAACTCATAATACCAATCGTCATCGAACGTTAAGCGTGCGGACCCTACAGGTTCGAGAACCATGTAGACATGACCGAGACACATCTCCGGTCAATAACCAATAGCGGAACCTGGATGCTCATATTGGCTCCTACATATTCTACGAAGATCTTTATTGGTCAAACCGCATAACAACATATGTTGTTCCCTTTGTCATCGGTATGTTACTTGCCCGAGATTCGATCGTCGCTATCGCAATACCTAGTTCAATCTCGTTACAGGCAAGTCTTTTTACTCGTTCTGTAATACTTCATCCCGCAACTAACTCATTAGTCACAATGCTTGCAACGCTTATAGTGATGAGTATTATTGAGAGGGCCCAGAGATACCTCTCCGAAACACGGAGTGACAAATCCAAATATTGATCTATGACAACCCAACAAACACCTTCGGAGACACCTGTAGAGCACCTTTATAATCACCCATTTACATTGTGACGTTTGATAGCACACAAAGTGTTCCTATGGTATTCAGGACTTGCATAATCTCATAGTCTGAGGAACTTGTATAAGTCATGAAGAAAGCAGTAGCAATGAAACTAACATGATCATTATGCTAAGATAATGTATGGGTCTTGTCCATCACATCATTCTCCTAATGATGTGACCCCGTTCATCAAATGACAACACATGTCTATGGTTAGGAAACATAACCATCTTTGATTAACGAGCTAGTCAAGTAGAGCATACTAGGGACTATATGTTTTGTCTATGTATTCACACATGTACTAAGTTTCCGGTTAATACAATTCTAGCATGAATAATAAATATTTATCATGAATTAAGGAAATAAACAATAACTTTATTATTGCCTCTAGGGCATATTTTCTTCAAGACCCTCCCACCCAGATGCAACAAGGCGTAGGCTCTGCTCGTGACCAGGGCACCAGAGCGCGGATGCCCGCGGAGCGGCAACGTGCGCCCATCCGGCCCGGCGGCAGCTGGGGTGTGGTGAAGGAGTGCGATGAGGGCAGCGCGCTTCCCCGCAATGTCCCTAATGACCCGTGCCACCAGGATGAGGTTGAGATCCTGCTCCCAGGCCTGAGCGACGGTGGCCTCGGGGCTACTGGTGTGTGAGTGTGAGCGGGGAAGGCAGTGATCAGAGGGCCACAGGGAAGCCACCAATCGTGCCAAAAGGAGGCTCTTCGCCCGTCTCTCACCTCCATGCGGGTCAAGGCCCGATACAGATGCGGCAGAGACGGAGAGATCGCATATGTGCTCCCGCCTGCAAGACGGCAGCTGCTCGGGAGAAGGAGACACCGCCCGTTCAGCTCAGGCCACGCCACCCACCGCGATGTCGAGGAGTGGAGGCGGTGAAGCATTTTGAGGAGCAGGCAGGAGTTCT
>NC_041385.1:21617489-21630044 GCF_002162155.2 Triticum dicoccoides
GACCTGAGCCCAAGCGACCAAGCATTGGGCGCCCGAGGCGCGATCAGCGGCATTCCACAGGTAGGCGGACCGCAGCGCGTCCATGGCCTTGATGACAGCCGGGGGAAGGACGACCGCTGCCATAGCATAGGTGGGGAGGGAGTCCAGCACAGCATTGATCACAACAAGCCGCCTAGCAGGGAAGAGTAGATGAGCCCTCCATCCGGCAAGGTACTTGTCCAGCTTGGCGATCATTGGTGCAAAGTCTGTCACCGAAAGCTTCTCCCAGGACAGGGGCAGCCCAAGGTAAGGCTGCTGGAACCCTTGAACTGAGCAGGAAAGGGCCACCACGGCCCCAGCCACCACCTCATCCGACGCATGCATATGTACCAGGATGCTTTTGCTGTAGTTGATGCTCAGCCCAGTAGCCGCAACGAAGTCGTCAAGGATGAGCCGAAGATGCGCTGCCGCATGAACGGACGCGTGCATGATGACTAGAGTGTCGTCGGCATACTGGAGAACAATCACAATCGGGGGCTGTTTTGTAGTAACAATTGCCAGAACAAAATTCACTAGATAATACTTACACACGCGCGTGCGCACACACACTCTTGGAGCGTGTATTCCTATGCCAGTACTACCCTGCTGCCTGTTCCTCTGATTACCATTTCATTGGATTAAGGAAGTAATTCATAGTAATCAAGAATGTATAGCGGGGAGGCACGGGGTTCGATCCCCCACATCTCCAATTCTTTCGTATTATTTTGAAAGAAGTATACAAATCACCCCCAAATCTACTCTTTGGGATACATAACCCCCTGAACTCAAAACCGGGACAGATAACACCCTGAAATTACTAAAACCGGGTTAGTAACCCCCTTGAGTGGTTTTTGTCTAATCTAGAGCGGTTTTTATCCCACCATGATGCTGATTACGCGTTGACTGGGCAAATTACGCCGAGAAGGTCCCGTTAGTCAGTTGCCTCTCTTTCCTTTATCACCTCGTCCCCGTCCTCTCTTTCTTTTTCCGTCAGAGCGCCATCGCCTCGAGAATCGCCTCTCCTCTTTCTCTCGCTAGGGCGCTGTCCGCCGTCGCCGCCGTCCCCATCCGGCCTCGCCGCCGTCATCTGTCGCTTGCCCGTCGCCGAAGGAACGAAACCATGTGTCCAGGTGCGTGTGCCTCCATCTCCGTTGCTGCTTTGCTTCGCTTCTGGTGTCGTTCATCGGCGGAATCGCTTCTGGATCATGGAAGCTACTGTGGGCTTGTACAAGTCAGTACTGAAATTGTACTGTCATTGTACCAAATTCTGATTTTTTCATAACACTTCCAAGAAACATTGTACCAAATTCTGAATTTTGCATAACAAGATACAAGACAAATTCTAAACCTTTTTAACATCATACATTCTGAATTTTGCTTAACAGCTTACAAAGAAAAACAACATACATAAATGACTCCCTACTGGACTAATTTCTCCAGGATGCTTCTTCTTCTTCATGACAATCATTCCCAGAAGTGTGAAATGACAAAGCAGAACAGAGCAAGCACAAAGAACAGCTGCAGTTTCTGAATCCTCTTCTTCAGGAGATTAACTTCTCCACGATGCTAACTTCCAAATCACACACATACGCATCCAGCATCTTGTTCTTCGCCAAGTTGGCATTTAGCAGACCATTTTCATTCCTCGACCGTTCCTTCAATCGATACACAACATCCCGCAAAGCATCCTTCGGAACCTCACCGTCCGGATATAAAAAGCAACGGGCTCCTGTAGGAGAACAACAACGTTGATTATTGATTTGGTCCCTCCTTCCAGCGAAGACCGGGCGACGTAGCGCTGTTGCAAGCTGAGAATGCTCGACCACAACCGCAGAGTGCGTGTGCAGGGCACGGCACCGCAACAGTTTCACTGCTACACCACGGACGGCTCAGTCTCGGCCATGGCAATGCGTCGTGCGCCCAACGTCCGGGCGGGAGACTAATAAATTCGAGGAACGCCAAACAGTGGTCGGCCGTACGTACGGATCCATCGTCGATGGCCGCTGCCACTTGTATGAGCTTGCGATTCCGCCGACGAACGACACCAGAAGCGAAGCAGAGCGACAACGGAGATGGAGGCACACGCACCTGGACACATGGCTTCGTTCCTTCGGGGACGAGCAAGCGGCAGACGACGGCGGCGACGACGGATGGCGGACGGCGCCTGCGATTGCCAAGTCCTAGCGAACGAAAGGGGAGAGGCGTTTCTGGAGGCGATGACGCTCTGACGAAGAAAGAAAGGAAGGGGACGAGAGAGACAACTGACTAATGGGACCCACTCAGTGTTTTTGGCTAGTCAACGCGTAATCAGCATCATGGTGGGACAAAAACCGCTCTAGATTAGACACAAACCACTCAAGGGGGTTATTAACCCGATTTCAGTAATTTCAGGGTGTTATTTGTCCCGGTTTTGAGTTCAGGGGGTTATGTATCCCAAAGCGTGGATTTGAGGGCGATTTGTATACTTCTTTCTATTATTTTACCGTTTTGTATGTTTGTTGGACCCTTTTTAATCGCTTGGGCCAATTTAGAAAAATTGGGCCGTGTTGGGCCTGCAATTAGTACGCAATTAGCCTCTATATTGGGCTTTTTTTAGCCACGTATCTGAAAATAGTCCGCCTGTTGAGCAACCAACGGGAGCAACTAACTGACGAGCGTTCCTTTGGGAGCATCGCAACGATCAGCGCCATTTGGCGCGCTCTCAGCCGTTCGCCATGTGTCGCGCTCGGGGCGATTCTTTCGGATTTTATTTTTTTATTTTTTCCGCATGCGTTATTGGCTTTTTAAATGGTTTTTTCTGGGTTTTTTCGAGGTTTTAGGTTTTCCATCGGTCTTTCTTAGTTTTTGGGTCAAAAAAACTTTTTTTTGCGCGAAAAAACATGTTTTTTTATTTTTATTTCGTGAGAGTCACGGTTTTGCATGCGGGAGGCACGGGGTTCGATCCCCCGCATCTCCAATTCTTTCGTATTATTTTACCGTTTTGTATGTTTGTTGGACCCTTTTTAATCACTTGGGCCAATTTAGAAAAATTGGGCCGTGTTGGGCCTGCAATTAGTCCGTAATTAGCCTCTATATTGGGCTTTTTTAGCCACGTATCTAAAAATAGTCCACCTGTTGAGCAACTAACGGGAGTAACTAGCTGACGAGCGTTCCTTTGGGAGCATCGCAATGAGCAGCGCCATTTGGCGCGCTCTCAGCCGTTCGAAATATGTCGCGCTCGGGGCGATTTTTTTGGATTTTATTTTTTTATTTTTTCCGCACGCGTTATCGGCTTTTTAAACGGTTTTTTCTGGGTTTTTTCGAGGTTTTGGTTTTCCATCGGTCTTTCTTAGTTTTTGGGTCAAAAAAATTCGAAAAAACTTTTTTTTGAGAGAAAAAACATGTTTCTTTATTTATTTTTATTTCGTGAGAGTCACTGTTTTACTTCCACGAGAGGCACGATTTTGATTTAGCGAGAGTCATGGCCATACCTGACCATACCTCGGGCCGGGCCGGGCTTCGGGCCGGGCCTAGCCAAGCCCGAAGCAAAAAACCCAGGTCCGGGCCCGGCCCAGCCCGGCCATCGGGCCTATTTTCTGGGCCTGAGCCCGGCCCGAACATGTAACAGCCCGTCGGGCTCCGGGCTGGCCCGGCCCGACCTTCAGAAACATGCAAAAATGACGGGCCCGGGCCCGGCCCGACCTTCGGGCTTAAAATCTAGGCCCTAGCCCGGACCGGGGGCAGCGTCGGGCCGGGCCGAGTCGCACTTTTTCGGGCCGGGCTGCCCATGGCCAGGACTACTCATGGCTGTGCCTCTCGGAAACGAAAAAAAATGTGTTTTCTGTTTTTTTCCTTTCGCGAGAGTCACGGTTTTGCTTTTGCGAGAGCCCCGCCTGTGCCTCTCGAAAACGGAAAAAGAATTGTTTTATATTTTTTTTCCTTTCACGCGAGTCACGGTTTTGATTCCGCGAGAGTCACGGCCATGCATCTCGGAAACGCAAAAAAAAAGGTTTTCTATATTTTTTTTTGCTTTCGCGAGTCACGGTTTTTCTTTCGCGGGAGTCAAGGTTGTGCCTCTCGGAATCGAAAAAAACCGCAATTTCTCTTTCTTATTTCTTCTGAGAGAGGTATGATTTTGCTTCCGCGAGAGGTACGGTTGTGATTTCACGAGAGGCATGGGCGTGCCTCTTTCGAAAAGGGAAAAAACCCGAGCTCCCGGTTCGTTATTTTTGTCCGTTTTTTTATGAAAAATAAATTTGTCAAAACCTACCAACATGGGATTTAGTTTTGAAAATCTCGACAGGAAGAATCCAACGGTGAAAGCGGTTCGAGATTTGGACGCACGGTTTAAGAGATAAAACGTTTTGAATAAACAGATCTACGAAAAAAGTGAAAACTCCCAGCTTGCGACAAGTGGTGCATATGCAGCGCGCCACTTGTCACAATCTGGGGAGGTGGGAGTGATCTTAGCAATGAGTACTCTTCAATTAGTGATCTCAGCAACTAACTAAAGGGTCACTTATATCTCGAAAATAAAAATAAAACAAACGATCACTTTTGTGGGCGCTTCCTCTAAATTTCATTTTCTTTAATTTTCTGTACATGTTTTCGTGTTTGAGATGAGTTTTTTATGGGTTCTTTGCCTCTCTATTAGGCTTTTTTTAGCCACATATCTAAAAATAGTCCGCCTATTGAGCAACTAACTAAAGGGTCACTTATATCTCAAAAATAAAAATAAATTAGAGGATCACTTTTGTGGGCTAAGAGCACTCCAAGAGGTGCGTCAAGCTGCCGCCATGTTGCCCGTGGTGGGCGCTTCCTCTGAATTTCATTTTTTTTAAATTTCTGTACATGTTTTCGTGTTTGAGATGAGTTTTTTCTAGGTTTTTTGGCTTTTCAGTTTACATCTGGTTTCACTATGTTTCAAAGAAAAAAATATCATGAATTTCTTGTTTTTGTGAAACAATTATGCTGTCTCGAGAAGCACATATTTGCTTCTACAAGAAGCACAACTGTGCTTCTTCAAAAAAGGAAAAAATATCGGGTTTTTTTCCTTTTTTGCTTTCACAAGAAACACGTATTTGAATCTCGTGGAGGCACAGCTCTGTGCTTCACAAAAAGGGGAAAAGGTAAAAAAACGTGTTTCTATCTATGAGTTTTTTGGTAAAAAAAATTCTTCGAAAGCTATTAACATGTGTTCTAGTATCGAAGATCTCGACACAAAAAATCCAACGGTGAAAATGGTTCAAGATTTAAATGCACAGTTCAAGAGATAAAATGTTTTGTAAAAATGAATCTATGAAAAAAGAAAAATTCCGGGTTGCGAGAAATGCCACTTGTCAGCCTTTGACAAGATGGGAGTGACCTTTGCCAAGGGTATTGATGAGGATGCAGACCTGGGTAGGGTCCTAGGCCTGACCTATACGTCCTACCCAAGGTCACTACCCTGGAAGATGAAAGGACCAAGAGACAACAAGAGAGCGCCGGTTGAACACGTCGAGTGCAATCCACTCGACGGCCACATCACTCGGAGGTCCTCCTCCCTACTGTCACTCGACCATATGGAGAGTCACTCGACCTACTGAATACCAGGAGTCGCTCAACACTGCAACAGTGAGGCGTTTACTCCGTAGTCTTTAAGATCATTAATAGTACTTAAAGCTGGCGTTATCAGTAACGTCCCTCCTTAATGAACATTGAACCCTCTGTAACCGAGGGGAGCTGGGGCCCTGGCGCACTCTATATAAGCTACCCCCCTCCTCTGGGACAAGGGTTCGCACCCCCTGTAATATCACACACATTATCCAATCGACCGCCTCCAGGCACCGAGACGTAGGGCTGTTACTTCCACTGTGAAGGGCCTAAACTCATAAATCCCGTGTGTACACCTTCACCATAGCTGAGATCTTGCCTCTCGATACCTACCCCCCTTTCTACTGTCAGTCTTAGGACCACGACATTTGGCGCCCACCGTGGGGCAGGTCTCTTGGCGACTTGGTGAAGTTGCAAGTTTTACCGATCATCGTCATCATGGTTTCCGGTGGCGGACTTGTTGAGGGCCGTGAGATCCGTCTCGGCGCGCTCGTTTTCATCACCGACGACTCCGCGTGGCTTCAAGAAGGTCCCCTGGACGTTGAGGTGCTCCCCGTCTGAGGAGCGACGCACTTCCACGCGTGCGTCCGCGACGTCCTTCTCCGGCAGCCGTCGACTCAGTATCAGTCGGCTCTGACTGTGTTTTCCCTCCCCACTGTCCGCCGCCGCAAGCGATCCGGTCGATCGCGACTCCAGCGGTGGGTGAAGCATGTGGCCGCTCGGCGTTCGGTCACCCATCAAGTTGCGGCAATCGAGCCCAACGAAACCCTCCACGGCCTGTTCGATCTGTCGACTGGCTCCGCGGAGACCACATCCGAATGCGACAGCAGCGACCCTGCGGCAGAAGTCTTGATGGCCGACGGGCCCCACGGTCCGCCTGGTTTTTGCCGTGAGGACGGCGAAGACAGAGATGGCGATCCGTCGCGTGTCCACGAGGAATACCGACCCGAACCCCTCTCTTCGTAGCAGAGAGAAGAACTTCGTCACCGCAACATGGATGCACTCCACACGCCCATTGTTGGAGAAACCCCCGAGGCTCGGGCCTTGGAGGAGGTGCGTCTAGCCAATCTGGCTGAGCGCACTCGACTGGATAACCTTCAGCGTGCTCCCGACGAGCGCACTCAGGAGCGGATCCATGAGTCCAGTCAACGACAGCTTTTTCCGCCCCCACCTAAGGTGTACCATACTCGGATTCAGAACCTCGTAGCTGCGGCCCGAATAGCAGTGTCGATTCAGCCTTCCCAGTCGGAGGCTGGCAGAGGGCTGATGCAGATCCGGGCCTTGCTCCGGGCAGCAGGAGAGCAGAACACTGCAGTGTCTCAGTCGCGGAATAGGATTCACAACAGATCCGTGGTAGCGGATACAATCCAGTCAGCCCATAGCCCAAGATCGCCCCTGCAGCGTGAAGGCCGTGGACAATATGATCGTTAGTTCGACCGCGACAATCATCGTCGAGTGCCTCCTAGGAGTGCGTCGTACGTACCTCGGCAGAATGATGACAGACGCCGTCACAGTGACGAGCGTAGAGCTCCAGTCGACCCAAGAGAGCCAGGATTCGATGCGAGATCCATTCTCGTCCAAGGCTTGGTCGACCGGAACAGAGCACATAGAGAAGACCTTGGCAGGGATCGTCTGAGTGGCAGCAGACTGCATGTTTCAGGCCCAGAGTGTTTCAGCAGAGCCATCAGGGCAGCAATAATTCCTCCCAACTTCAGGTTGGCAACCGGAGTCAGTAAGTTCATTGGAGAATCCAAGCCCGAAACATGGCTCGAGGATTACTGAGTGGCTGTGCAGATTGGAGGCGGAAACGATGAGATAGCGATGAAGCATCTCCCTCTTATGTTGGAAGGGTCAGCCCGAGCGTGGTTGACTCAGTTGACTCCAGGCAGTATACACAGTTGGGAGGAGCTAGCTCGAGTGTTCATAAGAACTTTTGAGGACACGTGCAAGCGACCCGCAGGGTTGCCCGAGTTGCAGCATTGTGTGTAGAAGCCAAGTGAGACTTTGAGGGAATTCATTCAGAGATGGACCACTTTGCATCACACCGTTGAGAATGTATCAGAGCATCAAGCAGTATGCGCTTTCAAGGAAGGCGTCAAATACACGGAGTTGGTCTTGCAACTCGGTCGGACTAGGGATATGACTCTGACTCGGATGATGGAGATAGCAACCCGGTACGCTAACGGAGAACAAGAGGATCGACTCCGTAGTGGGAAGAATAAACCAGTCAGCTAAGAGGCCGGTGGGGGTAACTCCAGTCGGAAGCAGAAGCATAAGGCCGAACCAGTGGCACCTGGAGAGATTGCAGCAGTGACTCAAGGAAAGTTTAAGGGAAAACCTAAGGGCCCCTGGCCCCCTAAGAAGGTAAGGGATCAAGCAGGGAATGATGTTCTGGATTTGCGATGTCACATCCACACGAAGAAGGATGAATAAGGTAATCTGATTTACCCGAAGCATAACACTCGGCAATGTCGACTCCTGATCCAGCAGTTCCGAGAGAAACAACCCAATGATAAGGAGAAAGAGTCGGACAAAGATGAGGATGAAAGAGGAAGACGATGGTTATCCCAAAGTAAATTCAACTCTGATGATTTTTGCTGATGTTGAGAGCAAGAGTCGATTGAAGGTCATCAACAGAGAAGTGAATATGGCCGCTCCGGCGGCGATGACCACATACCTGAGATGGTCTCAGACAGCCATCACGTTTGACCAGTCTGACCATGCATCCTGCTCGTGTAGCCACCCTTGGGAGGCGAGCACTGGTGGTCGACCCCGTGGTCGGGGGCACTCGACTGACTAAAGTACTGATGGACGGTGGCAGTGGTTTGAACATTCTTTACGCTGAAACCTTGAAGGGGATGGGCATTCCGATGTCCAAACTTAGCGAGAGCAACATGAGTTTTCATGGTGTTATCCCTGGAAAGAAAGCCGAATCACTCGGCCAGATCGCCCTCGACGTGGTTTTCGGTGATTCCAAGCATTACCGTAAGGAGAAGTTGACATTCGAAGTCGTGGATTTCCAGAGTGCCTGTCATGCCAGCCTACGCACGTTTTATGGCTCGACCATGTTATGTGTATCTCAAGCTGAAGATGCCTGGCCCCAAAGGTGTGATCACAGTTACTGGCAATCGGCAGAAGGCAGAGGAGTGTTTCCAGAAAGGTTCCAAAATCGCCGATGCACAGATGGCAGCGGTTGAATTGCAAGAGTGTCAGAAGAGTGCAGATCCGAGTGATTTGCTCCGAGCCAAGAAGCCTGCTACAGACTCTGCATTTCAGTCGACTGGTGAAACGAAGCCGATTCATATTCACCCGACCGATCCCAATGCTGCACCGACTCATATATCAACAACACTTGACAGCAAATAGGAAGAAGCGCTCATCCAGTTCCTCCGTCAGAACTGGGACATTTTCGCATGGAAACCCTCTGACATGCCAGGTGTACCCAGGGGACTGGCTGAGCACCATTTGCATGTCGACCCCAAGGTAAAACCCATCAAAGAGCACCTTCGGCGGTCTGCCGTGCAGAAGAGAAATGCAATTGGCGAAGAAGTGGCTCGGTTGTTGGCAGCAGAGTTCATCCGTGAAATCTACCACTCCGAGTGGCTAGCCAATGTAGTCATGGTCCCCAAGAAGGATGATTCACTTCGTATGTGCATTGATTTCAAGCATATCAATCGGGCCTTCCCAAAAGATCACTTCCCTCTCCCTCGCATCGATCAGATTGTTGACTCGACTGCAGGGTGGGAGCGCTTGTCTTTCTTAGATGCATATTCCGGGTATCATCAGATCTGCTGTATGGTCCCGATGAAATAAAAACAGCCTTCATCACCCCATTCGGGTGCTTTTTTTATGTCACCATGCCATTTGGTCTTAAAAATGCTGGAGCCACATTCATGAGAATGATTCAGAAGTGCCTGCTCACTCAAATCAGTCGGAATGTGGAAGCATACATGGATGACATTGTGGTCAAGTCTCGCAAAGGTTCCGACCTGTTGACTGACCTCGCAGAAACCTTTGCCAACCCAAGAAGGTAAGATATCAAGCTTAATCCGTCAAAGTGCACATTCAGAGTTCCAGGAGAAAAGTTACTCGGTTTTCTCATTTCCGAATGAGGGATCGACGCCAATCTAGAAAAAGTTGATACCATTCTCCGAATGAAACGCCCCGTGTGAGTGCATGACGTTCAGAAGCTGACTGGTTGTTTGACCGCCTTGGGTCGACTCATTTCTCGTCTCAGTGAAAATGTCTTGCCTCTTTACTGACTGATGAAGAAATTTGATAAGTTCAAGTGGACTGAGGAAGCTGACGCAGTGTTTGCAGAGCTCAAAGCCCTGCTTTCCACCCAGCCTGTGCTCGCTGCGCCAATCAGCAAAGAACCTTTACTGCTTTACATTGCAGCCACTGGACAAGTTGTCAGTACAGTACTCACGGTCGAGTGAGAAGAGGAAGGAAAAGCTTACAAGGTTCAACGCCCAGTTTATTATCTCTCTGAAGTTTTGACTCCATCCAAGCAACGATATCCACATTATCAGAAGCTTGTCTATGGAATATACATGACCATGAAGAAGGTTGCGCATTATTTCTCTGATCACTCCATTACAGTCATCAGCGACGCACCACTATCTAAAATTCTGAATAACAGAGATGCAACTGGTCGAGTGACAAAATGGGCGATTGAATTCCTTCCATTGGATATCACGTTTAAGGCAAAGAAGGCTATCAAGTCCCAAGAAATTGCAGATTTCCTTGCCGAGTGGATTGAGCAGCAATTGCCGACTCAAGTTCACTCGGAGCATTGGACTATGTTCTTTGATGGCTCCAAGATGCTGAATGGTTCAGGCGCTGGGGTAGTATTGGTATCCCCCCGTGGAGACAAGCTTAGTTATGTTCTCTAGATTCATTTTGATTCCTCCAATAATGAAGCCGAATATGAAGCACTGTTATACGGGTTGCGTATGGCCATTTCACTCGGCGTCTGTCACCTTATGGTCTACGGCGACTCAGATTTGGTGGTTAATCAAGTGATGAAGGAATGGGATGTCAGGAGCCCAGCCATGACTGGTTATTGCAATGCAGTGAGAAAGCTGGAAAAGAAGTTTGAAAGTTTGGAGCTTCACCATATACCCATTGAAAAATCAAGCTGCAGATGAGTTGGCAAAGATAGGATCAAAGAGAGTGCCCATTCCCCGAAATGTGTTTTTGGAACATATTCATTCACCTTCAGTTCAGGAAGATCCTTTCACCGAAGAATCACCACAGCCCAAGAGTGCCACAGATCCGACTGAAGTTGAAATCCTAGCCGTGGTCGACTTAGTCATGGAGGTTTTGGTCATCACTCCCGACTGGTAGTGCCATACATTGCATACATTCTTTGGAAAGAACTCCCAGAGGATGAAGAAGAGGCTCTACAGATCGTCCGACGGTCTAAAGCCTTTACTGTGATAAAAGGTCAGTTGTTCAGAGAAAGTGTAACTGGGGTCTGCCAGAAGTGTGTCCTGCCAGAAGAAGGCCGAATAATCCTCAATGATATTCACTCGGGAACCTGTGGTCACCATGCGTCCTCTCGGACCATCGTGGCCAAAGCATACCGAGCCGGATTTTACTGGCCACATGCCAATGAGATGGCAAAAGAAATAGTGGACAAGTGTGAAGGCTGTCAGTTTTACTCCAACATGTCCCATAAACCTACATCAGCTCTGAAGATCATTCCACTCGTTTGGCCTTTTGCTATTTTGGGATTGGACATGGTTGGACCCCTGAGGACCGGCAGGAGCGGATTTACCCATGTGCTAGTAGCAGTCGACAAATTTACCAAGTGGATCGAAGCTAAGCCCATTAAAAACCTTGAAGCAAGTACTGCCGTGAGTTTCATCAAAGAATTGATATTCAGATATGGTGTGCCACACAACATCATCACGGATAACGGATCGAACTTCGACTCCGATGAATTTAGAGCCTTTTGTGCCTCCCAAGGTACAAGGGTCGATTACGCTTCGGTCACCCATCCTCAGTCGAATGGACAAGCTGAGCGAGCGAATGGATGGATTCTCAAGGGACTGAAGCCCCAGTTGATGCGTGACCTCAAGCAAGCAGCGGGAGCTTGGGTTGATGAGCTCCCATTAGTGCTTTGGGGTCTAAGGACAACTCCTAATCGGTCGACCGGACGGACTCCATTCTTCTTAGTCTACGAATCCGAAGCCGTACTTCTGAGTGATTTGCTCCACAATGCTCCCCGAGTCGAACTCTTGTCGGAAGAGGAAGCAGAGAAAGCTCGACAAGATGCAGTCAACCTCCTCGAGGAAGAAAGAGAGATGGCCTTGATTCGGTCGACCATTTATCAACAAGACCTGCGTCAATTCCATGCCAGGAACGTAAGGGGTCGAGCATTTCAAGAAGGAGACTTGGTTCTCCGAGTGGATCAGCAGAAGCCACACAAACTCGCCCCTGCTTGGGAGGTCCCTTTCATCGTCACCAAGGTGCTCGACAACGGAGCATACCGTCTCTTCAGTGTCGAGCACAACAAAGATGAACCGCGCGCTTGGAATGCGGAACTGCTCCGCCCTTTTTACTCTTAAGTATTTAGACTGATGAGATGTAATAAGCAATACCTCTTAGTTTGGCTATCAAAAGACATAATTTTAGTTTGTTCTGAATGATTGTTGTTTATTTCTTTTGTACGTATCGCCTTAGCTGCGAACCTGTTTCGCCTAAGATGAAGTGACAAAAATCCTATTGAGTGGTGAGTCTACCTCTCACTCGGGGGCTTAGCTGCAGTCCAGTACTCGCCTAAGTGACAAAAATCCTACCGAGTGGTTAGTCTGCCTCTCACTCGGGGGCTTAGCTGCAGTCCAGTACTCGCCTAAGTGACAAAAATCCTACCAAGTGGTGAGTCTGCCTCTCACTCGGGGGCTTAGCTGCGGTCCAATACTCGCCTAAGTTTGAAAAATCCTACCGAGTGGTGAGTCT
>NC_041385.1:21630254-21634176 GCF_002162155.2 Triticum dicoccoides
GGGCTTAGCTGCGGTCCAGTACTCGCCTAAGTTTGAAAAATCCTACCGAGTGGTGAGTCTGCCTCTCACTCGAGGGCTTAGCTGCAGTCCAGTACTCGCCTAAGTGATAAAAATCCTACCGAGTGGTGAGTCTGCCTCTCACTCGGGGGCTTAGCTGCAGTTCAGTACTCGCTAGCAGTAGCGCTGGTTTTGTGCTCACTACTAGCGCGGGTAGGGACTCTACTAATAAGACGCTATAGCTATTGCTTAGCATTAACGCGTGCTGGTGCGCGCTACCGCTAGGACAAATAGCTGTAGCGTTTGTTCACCCCCATGCTACTGCTAATGAAACTAGTGGTAGCGTGTTTTCTCTCCATCTCTACTAGTATTCATTTTTTATTTTTTTATTTTTAGTGTATTTATGCGGTTTTCTCTCCATCGTACAAATATTGGTACAATACCAGTTATGAGGTTTACATCATTATGTCCAGTGTGTCAAATGAAGGTGGATTAGGTTCAAGTGGAGGCAATATGTGGTGCATGTCAAAAGTATACAACTAATCCAAACTTGATCTAGTTTGGACTAGTAGTACTTTCGATGTGCACCACATGTTGCCTCCACTTGAATCTAATCCGCCAGCACAAGCTATTTAATCATCATCATAGTAATTACCACCAACATTATTTATTTAATCATCACTAACACTAGCTAATAATCATCATCATAGTCGTTACCACCAACACTAGCTATTTTATCATCATAGTAATAGTGTAGCACATCATCATCCTCAAACTCATTTCTAGCTAGCTAATCACTCCTGTTGCTCTCTCTTAGGTAAAATAACATAAAACATGTGTAGCTCTCCTTCTTGATCAAGTTGGAGCATGCAGATGAACCTGTCTCCTAATCGTGGGATGCGCTTCTGTTTGCTGCCCCCTAGTACTTCTCTGCGCTCCCCATCACATATTTGGTCCAGTCTTGCACTATTAAGCATCCCTCGCAAATCTTGAATGCACTACAATAATCTGTAGGATATCTTGGCCGTAAGCTAATAATACTCATGGTACCTTTAGTCTTGATCCCATAAGGCACAACATTCATCGGGACTCCCTGTTGAAGAACATCGTATGGTGACATACTTAGCAATGAAGTTTAGCTTCAAAAATAATGTATGGAAAAGATGCACTAAGGACAAATATTAAAAATATTACCATCCTTCCTAAATAGATGTGACCGTAGTTCAGTACGAACACTATTGGTCGCACGTTTTCAGTACTAACATTTTTAAATGCAGGAAGAAAATTTGCCTTGACAGTATCAAGATCCGCAAGCCATGAAACATAATGACTGAGCTCCTCGCAGTTGAGTTCAGCTCCGGCACAGTATACGGTCCTGTCTACCAAGCGCTGGACATGTTTGCTTGCACCGAAATAAGCTATCAATAGAAATTAATTGTCAACTATTTTTGAATAAACAATATCAAAGACATAAATATGGTTGAGAAACTCACATTTTGGTATAACTGGAGGCGTCTGCACATCGACCCAGATGTCGGTATTACCTTCAATATCATCTTCTGGACGAATATCAAAGGTGATAACCATATCAGGCTCAAATGCATAAGTCTTGCATACTGCTCACCATGTTTTGCATCCAAAATAGGTGTAGTCGTCTGAATTGTATAATTCTGTGTGGAAAATATAACCATGCTCAGTCTTCAAGTAAAATTTCTTTACCTCCATAGTACGACTGCAACCTATCTTATCCAATACAAAAACTCTTGCATGGCAGGGGATACGCTAGTAGAATAGTAAAAACAAATTATAAGTTGAAGCAAATGAAGCATATGTCATGCTTAATTACGAAAAAAGACTTGTCTTTGTGACTTACTGTATCCACTTCGAAGTTCTCGTCCAACTTGATGCTGAAGCGCCTATCATCATCTAGGAAGATTCCGTCGCACAGGTCGCGCTCGTCTTCGCAGTATTTGCAAATACCGAAATCCTTTTTGTCGTCAGACATTTCCTATGTTCATCGTTAAAACATTAATTCACAGAAAAATCCGGGGCACTCGATATTTCCTACATATTCTGGCACAAGTCATGCCAAAATTCACAGAAAAATCCGGCATGACCTTTGCTAAAATAGGACATATCGAGCGCCTGAAATTTGCCGGAACGGAAATGAATCAACACTCCGGCAAAACATAGGCCACTCGGAGGTGTAACCTGCAAACATGACCGGCCACTTGGGCAAGCACATATCCTATTTGAGCAACACAAGATATACATTTCAAAATATCTTATAGGACTCAAATTAGCATGCATTGAATAAGCAAAAGTAAATCATCTCATGCATGTTCGTACATCGTCCAATATTATCACTGATACATCCCGAATAGTGTCATACATATAACATCACTAATATAACTAAAACCCTAGCACACGACGGGTATCGGCGCGGGCGGTGGACACCCATAGAGAAGGAACCATCACGGGATCATAGCTCCAGTGAGATCCCTGGAGAACCTGCCAGGTATTGGAGAACCTGTGCTCCAACGCAAACAAGTAGCGATGGACGTGCGCGTCCTCCTCACTAACACGGTGACGCACCACCTCCGCGGGGTCGTCGAGCCTCTGGACCGTCACTGGCCCACGCGACCGCCACCAAAGAAGGTTCGGGTCAACGACAGGCTGGCTCCTCACCAACCTGCGCCCCCCGGTAGGTAGCGCCTCCCAGTATCGCCCCGGCGGAGCCCAGTCCCAGACATGGCCCATCTGGTCAAGCAGGTGTCGTCCTCCACCGACTCGACGACGAGGATGCGGGATAGGCATCGTCCACATCGATGCGGGAAAAATTGCTTTACCTAAAAAAATAGCAACAAGTTCTTACTAACATGTTCTATTAATTCAATTAGTTCTTACTGAAAATAAACTTACTATAAATAAAAATAAACTAGTACCTAGCTAATTAGTACCTAGTTCTTACTAACTAATTAGTACCTAGGAACTACTGCTAAGGGTTCATGCTAACTAACTGACTAACACTAAATTAACTAACTAACACTAAAAATAGCCTAGGGTTCATACTAACTAGCACTAAATAGCTAGGGTTCATACTAAGCAAACAAGAGGGATCGGAAGGGGAGAGTGCTTACAGAGGGCGGGGAGAGAGATGGGGTCGTGGGAGACGGCGGCACCGAGGCGCGGTCGAGCGGGGTCGGGGGAGACGGCGGCGAGGCGAGGTCGGGGGAGACGGCGGTGAGGCGGTTCGAGGGAGACGGCGGCGAGGCGGGGCCGGGGGAGACGGCGGCGAGGCGGGGTCGGGGGAGACGGCCGCGAGGCGGGGTCGGGGGAGACGGCGGCGAGACAGTGGCGAGGCGAAGGCGACGAGGGGGAGAAGAGATAGTGGGGAATTGGGGGAGGAAGCAGAGGAGAGGGAATCAGGCCATGCGGAGGGTTAGGTGAGAATAGCTTTAACAGTAGCGTGGGAAGGGAAAACGTGTTGCTGCTAAAATACGTAGTAGTAGAGCCGTTTCTAGAAGGGCGCTACAACTATACCTAGCACGTCTGGAACAGTGTGGCAATTATAGTAGTAGCGCGTTCTGTTCCTGCCGCGCTACTGCTAAGGGGGTAAAAGTAGCACGGTTTTGGCAGACGTGCTACTGCTAATTAGTAGTAGCGCCTCATTTTAACACGCGCTACTGGTAAGATTCTGTGTATAAGGTTTTCCCTAGTAGTGAAGTGACAAAAATCCTACCGAGTGGTGAGTCTGCCTCTCACTTGGGGGCTTAGCTGCAGTCCAGTACTCGCCTAAGTGACAAAAATCCTACCAAGTGGTGAGTCTGCCTCTCACTCGGGGGCTTAGCTGCGGTCCAGTACTCGCTTAAGTTTGAAAAATCCTACCGAGTGGTGAGTCTGCCTCTCACTCGGGGGCTTAGCT
>NC_041385.1:21634595-21643557 GCF_002162155.2 Triticum dicoccoides
AAATCCTACCGAGTGGTGAGTCTGCCTCTTACCCGGGGGCTTAGCTGCGGTCCAGTACTCGCCTAAGTTTGAAAAATCCTACCGAGTGGTGAGTCTGCCTCTCACTCGGGGGCTTAGCTGTAGTCCAGTACTCGCCTAAGTGATAAAAAAGTCCTACTAATCAATATGGGTCGGTCGCAACCCTTCCCGCACCCTCCCCCCGGGAGTCGCACCGTCAAAAAGAAGGATGATATTGTGGTGAGCAGTACTCGCCTAAGTTTGAAAAATCCTACCGAGTGGTGAGCAGCCCTCCCACTCAGGGGCTTAGCTGCAGCCCAGTGCTTGCCTAAGTTTGAAAAATCCTACCGAGTGGTGAGCAGCCCTCCCACTCGGAGGCTTAGCTGCAGCCCAGTGCTCGGCCCTCCCACTCGAGGGCTTAGCTACAGCCCAGTGCTCGCCTAAGTTTGAAAAATCCTACTGAGTGGTGAGTAGCCCTCCCACTCGGAGGCTTAGCTGCAGCCCAGTGCTCGCCTAAGTTTGAAAAATCCTATCAAGTGGTGAGTAGCCCTCCCACTCGGGGGCTTAGCTGCAGCCCAGTGCTCGCCTAAGTTTGAAAAATCCTACCGAGTGGTGAGCAGCCCTCCCACTCGGGGGCTTAGCTGCAATCCAGATCTTGCCTAAGTTCGAAAAATCCTACCGAGTGGTGAGTGATACGTCTCCAAGGTATCTATAATTTTTGATTGTTCCATGCTATTATATTATCTGTTTTGAATGATTATGGTCTCTATTATACACTTTTATATTACTTTTGGGACTAACCTACTAACCGGAGGCCCAGCCCATATTGTTGTTTTATTGCCTGTTTCAGTATTTCGAAGGAAAGGAATACAGAATTAAACCTTCGGCAACGTGATTTTTTGGAAGATTGTCATCCTGGAGACTTGGAGTTCACGTTAGAAGATACTCGAGGAGCCCAGGAGATAGGGGGGCACGCCCCCCCTACTGGGCGCCCCCCTATCTCGTGGACCCCTCGAGCACCCCCCGACCGACTTCTTTCGCCTATATAAGCCTAGTACCCTAAAACCATCGAATATCAACATAGATCGGGAGTTCCGCCACCGCAAGCCTCTGTAGCCACCAAAAACCTCTCGGGAGCCCGTTCCGGCACCCTGTCGGAGGGGGAACCCATAACCGGTGGCCATCTTCATCATCTCGGCGCTCTCCATGACAAGGAGGGAGTAGTTCACCCTCGAGGCTGAGGGTATGTACCGGTAGCTATGTGTTTGATCTCTCTCTCTCGTGTTCTCTCTCGTGTTCCCTCTATGGCACGATCTTGATGTATCCCAAGCTTTGCTATTGTAGTTGGATCTTATGATGTTTCTCCCCCTCTACTCTCTTGTGATGAATTGAGTTTTCCCTTTGAAGTTATCTTATCGGATTGAGTCTTTTATGAGAACACTTGATGTATGTCTTGACGTGCTTATCTGTGGTGACAATGGGATATCATGTGCCACTTGATGCATGTTTTGGTGACCAACTTGCGGGTTCCGCCCATGAACCTATGCATAGGGGTTGGCACACGTTCTTGACTCTCCGGTAGGAACTTTGTGGCACTCTTTGAAGTACTTTGTGTTGGTTGAATAGATGAATCTGAGAATGTGTGATGCATATCGTATAATCATGCCCACGGATACATGAGGTGACAATGGAGTATCTAGGTGACATTAGGGTTTTGGTTGATTTGTGTCTTAAGGTGTTATTCTAGTACGAACTCTTGAATAGATTGATCCGAAAGAATAACTTTGAGGTGGTTTCGTACCCTACCATAATCTCTTCGTTTGTTCTCCGCTATTAGTTTCTTTGGAGTGACTCTTTGTTGCATGTTGAGGGATTGATATATGATCTATCTATGTTATTATTATTGAGAGAACTTGCACTAGTGAAAGTATGAACCCTATGCCTTGTTTCCTACCATTGCAATACCGTTTACGCTCACTTTTACCACTTGTTATCTTGCTGTTTTTATAATTTCAGATTACAAATACCTTTATCTACCATCCATATTGCACTTGTATCACCATCTCTTCGCCGAACTAGTGCACCTATACAATTTACCATTGTATTGGGTGTGTTGGGGACACAAGAGACTCTTTGTTATTTGGTTGCAAGGTTGTTTGAGAGAGACCGTCTTCATCCTACGCCTCCTACGGATTGATAAACCTTAGGTCATCCACTTGAGGGTAATTTGCTACTGTCCTACAAACCTGTGCCCTTGCAGGCCCAACAACGTCTACAAGAAGAAGGTTGTGTAGTAGACATCAAGCTCTTTTCTGGCGCCGTTGCCGAGGAGGCTAGGTAAGCGGTACTCACACCCCGTCAATCAAGCTCTTTTCTGGGCGCCGTTGCCGGAGAGGCGAGTGCTTGAAGGTATATCTTTAGATCTTCCAATCGAATCTTTTTGTTTCTTGTTTTATCACAAGTTTAGTTCATAAAAGAAAACTACAAAGAAATGGAATTAAGTTTGTCTCTTACGCTTCGTCTGTTTAATATCTTTCGTGAGTATGATGAAAAGGAAAATTGTGCTAAAGTGCTAGAAGAAGAATTACATAGAATGTCGGGCATGAAATATGTGAATGATGAGCATGATTGCAATGTTGTTAGTATGAATTTCTTGAATATCAATGATGCTAATGATATGCAAAGCCACAAGCTTGGGGATGCTATGCTTGATGAAGATGATATTTTTGTCCCCCAAGTTTTGATGAGCAAATTTATTATGATGAAATCATGCCTCCTATATATGATGATTATATTGATGAAAGTGGGTTTGGAAGAGTGTCAACTTTAGGAAGTAGTGATCCCACTATTTTTGAGGATGTTGAATCTTATTGTGATGAACATGAAAGTGTATTTGGAAGAGTGTCAACTTTATTTAGTGATGAATCCACTATTTCGGAAGAGGTTCCAATTGATTATGAGAACAAAGTTGCTATCTATGATGATTATTGTGATGACTTGTATGCTATTAAGAATAATGATAACCATGAAACTTGTCATCATGATTTTAGTTTCCAATTGGATTATGCCTCACATGATAATTATTTTGTTGAGTTTGCTCCCACTACTATTCATGAGAAGCAATTTGCTTATGTGGAGAGGAGCAATTTTTCTATGCTTGTAGATCATGAAAAGAATGCTTTAGGTGCTGGTTATATTGTTGTATTCATTCATGATGCTACTGAAAATTACTATGAGGGAGGAACATATGCTTGTAGGAATAGCAATAATATCAAGTTTCCTCTCTATGTGCTTAAAGTTTTGAAGTTATGCTTGTTTTGCCTTCCTATGCTAGTTGATTATTGTTCCCATAAGTTGTTTGCTCACAAAGTCCCTATGCATAGGAAGTGGGTTAGACTTAAATGTGCTAGTCATATTCTTCATGATGCTCTCTTTATGTTTCAAGTCTTATCTTTTATGTGAGCATCATTGTCATCATCATGCCTAGCTAGAAAAGGCATTAAAGAAAAGCACTTGTTGGGAGACAACCCAATATTTACCCTTACTGTTTTTGTGTGTCCGCGTGATTATACTACTGTAGTAATCATGTTTTATAGCTTTCGTTTCAATAAAGTGCCAAGTAGAGCCTTTGGGAAGACTTGGGTGAACTCTTTATGATCTTGCTGTAAAAAACAGAAACTTTAGCGCTCACAAGAATAGCTGGCATTGTTTAATGGAGAGTGATTTTAGGTTGATTCTTTTTGAAGATGATTAATATACAAATTCCTAAGGTCCAGAAATTTATTTCAGAATTTTTTGAGTTCCAGAAATATACGTTTGATACAGATTACTACAGACTGTTCTGTTTTTGACAGATTCTGTTTTCATTGTGTTATTTGCTTATTTTGATGAATCTATGGCTAGTATGTAAGGGTATGAACCATAGAAAAGTTGGAATACAGTAGGTTTAACACCAATATGAATTTAGAATGAGTTCATTACAGTACCTTAAAGTGGTGATTTACTTTCTTACACTAACGGAGCTTACGAGTTTTGTCTTGAATTTTGTGTGGTTGAAGTTTTCAAGTTTTGGGTAGAAGATTCGATGGACTATGGAATAAGGAGTCGAAAGAGCCTAAGCTTGGGGATTCCCAAGGAACCCCAAGGTAATATTCAAGGACAACCAAGAGCCTAAGCTTGGGGATGCCCCGAATGGCATCCCTCTTTCGTCTTCGTTCATCGGTAACTTTACTTGGAGCTATATTTTTATTCGCCACATGATATGTGTTTTGCTTGGAGCGTCATTTTTATTTGTTAGTTTTTGCTTTCTGTTAGTTAGAATAATGTTTTGCATCTTTAGTTTCAATAAAAATGTCAAGGATAGCCTTTGCCATGCTTGTTTTGCTAGTATACATGTTGCTGTTTGAAAACAGAAAGTTTACTGCTGTTGCAAAAATTCCCTAGAAAAGTCAGAGAATGGTATAATGTTGAATTTTTTTGCATATTGAGATATGATAAATCTTCTACAGCGTAGTATTTTTATTATAATTTTTGGAGTAAGGGAAGTATTGATACTCTTGCATTCTTTACAGACTGTACTGTTTTGGCAGATTGCTGTTATATTTGCATTGTTTGCATATGTTTGCTTGTTTAATGATTCTATTTGAGGATAGGAGTATTAAATATGCATAGGCATTTAGTATGCAATGTTGAATAATAATTTTAGTAATTTGTTACAGTACAAGATGATAAGGTTTTCCATTGGTTTATACTAACCTATCTCACGAGTTCTTGTTGAGTTTGTTGTGGATGAAGCTGTTGATAAATAGAGAAACCATGATATAAGAGGAATTAAGGAGACACAAAAGCTCAAGCTTGCCCAAGGCACCCCAAGATAATATTTAAAGAAGTCTCAAGCGTCTAAGCTTGGGGATGCCCCGGTAGGCATCCCACCTTTCTTCTTGAACCACTATCGGTTAGTACCGGTTGAGCCTAAGTTTTTGCTTCTTCACATGAGTTGTGCTATCCTTGCAATGTCATTTTATTTTGTTTTGCTTGCTGCTTCAATACAATACCAAGTTCTGAAATTCTTAAATGTTAGAGAGTCTTCACATAGTTGCACAATTATTTGACTACTCATTGAACTTCACTTATATCTTTCAGAGTAGTTTGTTGTTTGCTCTAGTGCTTCACTTATATCTTTTAGAGAACGGCGGTGGTTATATTTTGAAGAAATTGCTAGACTCTCATGCTTCACTTATATTATTTTGAGAGTCTTAAATAGCAAGGTAATTTGAATGAAAACTATCATAGGAAGTGAATTGGATGCTATGATCAATATGTTGCTTGATAATTGTTTTGAGATATAAAGGTAGTAATGTTAGAGTCATGCTAGTGGGTAATTATGAAATTGAGAAATACTTTTGTTGAAGTTGGCAAGTCCTGTAGCATGCACGTATGGTAAAAGTTGTGTGACAAATTTGTTGCATGAGGTACTCTTTTGATTGTCTTCCTTATGAGTGGCAGTCGGGGACGAGCGATGGTCTTTTCCTACCAATCTATCCCCCTTGGGGCATGCGTAGTAGTACTTTGCTTCGAGGGCTAAGTAGACTTTTGTAATAAGTATATGAGTTCTTTATGACTAATGTGAGTCCATGGATATACGCACATTCATCCTTCCACTTTGCTAGCCTCTCTTATCACCGCGCAACTTTCGCCAGTATTGAACCCATTATTTACCTTCCTCAAAACAGCCACCATACCTACCTATTATGGCATTTCCATAGCCATTCCGAGATATATTGCCATGCAACTTTCCACCGTTCCGTTTATTATGACACGTTCCATCATTGTCATATTGCTCTTTGCATGATCATGTAGTTGACATCGTATTTGTGGCAAGGCCACCTTCATAATTTGCATACATATCGCTCTTGATTCATTGCATATCCCGGTACACCGCTGGAGGCATTCATATAGAGTCATATCTTTTTCTCGCTTTGAGTTGTAATTCTTGAGTTGTAAGTCCATAAAAGTGTGATGATCTTCATTATTAGAGCATTGTCCCAGTGAGTAAAGAATGATGAAGACTATGATTCCCCCACAAGTCGGGATGAGACTTCGGACTTTATAAAAATAAAAGAGGCAAAAGAAGCCCACCAAAAATACAAAAGAAAAAAAAGAGAAAAGAAAAAAAAGAAAAGAAAGAGAAAGAAAGAAAAAGAAAAAAATAAAGAAAAAATAAAATGAGAGAAGGGACAATGCTACTATCTATTTTTCCACACTTGTGCTTCAAAGTAGCACCATGATCTTCATGATAGAGAGTCTCCTATGTTGTCACTTTCATATACTAGTGGGAATTTTTCATTATAGAACTTGGCTTGTATATTCCAATGATGGGCTTCCTCAAAATTCCCTAGGTCTTAATGAGCAAGCGAGTTGGATGCACACCCACTTAGTTTCTTTTGTTGAGCTTTCATACATTTATAACTCTAGTGCATCCGTTGCATGGCAATCCCTACTCACTCACATTGATATCTATTGATGGGAATCTCCATAGCCCGTTGATACGCCTAGTTGATGTGAGACTATCTTCTTCCTCTTTTTGTCCTCACAACCACCACCATTTACCACCTTAGTGCTATGTCCATGGCTTGCGCTCATGTATTGCGTAAGAGTTGAAAAAGCTGAAGCGCGTTAAAAAGTATGAACCAATTGCTCGGTTCGTCATCGGGGTTGTACATGATGGGAGTATTTTGTGTAATGAAAATGAAGCATGGCCTAACTATATGATTTTGTAGGGATAAGCTTTCTTTGGCTATGCTATTTTGATAGGACATGATTATTTGTTAGTATGCTTTGAAGCATTATTATTTTTATGTTTTGTAAGTTTTTGTCTTGAATCATTTGGATCTGAACATTCATGCCGCAATAAAGAGAAATTACATTGAGAATCATGCTAGGTAGCATTCCACATCAAAACTTCTGTTTTTATCATTTATCTACTCGAGGACGAGCAGGAATTAAGCTTGGGGATGCTTGATACGTCTCCAACGTATCTATAATTTTTTATTGTTCCATGCTATTATGTTATCTGTTTTGAATGATTATGGGCTTTATTGTACACTCTTATATTACTTTTGGGACTAACCTACTAACCGGAGGCCCAGCCATATTGCTGTTTTATTGCCGGTTTCATTATTTCGAAGGAAAGGAATATCAAATGGAGTCCAAACAGAATGAAACCTTCGGCAACGTGATTTTTTGGAAGATTATCATCCTGGAGACTTGGAGTTCACGTCAGAAGATACTCGAGGAGCCCAGGAGATAGGGGGTTCCCCCCTACTAGGCGCGCCCCCCTGTCTCGTTGACCCCTCGAGCACCCCCCGACCGACTTATTTCGCCTATATAAGCCTACGTACCCTAAAACCATCAAATATCAAGATAGATCGGGAGTTCCGCCGCCGCAAGCCTCTGTAGCCACGAAAAACCTCTCGGGAGCCTGTTCCGGCACCCTGACAGAGGGGGAACCCATCACCGGTGGCCATCTTCATCATCCCAGCGCTCTCCATGACGAGGAGGGAGTAGTTCACCCTCGAGGCTGAGGGTATGTACCAGTAGCTATGTGTTTGATCTCTCTCTCTCTCGTGTTCTCTCTCGTGTTCCCTCTATGGCACGATCTTGATGTATCCCGAGCTTTGCTATTGTAGTTGGATCTTATGATGTTTCTCCCCCTCTACTCTCTGGTGATGAATTGAGTTTTCCCTTTGAAGTTATCTTATCGGATTGAGTCTTTTATGAGAACACTTGATGTATGTCTTGCCGTGCTTATCTGTGGTGACAATGGGATATCATGTGTCACTTGATGTATGTTTTGGTGACCAACTTGCGGGTTCCTCCCATGAACCTATGCATAGGGGTTGGCACACGTTCTTGACTCTCCGGTAGAAACTTTGCGGCACTCTTTGAAGTACTTTGTGTTGGTTGAATAGATGAATCTGAGATTGTGTGATGCATATTGTATAATCATGCCCACGGATACTTGAGGTGACAATGGAGTATCTAGGTGACATTAGGGTTTCCGTTAATTTGTGTCCTAAGGTGTTATTCTAGTACGAACTCTTGAATAGATTGATCTGAAAGAATAACTTTGAGGTGGTTTCATACCCTACCATAATCTCTTCGTTTGTTCTCCGCTATTAGTGTCTTTGGAGTGACTCTTTGTTGCATGTTGATGGATTCTTATATGATCTATCTATGTTATTATTGTTGAGAGAACTTGCACTAGTGAAAATATGAACCCTATGCCTTGTTTCCTACCATTGCAATACCGTTTACGCTCACTTTTACCACTTGTTACGTTGCTGTTTTTATAATTTCAGATTACAAATACCTTTATCTACCATCCATATTGCACTTGTATCACCATCTCTTCGCCAAACTAGTGCACCTATACATTTACCATTGTATTGGGTGTGTTGGGGACACAAGAGACTCTTTGATATTTGGTTGGCGGGTTGTTTGAGAGAGACCATCTTCATCCTACACCTCCTATGGATTGATAAACCTTAGGTCATCCACTTGAGGGAAATTTGCTACTGTCCTCCAAACCTGTGCACTTGCAGGCCCAACAACGTCTACAAGAAGAAGGTTGTGTAGTAGACATCAATGAGCAGCCCTCCCACTCGGGGGCTTAGCTGCAGCCCAGTGCTCGCCTAAGTTTGAAAAAGCCTACCGAGTGGTGAGCAGGCCTCCCACTCGGGGGCTTAGCTGCAGTCCAGAGCTTGCCTAAGTTTGGAAAATCCTACCGAGTGGTGAGCAGCCCTCCCACTCGGCGGCTTAGCTGCAGCCCAGTGCTCGCCTAAGTTTGAAAAATCCTACCGAGTGGTGAGCAGTCCTCCCACCCGGGGGCTTAGCTGCAGTCCAGCACTCGCCTAAGTTTGAAAGTCCTACCGAGTGGTGAGCGTGGCTGCAGGTCGACCACACA
>NC_041385.1:21643919-21655016 GCF_002162155.2 Triticum dicoccoides
AAGGACGAGATTGTATGCACCAAACGATTGGCCCCTTGCTGATGACAGGAACGTCAAGACCATTGTTGAGTACCTCGCTGATGAGCTGATCAATGCTGCCAAAGGCTCATCCAACGGATCAACTGTTGATTCTTCTTCAGCACCTGAATCAAACAATGAGAAACCGATCCAAGTGAAGAACCGATTTCACTCGAAGATAAACCCAACATATTCAAAGATAAATCCAGAGGTTCCTAACTGCAGATTAAAAGTACTCGGGCACCAGGCCCGAAGGAGTTTTAATGGTTACAAAATCACTCGGCATTCCGAGGCAAATAAAGGTGAAGCATAATGTTTTTTCAATCACTCGGCGGGAGAAGGACTGGCCGGATCACAGAAGCTGTCGAGGTCGATGCTGTCGGCAATGCGAGTGGCTGCCTCGAGGAAGGTGTCCATGAAGTCCTGGAAAGAGTGCTTCTTAGTATTCGGTACTTTGAGAGCTGCTAGCTTGTCTTCCTTAGCCTCCTTGCAGTGCACTCGGACCAACGACAAGGCGACATCAGCACCACAGCGAGCGGAAGATTTCTCCCACTCTTGCAGTCGGCCTGGAATCTGATTAAGTCGAGTCATTAAGGACTCGAGGTCTTGAGACATCTCCGCCTGAGGCCAGAGTTTAGCATCCACTTGGGTCATCGCCGCCTTCAGTCGAGCCAGATAAGCAACTGCACCATCCAAGCGCGACTCCAATCGCAGCAGATTCATTGCAACGTCATATTTCACAGGACAATTGATGGGGTCGAGACCCGTCTCGACCCGCCTAGTTTCAGCTTCAAAGTCCTCACACAATTCTGTCCCATTGCGAAAAACAATGAGTCGACAGCATCACAACAATGTTTAGTCGGCGACAAATTAACTACAGTCAAATGATCATACCTTGAAGCTTCAGAACAAGTTTCACGACGAGTTGCTCCACATAGGACTCTAGCTTGTCTTTCTTGGTCCTGAGGCCACCGACTTCAGTGGTCAGATTCTCCTTGTCCTTCCTCAGCTGCTCAACTTCTCTATTAGTGTCCGAGACGACAGTCTTCAGCTTCGCGTTCTCCTCCTCCAATTTGCCGACTGAAGCCAGCTTCTTGTCCGCAAGCTTCGTCTTCTCACGTGCTTCCTTCTGAGCAGCTGCCAGATCCAGATCCTTCTGCTCCAAAGCCTCCTTCATCTTCTCTAAAGAAATAACACTCTTCAGACGAGACTGAAGTTGGCGATTTTCACTACGTACATCTGCTTGTGTGAAATCACTCGGTTCAAAGAGACTGAAACAAAAACCAGTGCGGAATGTGAGCTACAAAGTAGACAAAACGGTCGAATGTTTACCTCCCATGATGGCCGTTTCTTCTTGAGCAGTCTTGATATTCTTTTTCGCGAGTTCAAGGTCAAGTTCAACGCTGATATGCTTCTTCTTTAATTTGGTGAGCCGAGCTCCAAGATCACAAGACCTCTGCAGCCAGAAAGACAGACATGTCAGTCGACAGAAATAAGCGACAGTCACGGAGAAGAATTACTCTAAGACTATGGCCGAATCAAATATTCAACAGTAGTCTCGGGGATTACACCTAGTGGGTGCACTTAGCGTGCCCCCACTGGTCCAGATCAATACTCAGCAGGGTCTGCCCAGCGTTAGTTCAAAAAAAAGAGGAGAGAGAGTACATTCTAAGACCTCAGT
Source organism: Triticum dicoccoides (assembly GCF_002162155.2). Lineage (NCBI taxonomy): Eukaryota > Viridiplantae > Streptophyta > Magnoliopsida > Poales > Poaceae > Triticum > Triticum dicoccoides. The sequence continues at coordinate 21,645,619 of NC_041385.1, forward strand.
CGACTGCCAGCAGTCGACCGTGGTCTCGGGGATTACACCCAGTGGGTGCACTCGGCGTGCCCCCACTGGTTCGAACAGTTTACTGGGACTCAACTCAAGGCGAGCAGAGTTGAAGATTTCCTAAATTCTAGACAAAGGGACACCCCAGTGGGTGATCAGATATAATGATATAAAGGCAACACTCAAAAGTTGAGTCGAAATTTTGCTGACCTGGACATTGGTCTGTAGAGCAGTGCTGACGTTGTAAAGTACCTGACTAGCCTCATGCATCACTTTCACCTGCTCCCTGACAAGGTTCACCTGACGAAGAGCTTCCCTAGCGGCACTCGGTGAATCATCCGGAGTCTGATACGCAGCAAAAAGGGATGGCTGCAGAGCAGCCGAAGTAGTCGCTGGGTCAGAGGCGTGGGGTTGCACTGGAGCAGCAGGAGTTGGTGCAGTCGAGTCCACCGTACGATCAGTCGTTAGTGGGCTGGCAAACGTAACGCTGGTCCGAACAGGCTCTCCAGAACGATCGACCGCCGCCTCAAGCGCCAGCGTCGACTGACGAACCTGAACTTCAAGCCTCCTCTTGCCAGAGCTCCCGCTCCTCCTCTTCCTCTCCTGTAGAGGCGCCTCTTCTTCTTCATCAAGAAGCACAACAACTTCTTGTGGAACTACAGAAAGAGAGAAATTTCAGAAATTCCGCCGATTGACAATCTACTCAACTTAACGAAGCTTGGCCGATCGGACTTACCGACTCGTGAGGTGGCCTCTTTGTCTCCTGGCGCCTTGTCAATGTCCATGTCAGTGGCAGCAGAGGTGGGACTGGAAAGACACATGAATTAGTTGGTCAGAACAAGAAAATCCTCAGTCGACCTATGAAAATGCAAGCGAGATACTGACCCCGAAGCAACAGGGACATCCATCTTAATTCGTGGAAATGTCTTTTGGGCCTTAGGAGGAGCAACTTTAGGCTGCTTGGCCACCTTCTCCGTCGGCTCCGGGGTCGACATCCGAGTGCGCTTGTGAGTATTGACACTCGGGACCATGCTTTTTCCGCGCCCGCCAGACGGATCATGCTGCTGTTTGGATTGACGTTTGGAGCGCGGTGGTGAGTCAACTTCTTCCTCCTCGTCTGACTCCTCGCTCTCCTCCTCCTCCTCTTCTCCCGGAGACTCCCACTCACCACTCTCCTCCGCACTATCCTCCCCCTCCTGTCCTTCTCCAAAGCTTGTTCACCGTTGGGCATCGAATGCATCTCAGTGAATACCTGCAGAACAAATTGGTCGAGTGAGAGTCAGTCAACATCAAGTACAGTTGGAGCGTGAGCTGGAAGTAGTCGGAACAAAAAGTATACCTTGTCGGGCGGGTTTCCGTCACTGAAGGGGACGACTCGCCTGGATCCTCCGGGGGTGTCCTGGTTGCCTGTGATGCTCCTCAGCCACAAAGCCACGGTTTCAGACGGCACTTCTTCTGGATGGACCCGAGCGGTATCGTCCGGTCCGGAATACAGCCACATCGGGTGATCGCGGTAATGGAGAGGTTGGATGCGTCGACTGAGGAACACTTCCAGCAAGTCCAGACCGGTAACGCCGTTATTGATGAGCTGGACCACTCTATCCACCAACATCCTCGTCTCCATGGTCTCAGCAGCGGTTACTTTCAGTGGGGCAGGAGCCTGAACACGGTCAAACGAGAAGTGGGGAAGACCAGTCGTCTAACCTGGAGCTGCAACATCCTGGCAGTAGAACCTGGTCGACTGCTAGCCTCTAACAGATTCAGGGAGAGTCATGGAGGGAAAGGCACTCATATTCCTCTTTTTGATACATAAACCCCCACACATCTGGATGACATGGGGTTTCGAGTCACTCGACTTCGCCTTTTTTACCGACTGGGAACGAACGGTGAAGATATGTTTGAAAAGACCCCAGTGCGGTCGACACCCTAAGAAGTTCTCGCACATCGATACAAACGAAGCTAAATATGTGATGGTGTTGGGAGAAAAATGGTGGAGCTGAGCGCCAAAGAAGTTCAGAAGTCCTCGGAAGAAAGGATGCGGAGGGAGCGAGAAACCCCGGTCGACGTGAGTGGCAAGCAGAACGCACTCACCCGGTCGAGGCTGCGGTTCCGTCTCCCCCTTCGGCAGCCTCACCGCTCCCTTGGCAATCAATCCGGACTCCTCCAGTTCGGCCAGATCCTCCTGTCGGACCGAAGATCGGATCCAATCGCCCTGGATCTATCCCGGCGGCAGCCCCGCACGCGACGACGACCCGCATTCTGCTTCTTGCCTTTCGCCGCCCCCGTCGCTTTCTTAGCGCGCTCTAGCGCCGCCATCTTGTCCTTCACCATGGCTGGGAGCATGAGTGTCGAGAGCGGAGGTGTTGGGCGCGGTGGAGAAGCAGAGGAGAAAGAAGAGGGAACAGGCGTGCACAGTGCAAGCGCCTCGGCCCCGTCGCCTTATAAAGGGTCACCTCCGAGTGACTGACGCATGGGACTAGGCAATCCCGTCAAATCCCGCAATAGTTGCACGCAGCGTACGTGGCGAAAAAGGCGGCGCAGTAATCGAGGCATCGCTACTTATCCGGACCACCTGTTTCGGCGCTCTCCGGCCCACGCGCTTCCCCAAAATTTCGTATCCCGCGAAATCCGGGATACACTGCAGGCAATCGCGCCCAAGATCCCGCGCTCCAACACAACACTCGACACATGAGGCCACCAGTTCAATCGACAGCTGACTGAATGGATCAAGGCGACTGAGTCGACACCGAAGTACCAATGCGGGCGTTCAGTCTTGTAGAAAACACTCGTGAAGACACGAAGCTCGGAGCAGGTTCAACTTCGACCTACTTTCCACTCGTACCTTAATCCATTCGGGGGCTACTGATGAGGATGCAGACCTGGGGTAGGGTCATAGGCCTGACCTATACGTCCTACCCAAGGTCACTACCCTGGAAGATGAAAGGACCAAGAGACACCAAGAGAGCGCCGGTTGAACACGTCGAGTGCAATCCACTCGACGGCCACATCACTCGGAAGTCCTCCTCCCTACCGTCACTCTACCAAATGGAGAGTCACTCGACCTACTGAAGACCGGGAGTCGCTCAGCACTGCAACAGTGAGGCGTTCACTCCGTAGTCTTTAAGATCATTAATAGTACTTAAAGCTGGCGTTATCAGTAACGTCCCTCCTTAATGAACATTGAACCCTCTGTAACGGAAGGGAGCTGGGCCCTGGTGCACTCTATATAAGTCACCCCCTCCCCTGGGACAAGGGTTTGCACCCCTTGTAATATCACACACATAATCCAATCGACCGCCTCCGGGCACCGAGACGTAGGGTTGTTACTTCCACTGTGAAGGGCCTGAACTCGTAAATCTCGTGTGTACACCTTCACCATAGCTGAGATCATGCCTCTCCATACCTACCCCCTTTCTACTGTCAGTCTTAGGACCACGGCAGGTATCCCTTAACTAATACTCCATCCATCTCAAAATAAGTGTCTTAACTTTGTACTAGCTCTAGTACAAATTTATACTAAACTCAAGACACTTATTTTGGGACGGAGGGAGTATTTCATTCATGATCGCATGGTACACTAATTATTTTTATCTATCACCCCCTTATAGGTACGAGGAAGCTTATCTGAGGTCGATCCATCGGCCCGTAACACGGAACTGGCTAGCATTGTGTTTTACCGGTAAATCATGAGTGGACATGCAGCCACGCGAGGTCGATATCATGTCCGCCCATTCCCATGTGATTCGTGCAACTTTTGTACGAGGAGCATGTATAGCAATTTCTGCACACAATGTCAACCTGGTATAGTTTCAGTATTCCACAAGCAATGAGCATGCCCCCCACCACACAATAACTACACTGATCCCATGCTATTGATTAGAGGGGGGTGTCGTGGTTCTAAGCCTGACAGTAGAGTGGGGGTAAGTATGGAGAGGCAAGGTCCTAGCTATGGAGAGGTCGTAAGCACAAAGGATGTACGAGTTCAGGCCCTTCTCGGAAGAAGTAACAGCCCTACGTCTCGGAGCCCGGAGGCGGTCGAGTGGATTATGAGTGTATGAACTACAAGGTGCCGAACCCCTCTGCCTGTGGAGGGGGGTGGCTTATATAGAGTGCGCCAGGACCCCAGCCAGCCCACGTAGGAGAGGGTTTAAGGTGAGTTAAGTCTGGGGCGTTACTAGTAACGCCCCACATAAAGGCCTTTACTATCATAAAGTCTACTTGATTACAGGCCGTTGCAGTGCAGAGTGTCTCTTGACCTCCTGGTGGTCGAGTGAGTCTTCGTGGTCGAGTCCTTCAGGCCAGTCGAGTGAATCTTCGTTGGTCGACTGGAAGGCGACCTCTTTTAAGGATGTCTTGGGGTAAGTTACTTGGATCAGGTCCATGACCCTACCCTAGGTACATAACCCCATCATTAGCCCCCGAATGGATTGAGGCTTCGAGTGAAGAAGGAGTTGATGTTGTTTCCGATTAACCTTTGCGCTCCGGTTGTGCGCTGTTCTGGACCAAAGAATCCCTTCGTCGACAGGAAACGACTTGCCTTCAGTCGACTTGATCCATTCTGTTTTTGCGTCGAGTGATCTTTCAGGCTTCGACGATCTCCGAGCGACGGATCGCCGGAAACACCGCGCCTGACAGACTGATTTGTTGCTCGCGGATTCTGCGGGATGCGAAATTTGGGGGCGCGCGCGAAGCGGGGCGGACCGCGGCGTTCGGATGGGACGGGGCATGGACGCCTCGATCTCCGCGCCGCCTTTTTCGCCACGTATCCCGTCTGCATAACTGTTCCAGATATGATTAGATCGACCGGGCCCACCTGTCATCCACTCGGAAGGGACCTTATAAATGTGCCCGGCGAGGATTTCTGTGCTGCGCCTTAGCATTCTCCCCCTCTCTCTGCTTCCTTCCTCCCCGCTCAGCGCGCTCGCTCTCGCCCCCGCACCACTTCCCTTCGCGCATCTCGCCGGCGACCATGGCCAAGGAGAAGACGGCGGCGCTGGAGCGTGCAAAGAAGGCGTCGGCATCGGAGAAGGCGAAGGGGAGATCCACCAGCCGCGGAGGATCCTCGTCCAGATCCCGCCTGCCGAAAGGCTGGGTCCAAGGAGACTGGATCCAGTCGACCATCACTGAGAATGACATTCTCGACATGGCCAATGAGGGCTTGATCCCCCACGGAGCTGCGAGGCTTCCGGGGAAGGAGTGGCAGCCTCAGCCAGAAGAGGGTGAGTGTGTGCTTTTGGCCACCCATGTGGATCGCGGGTTTTCCTTGCCGCCGAGTGTTTTCTTTCGTGGCTTTTTGAACTTCTTCGGAGCGCAGCTCCACCACTTTACCCCAAACTCCATTGCCTATCTTGCCGCGTTCGTGTCCATGTGTGAGGGTTTCTTGGGTTGTCGACCGCACTGGGGTTTGTTCAAACATATATTCACGTGTCGATCTCAGTCCGTGAAGAAGGCGAGCCCAGGTGATGAGAGAACCCAAGTCGTCCAAATGTGCGGAGGCCTGGGGATTCAAGTGAGGAATAAGAGCACCTTCCCGCCCATGACCTTTCCCGAGTCCGTCAGAGGCTGGCAGTCGACTTGGTTCTACTGCCAGGTCCAGTCGACGCCAGGGCAGTCGAGTGGACTCCCTCCGTTCACCATGGACCGAGTGAGCAAGCCTTCCCCTCTGAAGCTGATTCCGGAGGAGAAAGCTGACGTGAAGATGTTGATGGAGCGCGTGGTGCAGTTGGTTCGGGAGGGAGTGACGGGCATGGACCTCCTGGAGGTTTTCCTCAGGCGTCGCATCCAGCCTCTCCAGTTCCGGAGCCACTGCATGTGGTTGTACTGTGGGACCGAAGACGAGACTAGAGTCCAGCCAGAAGCAGTCGACGATGTCACTCTGGAGAGATGGATGGTAGCCGTCACCGGAAACAAGGACAACCCACGCGGAGCCAGAAGGATTCCTCCACTCGACCACAACAGCGATCCAAATAAGGTACACTTGCCCTGCTCTCCACTGCATTCTTGTCGCATTCATCTCTGTCTACTCTGCCGACTGGTCGACTGATCATTGTCTTGATATCTGCTAGGCCCTCACCGAGCTGTACTCGATGCCCAATGGGGCACAAACTCCGACTAAGGAGGGTGAGGCGAGTGGGGGCGAGAGCCAGGACGAGGAGGAATGGGACTCGGACGTTGCAGGGGACGACGACGATGATGATGATGACGACGGCGACGATGATGACGCCGAAGACGAGGAGGAAGAGGAGGAGGTCGTGCCACCGCGCTCGGAAAGGCGGTCGAAGCTCGTCCACGACCCTTCGACTGAACGTGGCAAGGGGGTTGCGACGCAGTCAACCAAGCGCCCTAGGACCACTTCTCCAGCGCCGACTGAAAAGGCGCCGAAGCAGCCTAGGGGGGCTCCGCCAAAGCCGACCAAGCTCCTGCCGAAGATGAAGGTGTCCATCCCCACCATATCAGGGTAATTATTTCATTTGAGTCTTCTCATTTTGTGTGAACTTTATCTCTGGTGGACGCTGAAGTTAGTCGACTGATCCTTTGGAGTTGCAGCGCTGCTACTTCTGAAACCTCAGCTTGGGCTGACGACCACGAGATGGAGGATGCAGCAACTTCGAACCCAGGTACTGTATTCTTAACACCGTTCTTAGTCGACTGACTCGCGATCTCTAATCCTGATTCTTCTCCGCAGCTCCACCCAACACTGTTATCAATCTCCCTGACGACGACGAGGATGAAGAACCACTGACACGCAGGAGGAGTCGGAAAGCGTCCGCCAGTAAGGTGCCTCAGGATGTGACGGCGCCTGAGATTCTGACTGTGGAGGAAGAGAACACCACTCGACACACGGTGTCCTTCGCAAATCCGCTGACGAGTGCTCAGCAGCCCTCCCTCTTCACGACGCACCACGTCCCAGAGGACCAAGCTGGCGCAGCGAAGGAGGCAATACGCCAGGCAGGACTCATGATGGAGCAGCTGAAGACCATCCGGGATGCGAGCCAGGCAGCTTATGACGCCAGTTCTGCCCTCCAAAGCAATGTCCAGGTCAGTCGACCACTGTTTGTTCTGTTGGATATGCTACCAAAAACTTTTCTTTTCCGGAATTTATAGTAGTCACCCAGTGGGTGTGTCGAATAAACTCCGTGTTAGCGGGGGCACGCTGAGTGCACCCGCTGGGTGTTAATAAACTCCGTGTTAGCGGGGGCACGCTGAGTGCACCCGCTGGGTGTAGTCCCCAAGGCTAAGGTCGACTGCTGGCAGTCGGCCTTAGGCTTTATGACGTCAATTTTTCTGTCAGTCGACTGGTCGACTGGATTTCACAAACCGGTGGGGGCACGCTGAGTGCACCCACTGGGTGTAGTCCCCAAGGCTAAGGTCGACTGCTGGCAGTCGGCCTTAGGCTTTATGACGTCAATTTTTCTGTCAGTCGACTGGTCGACTGGATTTCATAAACCGGTGGGGGCACGCTGAGTGCACCCACTGGGTGTAGTCCCCGAGACTGTGGTCGACTGCTTGCAGTTGATCACAGTCTTAGAGAATGCATCTCTTTTTTTTTTGAGGTCGACTGGTCGACTTTGTCTTCATCGGGATTAGTGGGGGCACGCTGAGTGCACCCACTGGGTGTAGTCCCCGAGACTACGGTCGAATACTTGTATTTGGTTGTAGTCTTAGAAACGTGTGTTTTTTCCTTTTTCACTCGGAAGTGAATTATATTTGACATTTAGTCGATTGGTTCTTCGCAGAACTCCTGTGATCTTGTGGCTCGCTACTCAGAGCTGGAACAAAAACATACTCAAGTCGAGCTGAGCTTGAAGCTGGTTCAGGAGAAGCTGACAAAGGCAAAGGAGGAGACTGAAGGTATGTTTGGTGAGGCCCTGACGACTGCTTTTCCCCTTGCTTATTTCAAAATCTGATCTTGCTATAACTTGCAGGTAAGGTAAGGGAGGCCCAGCAGAAGAAAGACCTTGAGCTAGCTGAGAAGATCAAGCTTGCTGGCGAGAAGTTAGCTTCAGTCACCAAGCTCGAACAAGACAATACCAATCTGAAAGCTGCTCTTGGGATTGCCAACAAGGAGGTCAGTCGACTGAAAACTGATAAAGCTGCCCTGACCGACCAAGTCAACAAATTGACTGAGAAGAAAACTGAACTGGAGGCCTTCCTGAGTGGCCTTGCCAAGAAGCTGTTTCTTATGCTTGAAGGTAAACCTCCATGTTTGGCAAATATTTCCAATTGTGGCTTTTTCCCTTCGACTATCCCCTTGACTTAGTGATCATCCTTGCAGAATTTTGTCAAAACTTTGAAGAAGAAACCAGCCGACTGGAGCCAAACCTCGACCCAGTCAATTCTCCGGTGAACGACGAAGTTGCCATGGATATTTTCCGACTGGAGTCTCGTGTTGCAGCTGTCGTGGACTATCTCGCAAGGCTGAAGGCCGCCACATCTCGCATCGACTCGACGATCTGGCCTGAGGAGACACTTCAGAATGACCTTGAGTCGCTGATGGCCCGCTTGAACACAATCCCTGGTCGAGTGCAGGAGTGGAAGAAGTCCTCGGCTCGGTGTGGTGCAGATGTCGCTCTATGTCTGGCCCGAGTCCACTGCAAAGATGCACGAGAAGAGAAGCTGGCGGCCCTTCGGGTGGCCAATACCAAGAAGCACGACTTCAGATCCTTTATGGAAACTTTCCTTGCAGCTGCCACTCGGATCGCCGACGGAATTGACCTTGATGAATTCGTTGCACCTTCCAGCCCTCCACAGGAGGGGTAAAAAACTTCTTCTGGCTCGATACTTTTAAATTTGCCTCGGTATGCCGAGTGGAATTGTAACCGACAAACCTTAACGGGCTTGATGCCTGAGCACTTTCGGTTCCTTTAGATGCCGATTCAAACTTGAATTTGGTGCTTGAATACGATTGCCTTCGGCTCGAAATGTCTTTTGCAGGTTCAAAGCAAGGCGCCTTTATTGCAATCGACTTATCCTACGGTCCACTTAGGCGAGCACTGGGCCGCGGCTAAACCTCCGAGTGGAAGTCAGGCTTACCACTCGGTAGGATTTTTATAACTTAGGCGAGCACATGGCTGCAGCTAAGCCCCCGAGTGAGAGGGTTGCTCTTCACTCGGTGGAATTTTTATAACTTAGGCGAGTGCTTGGACTGCAGCTAAGCCTCCGAGTGAGAGGGTTGCTCTTCACTCGGTAGGATTTTTATAACTTAGGCGAGTGCTTGGACTGCAGCTAAGCCCCCGAGTGAGAGGGCTGCTCTTCACTCGGTAGGATTTTTATAACTTAGGCGAGTCCTTGGACTGCAGCTAAGTCCCCGAGTGAGAGGATTGCTCTTTACTCGGTAGGATTTTTATAACTTAGGCGAGTGCTTGGACTGCAGCTAAGCCCCCGAGTGAGAGGGCTGC
>NC_041385.1:21655323-21694464 GCF_002162155.2 Triticum dicoccoides
AACTTAGGCGAGTGCTTGGACTGCAGCTAAGCCCCCGAGTGAGAGGGTTGCTCTTCACTCGGTAGGATTTTTATAACTTAGGCGAGCACGAGGCTGCAGCTAAGCCTCCGAGTGAGAGGGTTGCTCTTCACTCGGTAGGATTTTTATAACTTAGGCGAGTGCTTGGACTGCAGCTAAGCCCCCGAGTGAGAGGGTTGCTCTTCACTCGGTAGGATTTTTATAACTTAGGCGAGCACGAGGCTGCAGCTAAGCCTCCGAGTGAGAGGGTTGCTCTTCACTCGGTAGGATTTTGATAACTTAGGCGAAACGGATTCGCAGCTAAGCCTCCGAGTGGGAGTCTGGCTCACCACTCGGTAGGATTTTTACAAACTTAGGCGAAACGGATTCGCAGCTAAGTCACCCACTGAGGGGAATTTCATTGGACAAAAATAAAGAGTGACAGATATTATGGAGGAACTATGACACTATTATTTTGAGGTCCATGAACTACAAAAGTACTTTATTGCAACTCATCCGAATGATAAAACTTAAGTGTAGAATGGGCGGAGTAGCTCCGCGTTCCAAGCTCGGGGCTCGTCGAAATTATGCTCGACGTTGTAAAGACGGTACACCCCATTGTGGAGGACCTTGGTGACTATGAAGGGGCCTTCCCAAGAAGGAGCAAGCTTGTGTGGTTTGTGCTGATCCACTCAGAGAACCAAATCTCCTTCCTGGAAGGCTCGACCTCTCACATTTCGGGCGTGGAAACGGCGCAGATCTTGTTGGTAGATGGTCGACCGGATCAGAGCCATCTCCCTTTCTTCCTCTAAAAGGTCGACTGCGTCCTGCCGCGCTTGTTCAGCTTCTGCTTCGTTGTAGATTTCGACTCGGGGAGCATTATGCAGAAGATCACTTGGTAAGACCGCTTCGGCCCCGTAGACCAAGAAGAATGGAGTTCTTTCGGTCGACCGATTAGGTGTAGTCCGCAGTCCCCAGAGTACAGAGGGAAGTTCATCGACCCAAGCTCCAGCCGCGTGTTTGAGATCACGCATCAGTCGAGGCTTCAATCCCTTAAGAATCAGTCCATTATCTCGTTCTGCTTGTCCATTCGACTGCGGATGGGCGACTGAAGCGTAGTCGACCCGTGTGCCCTGGGAGTTGCAGAAAGCTCTGAATTCCTCCGAGTCAAAGTTCGACCCATTATCCGTAATGATGCTGTGCGGGACTCCATATCTGAATATTAGTTCCCTGATGAAGCTAACAGCAGTACCGGTGTCAAGGCTCTTGATTGGTTTAGCCTCGATCCACTTGGTGAACTTGTCGACTGCCACCAGTACATGCGTGAAACCGCTTCGTCCTGTTCTCAAAGGGCCGACCATGTCCAGCCCCCAAACTGCAAAAGGCCAGACGAGTGGGATGGTCTTCAAAGCTGACGCAGGCTTGTGCGACATATTCGAGTAGAACTGACATCCCTCGCACTTATCCACTATCTCTTTTGCCATCTCATTCGCCTTGGGCCAGTAAAATCCGGCTCGGTATGCTTTGGCCACGATGGTCCGAGAGGAGGCATGATGACCACAGGTCCCCGAGTGAATATCATTGAGGATGAGTCGACCTTCTTCTGGTGCTATGCACTTCTGACCGACTCCAGTCGCGCTTTCTCTGTATAATTGTCCTTTGATTACGGTAAAGGCCTTAGATCGACGGACGATCTGTCGAGCCTCTTCCTCATCCTCAGGAAGCTCTTTCCTCAAGATATATGCGACATACGGAATCGTCCAGTCGGGAATGACCACCAAAACCTCCATGATCAAGTCGACCACCGCTGGGACTTCAACTTCAGTCGGATCTGTGGCGCTCTTGGGCTGCGGAGTTTCTTCGGTGAAAGGATCTTCTTTGACTGACGGAGTGTGTATATGCTCCAAGAATACACCACTCGGAATGGCTTCTCTCTTGGAACCTATCTTTGCTAGATCATCAGCTGCTTGATTTTTCAGTCGGGGTATATGATGGAGCTCCAACCCCTCGAACTTCTTTTCCAGCTTCCTCACTGCACTGCAGTATCCAGTCATGGCTGGGCTTCTCACGTCCCACTCTTTCATCACCTGATTGACCACTAAATCCGAGTCGCCATAGACCATTAGGCGACGGACGCCGAGTGAAATGGCCATGCGCAACCCATATAGGAGGGCCTCATATTCTGCCTCATTGTTGGAGGAATCAAAGTGAATCTGGAGCACATATCTGAGCTTATCTCCTCTGGGGGAAACCAGGACAACTCCAGCACCGGAACCATTCAACATCTTAGAGCCATCAAAAAACATAGTCCAATGCTCCGAGTGAACTTCAGTCGGCTGTTGTTGTTCAATCCACTCGGCGAGGAAATCTGCTATCGCCTGGGACTTAATGGCTTTCTTTGCCTCAAACTTGATATCAAGGGGAAGAAGTTCAATCGCCCATTTGGCCACTCGACCAGTTGCATCTCTGTTGTGCAAAATCTCTGATAGTGGAGCGTCGCTGACGACTGTGATGGAATGGTCAGAGAAATAATGAGCAACCTTCTTTGTGGTCATGTATATTCCATACACAAGCTTCTGATAATGAGGATATCTCTGCTTGGATGGAGTCAAGACTTCAGACAAATAATACACTGGGCGCTGAACTTTGAGAGCTTTTCCTTCTTCTTCCCGCTCGACCGTTAGCACAGTACTGACGACTTGTCCTGTGGCTGCGATGTAGAGCAACAGAGGCTCTTTGCTGATTGGAGCAGCAAGCACCGGCTGGGTGGAGAGCAGAGCTTTTAGCTCGGCAAACGCTGCATCGGCTTCTGGAGTCCACTCGAACTTATCAGCCTTCTTCATCAGTCGGTAAAGAGGCAGTGCCTTTTCACCGAGTCGTGAGATGAATCGACTTAATGCGGCCAAGCATCCAGTAAGCTTCTGGACATCGTGCACTCGCACAGGGCGTTTCATTCAGAGAATAGTGCCAATCTTCTCTGGGTTAGCGTCGATTCCCCGTTCGGAAACGAGAAAACCGAGTAACTTGCCACCAGGAACTCCAAATGTGCACTTTGATGGATTGAGCTTGATATCATACCTTCTGAGGTTGGCAAATGTTTCGGCGAGGTCAGCGAGCAGGTCGGAACCTTTTCGTGACTTGACAACAATATCATCCATATAAGCTTCCACATTCCGACTGATTTGAGTGAGTAGACAGTTCTGAATCATTCGCATAAATGTGGCTCCGGCATTCTTGAGGCCGAATGGCATGGTGATATAGCAGAAGCACCCGAATGGAGTGATGAAAGCTGTTTTTACCTCATCGGACCCGTACAGACGGATCTGGTGGTACCCGGAGTAAGCATCTAAAAAAGACAACCTCTCGCATCCCGCGGTCGAGTCAACAATTTGATCTATGCGAGGGAGAGGAAAGTGATCTTTCGGGCAGGCCCGGTTGATGTGCTTGAAATCAATGCACATTCGGAGCGACTTGTCCTTCTTAGGAACCATGACGACATTAGCGAGCCACTCGGAGTGGTATATCTCTCGGATAAATCCTGCCGCCAACAGTCGAGCCACTTCTTCACCGATGGCCTTTCTCTTCTGGACGGCGGACCGCCGAAGATGCTCTTTGACTGGTTTTGCAGACGAGTCGACTCTTAGGCGATGCTCAGCCAGTCCCCTGGGAACACCTGGCATGTCAGCGGGCTTCCATGCAAAAATGTCCCATTTCTCACGGAGGAACTGGATGAGCGCTTCTTCCTATTTTGGGTCGAGTGTTGTGGAGATGCGGGTTGGAGCTGCCTCGGGGTCGGTCGGGTGAATGTGAACAGGCTTCGTCTCACCGGACGACTGGAATGCAGACTCTGTGGAGGGCTTCTTGGATCGCAGCAAGTCACTCGGATCTGCGTTTTGCTTGTATTCTTCGAACTCGACCGCTGTCACTTGGGAATCGGCAATCTTGGAGCCCTTCTGAAAGCACTCCTCTGCCTTTTTCCTATCACCGGTGACAGTGATCACACCTTTGGGACCGGGCATCTTCAATTTGAGGTACACGTAACATGGTCGAGCCATGAACCGTGCATAGGCTGGTCTCCCCAAAATGGCATGATATGCACTTTGAAAATCCACGACCTCAAACGTCAACTTTTCTTTACGAAAATGCTTCGAATCACCAAACACTACATCCAAAGCTATCTGGCCGAGTGACTCGGCCTTCTTCCCTGGTATAACCCCATGAAAGCTCATGTTACTAGTGCTCACTCGGGACATCGGAATGCCCATACCTTTCAATGTGTCAGCATACAATAAGTTCAGCCCACTTCCACCATCCATCAGCACCTTTGTCAGTCGAGTGCCTTCGACAACTGGATCGACCACCAAAGCTTGCCTCCCAGGGGTGGCAATATGAGTCGGGTGATCAGATTGGTCGAATGTGATGGGTGTTTGAGACCACTTCAGATAATTTGCCTTTGCTGGGGCAACCATGTTCACCTCTCGGTTAATCACTTTCAGTCGACTTCTGCTTTCCACATCTGCAAAGATCATCAGAGTGGAGTTGATATGCGGATATCCTCCCTCACTGTCCTCTTTGTCTTCGGCCTTGTCCGACTCCTTCTCCTTGTCCTTAGACTGTTTTCCCTGAAACTGCTGGATCAGGAGTCGACATTGGCGAGTGGTGTGCTTTGGGTAAATGATATTCCCCTCTTCATCTTTCTTCGTGTGAATGTGACATGGCATATCCAACACGTCGTTCCCTTCTTTATCCTTTACCTTCTTGGGGTTCCAGGATCCTTTTGGCTTCCCCTTAAACTTTCCTTGAGTCACGGCCAGAGCCTCTCCAGGAGCTGCCGGTTCAGCCTTCCGCTTCTGTTTCCGACTGGTGTTTCCCTTTTCCGACTGGCTCGGCTTGTGCTTGCCGCTTCGGAGTCGGTCTTCTTCTTCGCCATTGGCGTACTTGGTAGCAATCTCCATCATCCGACTCAAGGTCATGTCACCAGTTCGACCAAATTTCAAACTCAGTTCTCTGTTCTTGACGCCGTCTTTGAAGGCGCATACTGCCTGATGATCAGAGACATTTTCCACAGTGTGGTGCAAAGTGATCCACCTCTGAATATACTCTCTGAGAGTCTCGTTAGCTTTCTGCACGCAGACTTGCAACTCTGTCAATCCAGCTGGTCGCTTGCAAGTCCCTTCAAACGTTCTGACGAACACTCGGGACAGATCTTCCCAAGTGTAAATGCTGCTAGGAGGTAATTGAGTCAACCATGCCCTGGCAGAACCTTCCAACATGAGGGGTAAATGCTTCATGGCCACCTCGTCGTTTCCACCACCAATCTGAACTGCCACTCGGTAGTCTTCAAGCCAAGTTTCAGGCTTAGACTCACCAGTGAACTTGCTGACTCCTGTTGCCAACCTGAAATTGGGGGGAATAACTGCGGCTCTGATAGCTCTGCTGAAGCATTCAGGACCAGAAACATGCACTCGACTGCTTGTGGGTACATCTCTGTCGTGTGCGCCTCGATGGGCTCTGTTCCGGTCGACCAACCCTTGCACGATAATGGATCGCGCGTCGAAGCCTGGCTCTCTGGGGTCAACTGGAACCCTACGCCCTGTACTGTACTGACGCCTATCATCTGGCTGCCGAGGAGCGTAAGACCCACCCCTCGGAGGGGAATAGGGCACTCGACGCCTATCATCTCGGTCGAGTCTGTCGCCATATTGATCTCGCCGATTCTCACGCCCTTCGCGCCGCGGAGGCGATCTGGGGCTGTGAGCCGACTAAACCGTATTCACAGTGACGGATCGACTGTGAATTCTGTTGCGCGACTGAGACACGGCTGAATTCTGATCTCCTGCTGCCCGGAGCAGATCCCTGATCTGCAGCAAACCTCTGCCAGCTTTCGACTGCGAAGGCTGGATGGACTCTGCTATACGGGTCGCAGCTGCTAAATTCTGAATTGGGGTTCGATATACCTGAGTCGGCGGGAAGAGTTGACGTCGACTGGTGTCGGGGACTCGTTGCCGCGCGCGCTCGTCGAGTGCTCGCTGAAGGTTCTCCAGTCGAGTGCGCTCGGCCAAATTGGCCAGACGCGCCTCCTCCAAGGCACGAGCCTCGGGGGTTTCTCCTACGATGGGAATACGCAGGGGATCCTCGTTCCTGCGGCGAAGTTCTTCTCTTTGCAGAGAGTCGAGTGGCTCGGGCTGGTACTCTTCGTAGCCTCGTGCAGGGTCGCCGCCGTCACCTGCTCCACCACCACGGGCGAAGCCAGGAGGGCTGTGGGGCCCATCGACCATCAAGATTTCCGCCGCTGGATCACTGCTTCCGCACTCGGATGCAGTCTCTACGGAACCAGTCGACTGATCGAACAAGCCGTAGAGAGATTCGTTGGGCTCGATTGCCGCAACTTGGGTAGTGGCCGATTGGCGAGCCACCGCGTGACTCACCCATCGCTGAAGCCTCGACCGGCCTGAGCGCTTGCGCTGGCGGGAGACCGGGAGGGTGGACGATGGAGGAGCCGACCGATACTGGGTCGACGGTTGCCGCAGCAGAACGCCGCGAACACATGCGTGAAAATGCATCGCACCGCGGACGGGGAGCGCATCTAAGTCGAGTGGAGCCTCCTGGAGCCATGCGGAGTCGTCGGCGATGAAGGTGAGAGTGCCGAGACGGATCTCTTGACCCTCTACCAAAACTCCAGCAGACACCATGATGAAAGTACTCGGAAGAATTGCAACTTCTCCACAAAATCGCTAAAACACCTGCCCCACGGTGGGCGCCAACTGTCGTGGTTCTAAGCCTGACAGTAGAGTGGGGGGTAAGTATGGAGAGGCAAGGTCCTAGCTATGGAGAGGTCGTAAGCACAAAGGATGTACGAGTTCAGGCCCTTCTCGGAAGAAGTAACAGCCCTACGTCTCGGAGCCCGGAGGCGGTCGAGTGGATTATGAGTGTATGAACTACAAGGTGCCGAACCCCTCTGCCTGTGGAGGGGGTGGCTTATATAGAGTGCGCCAGGACCCCAGCCAGCCCACGTAGGAGAGGGTTTAAGGTGAGTTAAGTCTGGGGCGTTACTGGTAACGCCCCACATAAAGGCCTTTACTATCATAAAGTCTACTTGATTACAGGCCGTTGCAGTGCAGAGTGTCTCTTGACCTCCTGGTGGTCGAATGAGTCTTCGTGGTCGAGTCCTTCAGGCCAGTCGAGTGAATCTTCGTTGGTCGACTGGAAGGCGACCTCTTCTAAGGATGTCTTGGGGTAAGTTACTTGGATCAGGTCCATGACCCTACCCTAGGTACATAACCCCATCAGGGGGTTAATGTCTTATTGATTTGTAGCATACATCCAGGAGCAACCAGCACCATCGCATGCATTTTCTCCCCATTTCTTGTCCATTCCGTAGCTCCTCTCTCACTCTCATGCTTCTCTAGTTCTTACTCTTTGTTCATGTCATAGCTAGCCAGAACACATACATGAAGATGTAGATTTTCTTTTTGATTGTTTTTGGAGATAGGGCATTGTTGTTGTACTGCAGTCTCTCTCTCTCTCTCTCTCTCTCTCTCTCTCTCTCTCTCTCTCTCTCTCTCTCTCTCTCTCTCTCTCCTCCAGCGACACCCATGGCAATGAGGTTGATCTACTCGCAGTACTCACCATAAATTGAGGTTCATGTGGATCCTTTGCATCCTCAAGTGTTGTTTTCCATGTTTCCTTTCCATGGTGATCCTCTTTATTATTATTTTTCAAATGGATTTATTTGGAACCATTTACTATGAAATAATGTCTTTCAAACATGCACTATGGGATTAGGTGAGCATGTACCAGTTGCAAAAACTATTACTGTGATTCAATTGGATCACCATCCAAAGAAAACTAAGATAAGTTGCTTTAATTTAGGGAACCTTGATATTGTTATTAATGTTATTGCTGATGAAATTTCGGCAACGGGTCGAGGAGCACTGATTATTGGGAACCTGCTCTGGGTGAATTGGTTTCCAGCCGCCAATCTGATGATAAGATTTAGCTCCATTCAAATCAACTCCTGGGCATAAATATCACAAGTTCAGAACTAACTCTTGCTAGAAGAACAAGTTCGGAACTAATATGATATGTCCAGCCGATCTGATGTCGGATAAATATTTTGCTAGCACTAGTTTCTCTTGCCCTGGAGAATAAGTCTCCAGCCAATATGTGTTTAAAATTGATAGTACAGATTGTGTTTAATTCACTGTTTCATTAATAGTACAGATTGTGTTTAATTCACTGCAAAGACCGACATGCAGGCCATCAAGTTACCCAGCAGCGATTTAATTCAACACATCTTTGAATGTACGGGGATGCCAGAACTCAACTACCAGGCTGTGTTGTATCATATGAATTTAAAGCATCATTGCCCACCCACGGCTGTATATTCCTATGTATCATTGAGTGACTGCCATAGTATTGCAAAAAGGCCTATATTAATTAGTAATCGCGATGCGCATGCAGACGCCCAGAATTTCGGCATCGCGTGCCATCATGTCCAAAAAATTCACGTCTTGTGTTTTACTCTTTTTTATACTTCTTTTCAACCACCCGGGAAATAGTCGGCGATTAGCACATAGCTGACCTAGGCTGGCCCATTTGCGGTAGCACGCAGTCAAAAATCAACAAAAATCAAGAAAAATAGTCGGCGATTAGCACATGGAATCGAACTACCGACCAGCGCCACAAATGCTGGTGTGAAATAAAAGCCGGTGTGACCGGTTGACTCCACTTCAAGATTTGTAGCGCCATACTAAAAGAAAACAAACAACAGGCAGTGAAAGAATAGCAAGCAATTTTCCCCCAAAAATATGTCTTAGTGGGATCGAACACACAACCTCCTGTGTACAGTCGCTAGCCAATGTAGTTCACAGATTTGTTCTCTAAAATGGCAGCTCATTTTATAAAAACAACAGACAGTGAAAGAATTTTTTGTTTGAATTTTGAACGTGAATTTCGTTTCCACAAAAGTAAACATTAAAAAAAGAAAATTTTAGAAATTTGTTAACAATTATTAAAGAATCAAACATCTTTGGAATCTCAAACATTTGTTTTTCAAAAAAAAGGAACAGAATTGAAAATGAGAACATTTTCTGAAACTACAAATAACATTTTGAAAATGTAAACATTTTTAGAAAAACAGCAGCAAACTTGAAAATCTGAACATTTTATGAAAATATGAACAACATTTTGAAGATACGAATATTTTATGAAATTCCCTGATTTTTTTTGAAATTCACAAACAAATTATGGAAACAAGAACATTTTTCAATTTGTGAACAAATTTTGAAAACAGGAACATTTTTTTCAAATATGCGGACGCTTTTAGAAATAATGAACAACTTTTTCCAAAAAAAATGTGATATTCACCGAACATTTTTTTATTTTTTAGAACAAATTATGAAACAAGAATATTTTTTAATTTGGTTTTTTTGGAAAGAGGAATATTTTTTGAAAAACATTCTTGTTCGAAATTATGAACATGTTTTTCAAAATGCAAACATTTTATGAAATTCCGTGAAGACTTTTTGAATTTGAGAAAATATTATGAACAATGAGCATTGCAAAAGAATTATGAACACCTAGTTGCGCCCTCATTTGCTGCCTAACTTTGAAGTTCTTCTAATCCTCAAAAAAAAAAACTTTGAAGTTGTTCTTTTGTCCCATGTATCGTACATAATGGGCGGCAGTGGTCGTAATACCTGATAGCATATTCTCTGGCAACAACAGTGAGCATTGCATGAGAGGGCGTGCTCTTTCACCTTTGTTTGCCAACTTGGTTGTATAGAGGCTCATCATCCTTGTCATGTCAACTGATGCGTGATGATCTAGCCAAGATGCTACAATCGTGCTTTATGCTCTCCAATCGGCGAGATTGTGTCTCTCCTCTCAAGGATCAACTGTGTTTGGATGTGAAGCATTACCGGCATATTTGATTTTGCCTAGTGTCAGGGCACTCGAGAATGATATTAACCGTATGCTAAACCGTATGCTAAACATGCTAAACATGTTCATAATGATATTAACCGTATTCTCTCCTCTGGGATTTCAAAGGCCCCAGGGCGGACTCCACCAATGGGCCCAATAAAGAGAAAAATCCGATTTCATACATGAATGCATAAAATTATTATAGAGTCACAAAGACTAATAAATTTTCATTAGAATCAAATATCTGATAATATGTTGCTTGCATGTGTTCCAAACCAAGTATCATAGAAGCTAGAACGCATAAAAAGAAAGAGAAATAGCATGCTAACAAACCATACATCCAAGCCTCTAGTAATTATGACTTCATAAGAAAGGAGACATCCGTGCATTTTTTTGAGGCAAAGTCATTCATGATAGTGTCAAGATCAATACTATACAAAATATTCTTCTCAATGCAACACATGGCCAAACCATTTAGTCTTTCTTGAGACATTGTTGACCCCAAATAATTTTTTAGTAGCTTCAATTTGGAGAAACTTCTTTTAGCTGATGCAACAGCCACAGGTACAATCAAGAGAATACGATAAGCAATCGAGACATTTGGATAACAATCCGCAGCTCTAACAAACTCAAATATCTGATCCGCTGACATGAGTGTGTTTGGCAATGTCATCTGCAATACTTTTAGTTCAGAAACAAAATCATCTATATCAACATCTGCGGATTTACCATCAGTGGAAGTGTTGACAAAGTTAGTGCAAAACCTTCTTAGATCATTATCAACCAAAGACTTCAATTCTTTTGAGTTGAACAAGAAGCCAAATATGCTCCCAAATGACTTCAGTTCCTCAAATCTATTAGTCAGGGAAGAAATTGCAACATCAATCATCACGAGAAAATATTTAACTCTAAATGATTCCTCCTCGGTTGCTTGAGCTTCTTTATTCTGGTCATTTTATTCATTGTCACTATTTTCGTCAAATTGTATTTTTCTGGTAATACGCCATTTTACAGGAAATAAAGGTTGTACACCCATTTAATTTGCAATAGATCTCGCAATATCCAAACTAGTTGCAAAGCCTTAATTTCTGTACTTCTCAAAGTATGAGATGGCACCTTCAATCTGCATAAGAGTAAAATCAATGCACACAAACTTTGACTGTAACTTCTTACTCACCATATTTACAGTGAACAAAATGTCATGCCAAATGACCATGCCAAGTAAAAATTCAAATTTCTCAAGTGCACTAGCCAAGGATTTTGTGTCGCTCTTGGTCTTGGCATCGTCATTAGAAGTTCTCTTCAATTCCAATACTTCTTTTCTTACCTCGGGTGCTTGATATCTGATAGCATGAACACTATTTATTCGACTCTCCCATCGAGTGTTACACAAAGACTTAACTGTCATTTTTGGAACATGATCAAGCAATAGCTGCCATCTTTTAGTAGAGGATGAAAACAGTATGTAAATTATTTGCACAACACCAAAGAAAGTAATAGCTTTGCCACAAGATTTTGCAATATCACTAAGAGTAAGATTCAGGCTGTGACAAGCACATGGCATGTACAGTGCTCTTGGATTAGTTGCAAGTAATCTGCTCTGTACCCCTTGGTGCTTTCCCTTTATGTTAGAACCATTGTCATAATCTTGGCCACACATGTCACTAAAATACAAACCGATAGATTCAAGCGAATCTATAAGCACATTATAAAGTCCAAGGCCCGATGTATCATCCACCTTCAAGAACTCTAGAAAAAACACCTCTATTTTTGTAGTGGTGCTTGACATGTTTACGCTCCTCACAATTAGAGTCATTTGTTCTTGATGGCTCACATCAGGGGTACAGTCTAAAATGACAGAGAAATACTTTGCGTCCTTAATTATCCTCAAGAGAGAATCTTTAACACTGCGAGCAAGTAGGGAAATTAATTCATTCTGAATATTATGGCCAAGATAAAGATGATGAATTTCACTATTCTGAATGCACCGAAGATG
Source organism: Triticum dicoccoides (assembly GCF_002162155.2). Taxonomy (NCBI): domain Eukaryota; kingdom Viridiplantae; phylum Streptophyta; class Magnoliopsida; order Poales; family Poaceae; genus Triticum; species Triticum dicoccoides. Next base: position 21,667,244 of record NC_041385.1, read on the forward strand.
GTCTTGAATTACAGGATCAAATTATTCCATCATTTCAACTACTCCCAAAAAGTTCCCATTGTTCTCTTGGTATAGTTTCTCATTTGATCCTCGAAAAGACAAATTATGTTTAGCAAGAAATTTCACAGCAGCAACAATTCTAATTAAAACTTGTCTCCATCGCTGCTTCCCCTTGCAATCTCTTGCTGCAAATATTTATCAATTGTTTCTTTCTTACTTAGCCTCAGTCTTACCTCATTCCAAGAATTCGTGTTAGTGATATGCTCAACACTATTCTCATGAAATTTGATCTTCTCACTAAGATGTTTCCAATCCATCAATCCCTCGAATGCTAATAGACTTTTGTTGTTTCCAGTTTTGAACAATTTGCAGTAGAAACAATAAACTTTATTCACATGTTCAGTGTACACTAGCCACTTCGGGTCACTGACCTCACCATTACTTAGCTTTCTTGAATAGTAAGCATATGAAAAATGTCTGATGATATTATCTACTGGAAACACAAGATCGTATTCCCGTGTAGGTCCTTTTTCAATGAGAATATCTCTTGATTTATTGTCAAGAATATCCCATGTTCTAGGGTCATAAATATTGAAAGAAAGAAGCCTGCTCATCTCTGTTTCCAAGATTCTCATGGTCACTACAATTTCCGGTGTTCTGATTGGCATCAACATCAGCATCATTTTCCTCAACTACATTCTCAGTCCGATCAGCTTTTTCTTCGCCATTGGTGGTATATAATTGCTCTGAATTCTTGACGGTGTGTTTCCTCAACACAAATTTATTCATAGCCCCCTTCCAAGTCCGAATAAACTTATGTACTTGTTTCTTCTTGTTTCTTTTTTGGCAACCAGATAGATGCCTCTTAGGCAACATGATTACAATAAAAAGAGAGAGGACACCGGAACATTGCAGCAAATTAGCAAACTTAAATCCTCCAAAACAAGGCTATCTGATCTGATATCTGAATGGCCGAGTGACACTTACCGAGTCTGACTCTAACTAGCTCTTCCACGAACAACGGAACAACCAACAATTTGTGAGTTTGACACGCTAACGAATGGATGCAGCTGCAAGTGATGTAAAAAAGAAAGTAAAATCAGACACATGATTGAGATTTTTAGATTGAGAAAATGAAAAGATTCAGTCGCCCAACAGGCAAAGTCTTGCAAAGTTTTTTAGTCTGAGAATTACCTGTTGATCTTGATCTCTCCCCGATTTCTTGCCGACATTGATCCGTCCTGTGCCTCCATCTCCTACTCTGACCGTGCGTGATTCGGGAATTAGGGATTCCAGTGAGGCGAGTGGGCGTCAACCTTCTGAACCCGGACGTTCCTTATTCCGGGAGCTCCTGTTCGGCGCGTCGCCTCCAGGATTCGAACTTGGATCACCACAACGTTCTTTAAGCTGGGCTAACCACTACAACCACTAAGCACTTGTGATTGATATTAACGCTAACTATATAAGACCAAGTGTGTCCGCGCTATTTATTAAATACCTAAAAAAATTTAAACGTGAATTTGAAAAAGGTTCATCGACTTTGCAACAAAAGTTCCTCATTTTGGAAGAAAAGTTCACAAACTCTAAAAAACATCATCATTTTTTAAAGAAGTTCATCAATTTCGAAAAAGTTTCATCGATTTTGACAAAAAAGTTCATCTAGTTTGAAAATTAGTTCACCGATCTTGAAAAAAGTTCTCAAATTTGAAGAAAAAAAGCATCTATTTTGGAAAAACTTCATCGGATTTGAAAAAAGTTCATCCTTCTTGAAAAACAGTTCATCAATTGCGAAAAAGAAATCATCAATACTGAAAACGGGTTCATCGATTTTGACAAAAAAGTTCTTTGAGTTTGAAAATTAGTTCACTGATTTCGAAAAAAGATCACACATTTGAAGAAAAAAAAGCATCAATTTTGAAAAAAGATTATCGGATTTGAAAAAAAGTTAATCGGATTTGAAAAAGTTCATCCTTTTTGAAAAAAGTTCATCAATTTCGAAAAGAAATCATAAATATTGAAAAAGGTTCATCGATTAGGACAAAAAAGTTCATCGACTTTGAAAATTAGTTCACTAATTTTCAAAAAAGTTCACAAATTTGGAGAAAAAAAGTATCAATTTTGAAATAAGTTCATTGGAGTTGAAAAAAAGTTCATCGGATTTGAAAAACATTATTAATATGAAGAGAATGTTCACGAATTGAAAAAAAGTTCATCTATTTTAGAAAAATGTTGACTGATTTGAAAAGTTCATCGAACAAAGAAGGACAACTTTTTTCTGTTCGAACAAAGAATAAAAAACAGAACAAAACCGTTCAAAATAAGAAAAGGACGAAAAAAGGAAATGGAAAAAGAAATAGAAAGAAGGAAAAGACGTAAGAAGAAAATGACAAAGAAGCAGAACCTGTGCAGCTAATGCGGGTTGGTGGACTGGTTAGTGCATCATGTAACTGACCTTGGAGACGCAGGATCGAATCCTTGTGAAGTCGGCATTATTTTTTGGTTTACCACAGGAACAAAAAAAGGAAAACATGGGCCGGAAAACATGGGCCGAGCCCAGCTAACGCGGCTGCAGGCGCCTGTTTGCAGAATACACATTAACGGGCTGCAGGAAAAAAAAGGAAAACATGGGCCGAGCCCAGCTAACGCGGCTGCAGGCGCCTGTTTGCAGAATACACATTAACGGGCGCCTGCAGTGCCAAATAGGAAATGCCCTTTCTTCCTCTGTTTTCAGGGCATGGTTGTGTTGTGCGGTAGATGGATCTTTGCCTCTTTCCCCCCTTTACACTGCCCTATAAACTGGGCAGATCCTATATGACGCCCGCGTGCGTCCGTTCGTCGCTGCTTCGCTGAAGCGAAGGGAGCGAACGAGGCGCACGGGCCGGCCCACTTCGAGCGAGACTTGGTTTTGGGAACCTTCTAGTAGGTTCCCTGAACCGTTTTTTTGTAGTTTTTCCGTTTTTTCCTGTTTCTTTTTTTACCTTTTGTTTCCTTTTTCTGTTCTTGTTTCTGTTTTTTTACCTTTTGTTTCCTTTTTTTGTTTCTGTTTCTTTTCTTTCATTTTATCCTTTTTCATTTTACTTTTATACTTTGTTTTAAGAATGTTGTTTGAATTTCAAAGTTTTTTCATCATTTCAAAAATTGTTCATGGATTTAAAATATTTTTCACTTTTAAAAAAAATCATTCACAATTTTAAAATTGTTCAACGTATATCAAAAAATGTTCAATATGTATTTAATATTTGTTCAATACATATACAAAAATTGTTCAATGTGTAGTTAATAATAGTTCAACGTATATTACAAAAAATTTCAATGTGTACTTAAAATTTGTGCATCATATATCACAAAAATTTACACTGTGTAGTTAAAAGTTGTTCGGCATATTTTCACAAAAAATTAATGTATATTTTAAGCGTATATCGCAAAATGTTCAATCAGTTGTAAAATTTTGTTCGAGAAAACAATATTCATTTCTTAAAGGAATGATTAAAAAACAAATCTACCGCTGTACATAATACCTATTATTGAGCGCTGCAGCTAAACATAGGGTCTGTCGCTAGTGCTGAGGTGAGTAAGTTTGCTGTGTATCGATTTGTTGCGGGTTCGACTCCCGAACGCTGCATTTTTTCGTGGCATTTCTTTTAGGTTCGCTGTGGGAATGGGCCGGCCCGTTTGGCGCGAATCCTTCAGCGGAAGCTACTTGTTTTGACGCACGTGAGCGTCAACTAGGAGCACTCTATAAACTGTACCAGATTATATGGGTCCCTATTTTGGCCGGGGCCCGGGCTGTCGCCCCTCTTGCCTTGGGCCAGAGCTGGCCCTGAATATAGCTTGATGGTTTGACATGGTTTGGTTGTTGAGATTAATTGAATTAACCCCTTTGATTTATATATATTGGTATAGATGATGACGCGTCTCGAGCTGATGGATGGTGGTTGCCATGGGAAGCCACCACCGCTCTACTTTTTCTTAGCTAGCTTAACGAATGAAGATATAAAGGGGAAAGGATGAGGAGGAAATGAGTGATGGAGAGAGGTCGGTGAAAAGATAAGGTTGGAATGGGAAAGACCGATGGACTCCACGGGGACAACAGTGTTGTGCGGGGGAGGCGGACGACCCGGATGAGTTTATGAATTGAAGCTTTTCCCCAGTCTTAAACTCTGTCGCACCGTCGAATGGTAAAATCGCTCCCCGCACACATCAGAATGCATGATCACCAATAAGTTTGTTGCTCGTTCCTTATGGCCTGTGAACGGTATTTCAGTCACTTCACTTTTTGGAGGAAAGGTGCAAGCGTCAGATGATTTATAATCAAATGACTTTAAAAATCTATCATTATGGAATTTCTCCATGCGGGTTTCTCCAGTGTGACCAAATGCAGTGCCACACATGTGTGGTATTCTCTTAGTCTTGCAACATTTAGCGTCATAGTTCACAACATACATCTCACCCCATGATGGAAGCATGGCTTTTTATGTTTATTCACAATACAGAACAACAATTGTTCTCCTATTATGAACAATAATTTTGCAAAAAACATTATGCAAATGGGCTAGAGTGGGTAAAACTCTAAAATGAATTATGAAAGTAAATCTAGAGGTAATATATTATTATCAATATTCATAACATATATCTCATTCACAATGAAAGTATGGCCCTTCTGTTATTCACAACATCGAACATCAAAAGTTCTCTTATGAACAACCTTCTTGCAAGATACTTTATGCGATGGGCTAGAGTGTGTAAAACTATAAAATATTTTATGAAAATAAATACAGACGGTAATACACCGATGGAAGGTATAGTAACATTTACTATATTCCCTGTGTGTATCTAAACCTCATTTCTGGCAACTCCTTTATGCCGTGCTAGTTCTTGCATCGAGTCGCAATTGAATGCAATCGAGCATGTATTCCTGTGATCAAATCACAATACCCAAGAATCAGTGATTAACATGTTTAATCATAATTCCCAAGAACTATTTCTTTGACCAGCCTTCTATACATCAAAAACTTGTATGCCATTCATACATGAGCTGGATATTTCAGTCTTCTCTCTTTTTGCATTTATACTTCTAACAGTTTAACTTTCAGTATTTCTCCTACTCTTAGAAGAAGCACTCAACTTAAGAGTGGCGTTAGCCCCGAACTTCCTAGGTGTGAAAATTTCACTAACACCCTTCAGACACTTCCTTTCTTTTTAAGTTGTTGTTTTATTCACCTTTCATCATATGATAGGCGTTCTTCTAGATCCCTCTCCTAACAGTCAAATATACAGTAAACACTGTGGTAATTCTTTGCAAATAAACATTGCTTTGTTTGTATCTGAAAACGATTTTCAGTTCCATGAATATCACATAACTATCCCAAAATTTCGAAGTTCGGGTCTCATGGAAGTTAACATTTTGCACTTGATCGTAACGGAATTCTAGCTTTTGGATCGAAGGATGAGAGTCACATCATCCATAGCTTTTGCGGGAGGATACTGAAAGCATACGATAGGACAAAGTCCTTCTCAGCACTCTTGAGGACAATCCTCACATTATGTTACCAATCGTAAAGTTTTAACCAGATAAAAAATAGCTTATTCAATTTTAATAGGGAAGGTGGAGACGCGAGACATTATTCTAGAACCATTATGCAATTTACACGTAGACAACATCCATAATTAATTGCACCGAGAATTAAACAAGTTAATTCTAAAGTGCGCTCCCACTCAAACCAACATCTCTCATAATTGATTGTGAGTGATTCAAGATCCACATTTCAATTCAACGCCATTGATGTGGACATCACTCATGATGAGAATTTCAATTGGTGGGCAAAGATGCCGATCACGTCCATATGTGACTCCTGTTCATCTTTCGATGGGCGTGTTCCAAGCTCAGGACGATCAAGCCAGAACGTTAAGACAACCAAGTGATCTCGCTGCGACGTCTGACCTCACCCGCCTCACACTTCTCTAATCGTTCGTACCCATGTGGACATGGCGCACCTCGAAAAGTTTGGTGCCGTGACGGTGCTACACTTGGGAGAACACTAACTACTTGACATTTTTGTGAGAGATCACCCTAATAAAAGCGACTACCGCACAGTCAAGAAGGGTGCATCATAAGGGATAAACATCTCAGGCAATACATAATAGCATGATATGGTATATCCCTTTCTGACGGAGAAGTCTTGTATTTGTTTGTCTTTGCATTTGCGTTGGTGTTCACCTTCACGAAGATTGCCACCACCTTGTCGATGCACCAGATGATAATTCTATCTCTATAGCTAATAAAATAAGTGCATTGCAAAAAGGTTGACACACAGGTCATTAAAGTGACAATCACATGGCTCCAGCCATCATGCCGAATCATGACATGCAGGTCATGTTAATTTAAATTATATAGCCATCTCATACATAATCAAATTAAATATGAGCACTACTATACCACATGAAATGCACATGCAAACCATCCTACAAAACCAAGTTAGACGCCTCTAATTGGTTGATGCAAAATTATATTTTACATGGCTTCTAAGGTTTTGACTTAAACCGCAGCTACCAACGTTCATCATCAAGCATGATTATCCAAGTCGCTAGATTAACATTGCGGGGTGTATGAAGCATGAGACAATAAAATCTCGAACCCCATACTAAACTTCGTCATACACATGACCCCCATGCAGATCACATCTGCGTTGCCCTTTTGTCTGTGAAACATCCAACTTTCTTTAACTATGGTGGAACCCAAAGAACTGTTAGCACTTCGTTGATCTGTCAATCAACATACTCAGGGGCAGCATGAAAGGATCATAGATTGCCAGAACTTTGTGAGATTTCACCATGCCGTCAAGATCAGGATTATCCAAATTCAAGGGAAGCAACAGGAACATCGGCTAATAGATTCATCTGCTACCCGCAAAAATAATTTTCAGTAATAGAACTCATCTACTACCTAATTATATTGTGCAACACTCATACATCTCTATGTGTTCTAGATCGTAACCTGCATCTACACATAGCACGGCTCTTGATGCCACTTTAGGGTAACGCAGTAGAAAACAAAAACTTTCCAACCTACGCACCAGCCCAGGACCACTATGGAAACTGCATATAAGGTTTGATCTTTTTGTTACCGACTCGTAGCGCAACGGAAGTAGAGTCGATGACGATCGGCGATGCAGATCCCCGCAGCTAGGATTTAAAACCTCCCAACCACGAGGATGTATACCCTCATCAGCCCCTCGAACAGCCCTCCGAGAGGCGGTTAGATAGTCCCTCAGACGGTCACTCGGGCAGCCCTTCGGGAGGACCTCAAACTAGACCAACACTATGATCTCTCTACAGATTTGCACACATACAAGGTCATCTATCCGGCAGGGCTTCACGGTCCAGAACTAGTTCCCACCGAAACCCAGACAACCTTTCGGCTCTACGAAACTATTTCGCTGGGAGTGAGAGAGAAAGCCAGATCATGCATGGCACTTGTATGTGAGAAAGAGTGAGTGTGGAGAGTGCATCTCCACCTCTATTTATAGGAAAACCCAAAGGGAAGGGTGGGACATGGAAAACCCAAAATACCCATGTTTTATGTCACACATAAAGGGCATTATGGGGAAGCAAGTGGGGCTCCATGGAGCATACCCTCTTGGACGTCCAAAACCCTCGTGGGACCCCCCAAAAAGGGTTCCCATCCTTCCATGTCATCCCTAGATATTTTGGCGCAAAGCCCAAAAAGGTGGCTTTCCATAAAGTAACCATAAAGCTGATTTCGCTATTCATGACGATATTTTTCAGCGTCCGTTCGAACTGCAAATATTTATGTGGGCTTAGAACATTTCTAGTAACCACTAAAATAATAATCTATGCGTTCTGGAACAATTCCGGATTAGTGATTTTCATCTGCGAAAAGCATTTGAAGTGATTCCGGCAGCTCTGGATCATTTTCGGTTTTTATCCCGGAAAATTCCTAGAAGTTTTCAGAATAATTCTGGCACCCTCCAAGAATTATCAGGCATGTCCCAAAAACAACTATTTCACTGTTCTCTCTCCGGAACTTTTCCGTTGTCTTCAAAACTTTTTCAGCAAATTTCTCTCAGACATCCTGTCTAGTATTCAGCAGATAGATGACCCTTAAGCGTGTTAACCTATAGGTTCAGTTCAGTGAAGTATAGACATGACTGGAACCCTTTCAGATCAATGATCAACATCGGAGCCGTGGACACCCATATTGACCCCTATACCCACACGAATGAATATTCGAGTGAACCTCCAGTTATCGTGACATTCCTGTTGCTTCGCTATATGTTACAAATACCCGAGGTGAGATTTACTTGCATCCCCGTGGATCAACAATGTAGGATCGAAAGTATGTCTAGGGGGGTGATTAGACTACTTGACCAAATAAAAATCTAGCCTTTTTCCCACTTTTAGTTCTTGGCAGATTTTAGCAACTTAGCACAAGTCAAGCAATCAACCTACACATGCAATTCTAGGAGTATAGCAGCGGAATGTAAAACAATTACATATGAAGGTAAAGGGAGGAGTTTGAGGAAGCAAATGCAATGTTGACACAGAGATTTTTTATCTGTGGTTCCGATAGGTGGTGCTATCGTACATCCACGTTGATGGAGACTTCAACCCACGAAGGGTAACGGTTGCGCGAGTCCACGGAGGGCTCCACCCACGAAGGGTCCACGAAGAAGCAACCTTGTTTATCCCACCATGGTCGTCGCCCACGAAGGACTTGCCTCACTCGGGTAGATCTTCACGAAGTAGGCAATCTCCTTGCCCTTACAAACTCCTTGGTTCAACTCCACAATCTTGACGGAGGCTCACAAGTGACACCTAGCCAATCTAGGAGACACCACTCTCCAAGAGGTAACAAATGGTGTGTTGATGATGAACTCCTTGCTCTTGTGCTTCAAATGATAGTCTCCCCAACACTCAACTCTCTCCCACAGGATTTGGATTTGGTGGAAAGAAGATTTGAGTGGAAAGCAACTTGGGGAAGGCTAGAGATCAAGATTTATGTGGTAGGAATGGAATATCTTGACCTCAACACAAGTGTAGGTGGTTCTCTCTCAGAAAATGTATGTTGGAAGTGTAGGCATGTTCTGATGGCTCTCTCTCCACGAATGAAGAGTGGGTGGAGGGGTATATATAGCCTCCACAAAAAATCTAACCATTACACAGAATTTACCAAACTCGGTGGGACCGAATCATGAAACTTGGCCAAACCGATTTAGTTCATAATGTGACTGTTAGGCATTTGAGTGGGACCGACATGTCAACTCGGTGGGACCAATATGTCAACTCGGTGGGACCGATATCGTTAGGGTTATGGCATAACGTAATCTCAGTGAGACCGATTACACAAACTCGGTGAGACCGATTTTGATAATAGTCAAACAGAGAGTTGGTCAGGCAAACTTGGTGGGACCGATTCGCTCATCTCGGTTGGACCGAAACGTTACGAAAGGGAAACCGAGAGTTTTCATTGCAATCTTGGTGGGACCGATCGCTCATCTCGGTTTGACTGAAACATTACGAAGGGAAACAAAGAGATTGCAATCCCATCTCGGTGAGACCGAGATCCCTATCGGTGAGACCGGAAAGACTAGGGTTTCTGGCAGTGGCTATGTTAACTGAACTCGGTGGCGCCGGATAGCAAGTTTCGGTGGGGCCGAGTTTGACTTTTGGTTTGGGACATATGTGGATGTGAGAAAGTAGTTGCGGGTTTTTGGAGCATATCACTAAGCACTTTGAGCAAGAAACTCATTAATCAACACCTAACCCCCTCTTGATAGTATTGGCTTTTCCTATGGACTCAATGTGATCTTGGATCACTAAAATGAAAAATGTAGAGTCTTGTGCTTTGAGCTTGAGCGAATCCTTTTGTCCTTAGCATTTTGAGTGGTCCACGTTTCTCATCCATGCCATGCCAAGCATTGAGCTTTCTTGAAATATTTATCTTGAAATAGCATTAGCTCAATGAGCTATATGTTGTTAGGAATTACGAAAACCACTCAGGGATAGTTGCACTTTCAATCTCGCCCTTTTTGGTAATTGATGACAACATATAGATCAAAGCTTCGACAAATGATAATAAGATTGAAAAACATCATCGCTTTGAGAAGTATGTGATAAGCAAGAGCTCCCCTTAAATTTGTGCATTATTTAAAATTTGCTTTGGACTACAAATGCACAATGTGTTAGGATCATGGGTCACTCTTCCATGTCACATACATCTTGGTGGAGCGCTCAAAATGATAGAAGTTAAAAGCATGCACTCATCACCAAGCAAGCATATAAGGATAAAAGAGATAATATCATCCAACAAGCATTAAGGGTAGAATATGATAAAACACTTGATCGAACAAGTAAACAAGTAGCTGACAAGCACACAATCAAGAAGTTCAGCCAAAAACAAGAGAGATAAAAAGCAACACTCTCTCTCGAAGCCTGTGATCTATACATTTTCTCCCCCTTTGGCAACAAGTTACCAAAAAGTTCAAAGAATGCATAGTGCTAAATGGCTTGGTCTTCATGAGGTGGTGTAGAGATGACTCCGAGGACGAAAGCGTCTGTAGATGTGGTTGGAGTTGGTGGAGTGGCTGCTGGAGCTGGTGGTACTGAAGTTGTGGCTGCTGGTGCAGATGTAGTAGCTCTTGTGTCTGGAACAGGCACTGCAGCAGATCTCTAACTCCTGGGCACTCTAGTGAAAGCATCTGTAGTAGACTTGCCCTTCTTCTCCTCCACTTCCTCCTGAAGTTGCTCAACTACTGACTGGATCTCAGTTACCTTGACATCAAGATCATAGAATTTCTGCTGAATGATCCTCTCCAAGCTCTCCTGGTTTTGAGTGAGGGTAGCAAAGCCCTTCTCAATCCTCAAGGTGGAGGCAATCAGATATCCAAGCCGATCTTGCTTGCTCTTCAAGAATATCTGAGATGCTTCTTCAGTTGTTGGCATCTTTGCAGCTTTCTCTACCCTTGCCTTCTCTCTCTTCTCATGTGCTTGCACAGATGATGGATCTTCTTCATTCATAACAACAGTGTTGTCCTCAAAGTTTGGCTTGAGGGGTAGATGCTCCTTGTCCAACAAATATGTGTCTGTGCCCATCTTGGAGTTGATGAGCACCTTAATCTACGGAGCATACCCACAAGATCCCTTCTGATCTGCAGCAGTCCTCTTGATTGTTTCCACAATCAGACTCATCACCTTGAACTTTTGAGGAACATCAAATATATGCAGCAAGTTGATGGAGTGTCCTCTGATCATTCTGTGATCTCCTGACTTTGGCAATAGAGTGTGCCTCAGAATGGTGTTGATTGTTGGCAGCCCTGGCAGCAAGTGCTTCACTGAGCCAAACTTGTGAATCTCTAAGTCTGCATCAAGAATCTCGTTTTACATGCTAGCCATTGAGTTGTGATCCTTCTTCTTCTTAGTATAGACATCCAAGTCATCTTCATGAGATTCTGTGGCATTGATCAATCTAGCCCACTCATGAACTGTAGATTGGTACCTTGTACCCTCTGACATCCACACTATTCTTCCATCTGGATAGAAATGAGCAGTTGAGTAGAATTGCATGATCAGCTCATCATTCCATTTGGTAAGATTCTGGCCAACAAACTTGTCAACCTCACATGCCTTAAAGCTGTCATATACACCTAGGAAGTGCTCTTCATTCTCTCCAATGTAGGTCCAGCCCACCCATCTCATGTCACACACTATGGGCTTCTTGTCAAGCAGGATTGTCTCATAGAAATCTTATTGTTCCTTTGTGTGGAACCTATAATCCACAGCAGTTCTCCTCCTGACAGCATAGGGGTGAGCCTTTCTCCACTGTCTTAGTCCTGCATCCTCCTGATCCTCATGTCCTCTGCAACAGGATGTGCATCATTATGCTCAGGGTTCTTTGGCTTTAGCTTTCTTAGCACTTGAGCTTCAGCTTCCTCTTCTGCAGCTTTAGGCACTGGGGCCTTGTTCTTTTCCTCAGCAGGTATGTTCCTAGTACTCCTCTTGGGTGCAGTCTTGGGAACAGTAGCAGCAGCTTTGGGAGCAGTTTTGGACTTAGCAGCAGCCCCTGATTTTATAGCATCTCCCATCAGCTTCTGTGACTTGGGTCCTGGAGTAGCATCCTCTTCCTCTTCATCATCTGATCTTACCATTGTGGACTTTCCAAGAACTTTGGTTGTAGTTGTTCTTGCCCTCTTCTTTTTCTTCTCTTCACCAGCTGCTTCTTCTTCAGATTCAATGGTGAACTTCATAGTTTCACCTGTGGCAATCTTCCTGGGTTTGGATGTAGGCACTCTCCTGGCAGGTGCCTTCTTGTTCATGCCTGGTTTAGTTGATGCGGCAGTGCCAAATTCTTTCTCCATAGCTTTCCTCTTGGAAATGGCCTCGTCATCAGCTGCAATATAATCTTCATCCTCTGAATCAGAAGTTTTCTTCTTCCTTGTTCTAGTAGCTGCCTTGGGCAAGTTACTAGGTGTGCTCCTGCTGCCCTCATCATAGCTGCTGGAGGGACTAGTGCCCTCACTCAACTGAACCTGTTCCTCTGACTTGTTCTGACTATCACTTTGATCAGACATCTTCAGGCAAACTGTTAGCAGACCCTATGAATAGGTTTTAGATGAGGTAGAGTAGATGAGCATCACAAAGTACAGAGGTTTTGCAAAACAGATGACTCAAAACATAGTTTTAGTTCTTCACACAAAGCATTTCGAAGCTACCGATTTGTAAACTCGGTGATACAGAAGCAGCTTTTGGAACCTAAACTAGTAAACATGGTCAGACCGAGTCATAGTTTGGTGGCACCGAGACTGCTAGGGTTTCACAGAGAATCGAACTCGGTCACACTGATTTGCAATCCTCGGTCAGACCATAAATCACATGTGCAATGGCCTAAGCCAAATCGGTGAGACCGATTTCAACAATTCGGTCGGTCCGAGATGAGTTCGGCGGAAATCTAACCATAAATTTTCAAATCAAATCTAATCTACATGATGTTTTCGCTGGACAGGATGATTTCATACATGGCAAGAATCATGGCAAAGCAATGTGCTACGAATCGGAGTTAATGAATAGCACAAAGTATCAAGTTCATACCCTAACTCGATGGTGAACTTGCTACGGCGACAACGGCGGGGCAGATTGCCGTTGACGGCGGCGGAGACCAGCGGCGGGAGGTCGCTGGCGGCGAGAAGACGACCCGGAGACCCGAAGAGGCAGAGCAGGTTATGCGCGAGTGAAGGGTTTCGAATTTTTTTCCAAAATTTGACCCATCAGTATTTATAACCTGACCCTGTCGGTGTGACTGAGTGGAACAACTCGGTGGCACCGAGATACAAAACTGCGAGCAGTTACTGCAAGTCGGTGTGACCGAAAGGTTCTAATTGGTTGCACTGAGATTGAAAACCTGGATCAACTTAGTGATCCCGGTATGACCGAAAAGGGTGAATCAATCAGACCAAAATGCACAAAGAGGTTTTGGAAGTTTAAGTCTATGACGAATCGGGGACTCCGAGTGCTCCTCACACAGAGTGGTTCGAATCTGACTTGATCAAACTTTGTGATGTAGCATGAACATAGTTTGAGACGAGAAAAGCATAGATAGCTAGAGAAGGTTCTTAGGCATTCTTGTCCATCTACTTGGCAAAAGGAAAGAAACCAAATAATCAAAACAACAAGTGGATGTCCTTCAATGAGTAAAATATGCAACCAACATGCTCACACAATAAAATGGCAAATGAAATATGTGGCAAAGCATGCACAACCAATCTAGCATCTATCAAGCAATTGGCGATGACTAGGTCATCTATATATGAGTATATTGACTTGGAGTCAAATGAGAACATTTGATCATAGGTCATACTCATCGTTTAAGCACAAGTGGGGTTACCACTTTTACATAAAGCATTGTTGTGTTCACACCATTAGAGTTGCTTTAGCTCAATTCTTTAGAGTAAAGCTCCCCCTAGATGTGAGATCCCCCCTAAGAGGGATGAACTAACCTTGGGTTTTGTCGATGATGACTTCATGTAGATGTTGAAGATGTGGATGCTCAATGTTGTTGATCATATGGAGCAATCCATTGGAGTGAGTTGCACTTTCAATACCTACACGGGTTAGTCCCACAAGGAACAAACAAGGATATCCATAGACATAGAGTGATGCACACACAAGATGATGTCCATGAAAGCATTAGGTTACCATGTCCCTTGTCTTACCAACAAGAGGGTTTGTGACTCCTTGAACTAGTGCAAGATGTGGAAGTTGATTGCACTTGTCCTTGCCAAAATGTTATAAGTGAAGTATATTGGAGGAGTCACCCTCAAGAACTCTCTAGTTCTTCTTCTTTGGGATCCACATCATCTTGATGGTAATCCTTGGAGTTGTAGTCATACTTGATGAAGTAGAACTTGATGTAGTCTTGGGAACCCACTTGACCAAGGCCTTAGGAGCTTCTTCAAATGCATCAATCTCCTCTTGAAGCTTGTCCTTGCCTTTTTGCTTGTGGTCTTGTGGTGGAAGATCATCTTGAGCTTGTGTTCCTTTGAAAGAAGTAGGATCGTACTTCTCTTGTTGAGGAACAAACTTCGTATTGGGGTATTGATCTTCTTCCCACTCAACTCCATTGGCATTGAACTTTCGTTCAAAACCAACACCTTGATTCTTCCGGTGCCTTCCTTGCTTGCGTACAATCTCCTCGAATTGCTTACTTCCAGCAAGGCTCTTTTAAACACCTTTCTCTATAATTCCCTTCAATAAGCTATTTTCTTGCTCAAGTGTAACTTGGCTAAGAGAATCATTAGGGGAATCAAGAGAACTACTAGAAGCAATAACATTGGATTTAGCATGATTATTGTTACTACTAGAAGAAGAATCTTTCTTGTTCTTGTTACTAGACTTGACTTGTGGCATGTAAGTAGATAAGAGTAAATGGTTGGCAATGTAAGAAGAACTTTTCTTGCGAAGATCATCATTGATTGCCTTTAAAAACTCATTCTATTGCTCAAGGTTGAGCTTTTCAAAGCGTAACTTCTCATGAGTCTTTAAAAGTTCTCGATGATCTTCCAAGATAGTTTCATGAGCTAACTTAAGAGTATTTAGTTCTTTAGTTAGGCGCTAAATCTTCTCCTTATCATTATCATTCATTTTATCTTGATTAGCATGATTAATTGATGTTTCATCATAGTATTCATCACTAGAGTTGTCAACAAGTAAATCATCATCACCTAACAAGTCATCTTCATCACTATTGAAATCAACATACTCGGGGTGTGATACCTTTGGGCCTTTAGCCATGAAGCATCTTCCAATTCCTTCATTTGGCGATTCAAATATGTCGTAGGAGTTGGTTGACACAAGTGCTAGACCGGCAACACCTTCATCTTGAGTATATTCGGAGTCGGAGTGATAGTTTCTCTCGGAGTGATTGTCGGAGTCGGAGCCGGATACCCATTCACCAACATGAGCTTGATGTCTTTGTTTTGTGTAGCTCTTTGATGATTTGTCCTTCCTTTCCGAATCCTTGCTTCTCTGGGATGTTCTTCGTTCATAACGATCATCTCTACTCCTTTCTCTTGGTGGTGATTCTTCTCTTCTACTTCTTCTTTCTGGATAATCTTCTCTTCTTTTGTAGGGAGCCGTACACTCATTGGAATAGTGTCCGGGTCTTCCACAATTGTAGCAATTACGCTCACGACTAGAAGATCTTTTGTCATTGTAGGACCTTGACTTGGAACTCCTTTCCTTGCTTCTATTCTTGTAGAACTTGTTGAAGTTTTTCATCATTAAGCTCAATTCTTCATTGAAGGTTTGTTTCTCACTTGATGATGTGGGAGCTTCACATGAGGCATTGTAAGCACCACTTGACTTGTTGTGGAGCTCTTCCTCATGAGCAACAATTCTTCCAATGACTTCCGTTGGCTTGAGATCTTTGTAATTGGGCATCATTTGGATCAATGTGCACACGGTATCATATTTTCCATCCAAGGCTCTTAGGATCTTCTTGATGATGAATTTATCGGTCATCTCTTCACTTCCTAAGCCATCAATCTCATTTGTGATGAGAGCAAGCCTAGAGTACATTTCAGCGATGCCTTCACCATCCTTTATTTTGAACTTGTCAAGTTGACTTTGAAGCACATCCAATTTGGATTCCTTGACGGAGTCGGTACCTTCGTGCATATCAATCAAAGTATCCCAAATTTCCTTTGCATTCTGAAGACGGTTGATTTTGTTGAATTTTTCAGGGCACAATCTGTTGAAGAGAATATCACAAGCTTGAGCATTGTATTACAACATCTTCAACTCTTCCGCGGTAGCTTCACAGTTCGGTTCTCTCCCATCAAAGAATTCACCTTGCAAGCCAATACACACAATAGCCCAAACGGCGGGGTTATGTCCAAGAATATGCATTTTCATCTTATGCTTCCAACTAGCAAAATTAGTACCATCAAAGTAAGAACCTCTATGGTGGTAATTTCCCTTGCTAGACGCCATACTCTCCTAGGTTGTGAAACCAAGGCTATGACCACCAAAAGCTATGGAAATCGAAGTAAATGGAGACCAAAGCTCTGATACCACTTGTAGGATCGAAAGTATGTCTAGAGAGGGGGGTGATTAGACTACTTGACCAAATAAAAATCTAGCCTTTTCCCACTTTTAGTTCTTGGTAGATTTTAGCAACTTAGCACAAGTCAATCAATCAACCTACACATGCAATTCTAAGAGTATAGCAGCGGAATGTAAAACAATTGCATATGAAGATAAAGGGAGGAGTTTGAGGAAGCAAACACAATGTTGACATCTAGATTTTTTATCCGTGGTTCCGATAGGTGGTGCTATCGTACATCCACGTTGATGGAGACTTCAACCCACGAAGGGTAACGGTTGTGCGAGTCCATGGAGGGCTCCACGCATGAAGGGTCCACAAAGAAGCAACCTTGTTTATCCCACCATGGTCGTCGCCCACGAAGGACTTGCCTCACTCGGGTAGATCTTCACGAAGTAGGCGATCTCCTTGCCCTTACAAACTCCTTGGTTCAACTCCACAATCCTGACGGAGGCTCCCAAGTGACACCTAGCCAATCTAAGAGACACCACTCTCTAAGAGGTAACAAATGGTGTGTTGATGATGAACTCCTTGCTCTTGTGCTTCAAATGATAGTCTCCCCAACACTCAACTCTTTCTCGCAGGATTTGGATTTGGTGGAAAGAAGATTTGAGTGGAAAGCAACTTGGGGAAGGCTAGAGATCAAGATTTATGTGGTAGGGAAGGAATATCTTGACCTCAACACAAGTGTAGGTGGTTCTCTCTCAGAAAATGTATGTTGGAAGTGTAGGCATGTTCTCATGGCTCTCTCCACGAATGAAGAGTGGGTGGAGGGGTATATATAGCCTCCACACAAAATCTAACCGTTACACACAATTTACCAAACTCGGTGGGACCGAATCATGAAACTCGGTCAAACCGATTTAGTTCATAATGTAACCGTTAGGCATTTCGGTGGGACCGACATGTCAACTCGGTGGGACCGATATCGTTAGGGTTAGGGTATAACATAATCTCGGTGATACCGATTACACAAACTCGGTGAGACCGATTTTGGTAATAGTCAAACAGAGAGTTGGTCAGGCAAACTCGGTGGGATCGGTTGGCTCATTTCGGTTGGACTGAAATGTTACGAAAGGAAAACAAAGAGTTTGCATTGCAATCTCGGTGGGACCGATCGCTCATCTCGGTTTGACCAAAACGTTACAAAGGGAAACAGAGAGATTGCAATCCCATCTTGGTGAGACCGAAAAGACTAGGGTTTCTGGCAGTGGCTATGTCAACTAAACTCGGTGGCGCCGGATAGAAAGTTTCGGTGGGGCCGAGTTTGACTTTTGGTTTGGGACATATGTGGATGTGAGAAAGTAGTTGAGGGTTTTTGGAGCATATCACTAAGCACTTTGAGCAATAAACTCATTAAGCAACACCTCACCCCCTCTTGATAGTATTGGCTTTTCCTATGGACTCAATGTGATCTTAGATCACTAAAATGAAAAATGTAGAGTCTTGTGCTTTGAGCTTGAACCAATCCCTTTGTCCTTAGCATTTTGAGGGGTCCATGTTTCTCATCCATGCCATGCCAAACATTGAGCTTTCCTGAAATATTTATCTTGAAATAGCATTAGCTCAATGAGCTATATGTTGTTAGGAATTATGAAAACCACTCAGGAATAGTTGCACTTTCAAACAACTTGTCCACTATGGTAGTTACCTCGTTACTGGTTTTGTTCTCTTTTCTCGTTTCCATGTTCCGGCATCCCTGTGATCAAATCACACTGTGTCTGGCCAGACGGTGTTGGATACCGTAACACTGAGAGGGCCTGAGAATATATCTCCATCATCGGAGGAGCAAATCCCAATCTTGAGCTATCAAGTTATTTGACACACTTTTCCATGAACCCGTAAGCCGCCGTAATAGCCACCCATTTACGTATGACGTTTAACAAACCCCAAAGTTCATGAAGCAAGTATGAAGAAACTCGATACTCTCATGGTCTAAGGAATTATGCAAACATTAACCATCTCTGTGTTATTAACCATAAACTTGTGACGAATGTATCTCATAGCATCACATCAATCCGGGTCGATTCAACACAAATGTTCTTCTAACATTGTGCCCTCAAAGTTGTTCAGCATTGTCATGCCCATGATCAGGAAAACAGAACCATCGTGCAACACTTGAGCTAGTCTTAGAGGCTAGACTAGGAATACATTTTACCGTTTATCATTCCACACGTGCATACGATTCTTCCTTCAAGCCTCGTGGTTATTGTAGACTCGAGAACCATAGCAGTTATAGCATTGAACATAAACATAATGATGAACACGGAGATAAATAATAACATTTATTATTGCCTCTAGGGCATATCTCCTATAGGAGCAGGAGGAGGGAGTGTAGCTACCAGGGCCGATGGAGGTGGCGGCTCCGGAGGAGGAGGCGGAGTGGCCTCCTCCGGGGTTCAATATGGCGGAGGCCAAGGCAGAGTTCGCCGTCGCCCAAGCCGCAGAGATGGTGAAGCAGCAGGCCATCCTGTTGTCCATCCAGGATAAGGCCTATGTGGAGGCCAACCGGCGGTTCCTCCAGCAAGAGCAGGTGGTGTCGGACACACTCTTCGCCGAACTCCACGCGGAGATAGAGGAGGGGGAGGCCGGAGTGGAGCAGCCGGAGCTGCAACTGCCGCCCATGCTGCCGGAGCCGGGCACGGAGATTGTCGACATCTCCGATGAGGAGTAGGTAGATCATCTAAGTAGTATGTAGGTTTTATCATTTGCATGCGTTTGTATGGATTTGAGAATTTAGTATGAGATGTTCGGATGCAGCTGTGTTAATTTGAGGAGTGCCTGGTCACTGTCCACGGACGCGCTCGAGCGTCTCCGCGGACGTTTGAGTGGTCGTATTCGTTACATGCGGCTGTATATGCTCTAACGAATGAAGATATATATAAAGAGGAAAAGATGAGAAGAAACGAGCATGGGAGAGAGGCGGGTGAAAAGATAAGGTTGGAAAGGGAAAGACGGATGGGCTCCACGGGCGACAGCAGTGTTGTCCGGGGTAGGCGGACGACGCGGATGAATTTTTGGCCGGGTGGATTGAAGTGGGACGTGCCAATGTGTGTGCACCGTCGAATGGTAAAGGCGGAACTTGCCAAAATTTTGTGTTTAGCTAACACCAAATAGCCGCAATGATTGGGCGTGAACGGACAATAGGTACAATCACTGCATGCGCGTGATCCATCATCCCCAATCACGGGGGCAGGCTATCCGATCTACAGCTAGATCAGATCTTGGGATACGAATCTACGTGCATGTTGTTGGATAAATTAATTCACTCCTCCTCCCCTATTTCACCCCCAATGCATGCTGTTGGATAAATAATCCCAAGGAGAAAACACAGGGGCAAAGCAATGAAGGCGAGCGGCACGGCTGAGGCTCCCCGGCCACCGCACGTGGCGATGCTGGTGACGCCCGGGATGGGCCACCTGGTCCCGCTCGCGGAGCTTGCCAAGCGCCTGGCCGCGCGGCACGGCGTCACGGCCACGCTCATCACCTTCGCGTCCACGGCGTCGGCTACGCAGCGGTCCTTCCTCGCCTCCCTCCCGGCCGCCATCTCCTCCATGTCCCTTCCGCCCGTCGACCTCTCCGACCTGCCACCCGGCGCCACCATCGAGACGCTCATGTCCGAGGAGTGCGCCCGCTGTTGGAAATAATCACGATTAGGTAAGTATAGTCCGGCACGGACTTGTAGCAGTAACCGAGTCGTACATGTACTAGGTAGAATATTGGTAATATAAATACCAGTGCGTGTATCCCCTATAACATCAGATCAAATCAAAGCAATAAAGTGCAAAGGCTCGACACGAGCCTCTTGGCCAACTCGGCGAGTCTGCGTATTGTGTTTCCGACGAACTTGGTCTACGATAGCTAGCTAGACACGAGAATCCATCCACCAGGGTGCTTGCCTGCTTGTGTACCGCTGTACGTGCACGTCTCCGTCGAAGCAGCCGGAAGCAATCGGCTGTAGCTTGTACGTCGCTGCGTATTGTCGGAAAGTAGTCGACAACAGCGTCATCAAGGTCGGGACTGGGCCAACAATTGGTATCTAGAGCAAGGTTGATCTTCTAGTAACGGAAGGTCATGACGGGCAAGGAGATCGTGGAATCGTCCGGAGCGGCTAAAGTACTTGCCGTACCCGGTACGTCATACCCACGGTTTGATCGCGAGAACTTCGGGGTCTGGAAGGCCCTCATGGAGTGTGGTCTCCGCGCCAACGAGCTATGGGACGTGGTCGATCCAGGAGGCGACACGTTCAAGGAGGGAGCCGAGCACCGGAAGGATCGGCAGGCGGCGTCGGCGATTTGTTCGGTGATGCCGATGGATGTCCTCCAGCACCTAATCGCCAAAGAAACGGCGAAGGAGGCGTGGGATACTTTGAAGCTCATGTTCGAGGGACACACCCGCGTCAAGCAAGCCAATCTCCAAACTCTCCTAAGGAACTACGAGACTTTGGTCATGGGAGACAATGAGTCCGTGGATGCGTTCGCTTCACGGGTGGCTACTCTCGTCAATCGGATCCGCGCGCTTGGTGAAAATCTTACGGAGACCTCGGTTGTCCGGCGGTTCTTGCGCGCAGCCCCTCCCCGGTACCTGCAAATTGTCACGGCGATCGAGCAGTGCGTCGATCTCGGGACTCTCTCCATCGACGATCTTGTCGGACGCTACAAGGCTCACGACGAGCGTATGCGGTACAGTCTCGGGGATGGGAGGAACGATGAGAATGTCATGCTCACACGGGCTCAGTGGCTGGCGCTGGACTCAAGGAGAGGAGGCAAGGGCTCTAGCAGCAACACTCGCCAAGATCGTGCGCCAAAAGAACAAAGTAAGAAGAACGCCGGGGACGGCGCTCCGAAGAAGAAGAAGTTCGACAAGCGCAAGATCAAGTGTCACAACTGTGGCATCATGGGGCACTTCAAGTCGGAGTGCAAGAAACCACCGAAGGAGAAAGCTCTCATGGCCAAAGGAGGCGATGATGGAGACATGATGCTCATGGTCGAAGTATGCGAGCTAATGGATGAGGATAGTCCAGCTCCAAAGGTGCCGGCTACAGAGGTTGTCACGCTCTTAGAGGAGGCAGTTTATCTTCACGATAAGAAGAGGATGAACACATCGAGGCACGTGTGGTACCTCGACACGGGCGCTAGCAACCACATGACCGGCGACAAGGACCAGTTTTCTGAGCTCAGTGTTTCGGTGGGAGGCACGGTTCGATTCGGCGACGGACGGACCGTTGACATCGCAGGGCGAGGTACTGTCCTGTTTGAGTTGAAGAATGGCGGTCACAAGGTACTCACAGATGTGTACTATATTCCCAAGCTAAAGAGTAGCATCATAAGTCTTGGCCAGCTCGAGGAGCGTGCTTGCAAGATTGTGCTCGAAGATGGCTTTCTATGGGGGTATGATCGTCAGAGGATGTTGATTATGAAGGTGCAGAGGTCACCGAACAGGCTCTACGTCCTCAACTTGGATCGTGTGGATCCGGTATGTCTCCTGTCGAGCATGGACGACTCGGCATGGAAGTGGCACGCGCGCTACGGTCATCTAAATTTCCAGGCTCTTCGGCAACTTGGACAAAAGGAGATGGTACATGGTCTACCGTGCATCAATCATGTCGACCAAGTGTGCGACGGTTGTCTCATTGGGAAACAAAGGCGAGCCCCGTTCCCAAGAGAGGGAAACTTTAGAGCGAGTAAAGCTCTTGAGTTGGTCCACGGAGACTTGTGCGGACCGATTACACCGGCCACCCTTGCCGGAAACAGATACTTCTTGCTTGTCGTCGACGACTTCAGCAGATTCATGTGGATCGTGTTGTTGAAGACGAAGGACCAAGCTTTGCAAGCCTTCAGGATAATAAAGATGGCGGCTGAAGTAGAATCTGAAGCCAAGTTGAAGGCCCTCCGTACCGATCGGGGAGGTGAGTTCAAGTCTCGTGCATTCACGGAATTTTGTGAAGCTCAAGGGATCAAGAGGTATCTTACGGCGCCATATTCACCGCAGCAAAACGGTGTTGTGGAACGGAGGAATCAAACCGTGGTGGCGATGGCACGAAGCATGTTGAAAAGTAAAGGCATGCCGGGCAAGTTTTGGGGTGAGGCGGTCAATACGGCCGTTTACTTGCTGAACCGGGCTCCAACCAAGAGTGTGGTTGGGATGACGCCGTACGAAGCATGGTACGGACACAAGCCCACGGTTGATCATCTTCGCACTTTCGGGTGCGTAGCGCATGTGAAGACAGTGACCGGGCATACTAGCAAATTGGCGGATCGGAGTACTCCAATGGTGTTGGTTGGCTATGAAAAAGGCACGAAGGCGTATCGTGCGTGCAACCCCTCAACCAATAAGGTAGTTGTGACGCGCGAGGT
Organism: Triticum dicoccoides; assembly: GCF_002162155.2. Classification (NCBI taxonomy): domain Eukaryota; kingdom Viridiplantae; phylum Streptophyta; class Magnoliopsida; order Poales; family Poaceae; genus Triticum; species Triticum dicoccoides. The sequence goes on from NC_041385.1 coordinate 21,690,215, forward strand.
GGTCTTTGAAGAAGCAAGGTCATGGAATTGGAACTCCACCGAGCCGGTATACCCGTCTTCCGATGATATTTTCAACGTTGTTTACGATGATTATGAGCATGCAGACATTGGTGATCAACCGGAGATGTCGGCCGCGACAAACGGCGCGGACAGCGCGGCAGAAAATGGAGACGCGCCAATTACTCCCGCTGCGTCACACGCTCACGCGCGAGAAGGAACGGCAGGTGCGCCCGATGACACGCCAGGAGGCGCTGGGCGAAGCACAGCAGGAGGCTTTTCCCCTCAAAGCCCAGGTGGCTCGTCTACTAGGCTGGGAAGCCCACGTGGTGTGGAGGTTGGCTTTGCCAACCACGTGATGGTGAAGAAACACCAGTTGTGGCTGGTACGCCCACTGTACGTGCAGGAAAAGCACGACCAGCTACGTCTAATTCGTCCAGTGGACACGCGGCCAGCTCGGAAGAACCTCAGTCGCCAGAAATCGGAAGTGAGGCAGCTTCAGAGGATAGTTCTTCGTCTTCGAATGAACAGGAGACGAGGGAACATCCGCCGACACCAGTACGTCTTCGACCAGTGGTGGATTTATATCCAAAGGAAACACTTCCAAAAGTAAATCCGGTGAAAATTAAAAGAAAAGGACGACAGTGTCTACTTAGCGTCGAGGAACCGACGAAATTTGAAGATGCAAATACGGAGGAGTGTTGGCGTCGTGCTATGGATGAGGAGTTGGGATCGATCCGAGACAACAATACATGGGAGCTCGTGGATCCACCCAACGACCATAAAATCATAGGGCTCAAGTGGGTGTACAAGGTCAAGAAAGATGCCGAAGGAAACTTGGTGAAGCATAAGGCAAGGCTCGTAGCCAAAGGATACGTGCAAGAGCAAGGTGTAGACTTCGAGGAAGTGTTCGCTCCTGTCATAAGGATGGAATCGGTGAGGCTAGTTATAGCTCTCGCGGCTCAAGAATCTTGGAGGCTACATCACATGGATGTAAAATCCGCTTTTTTGAACGGGGAGTTAAAAGAAGAAGTGTATGTGAAGCAACCACCGGGTTACATCAAAAAGGGAGAGGAGCACAAGGTGTTGAAACTACACAAGGCATTGTACGGGCTATGCCAAGCTCCTCGGGCGTGGAATATCAAGCTTGATCGTACACTAGTTTCTCTTGGTTTTGAGAAAAGTCCACTGGAGCATGCTATGTACAAGCGAGATAAAGGCAAGGATCGTCTCCTAGTGGGCATCTATGTTGATGATCTCTTGATAACTGGAGCAGATGAGGAGGAGATTGCTAAATTCAAGCTACAAATGAAGGAGTTTTTCAAGATGAGTGATCTAGGGCTCTTGACTTACTATCTCGGGATCGAGGTACAGCAAAAGCCGGAGGGAATCACGTTATGCCAGGAGGCATATACAAAGAAGATTCTTGAAAGCTGTAGCATGGAGGACTGCAATCCAAGTCATGTTCCAATGGAGCCTCGACTTAAACTTAGCAAAAGGAGCCAAGCACCCGCGGTTGATGCAACGGACTATAGAAGTGTGGTCGGAAGCCTAAGGTATCTTGTGAATACACGACCAGACTTGGCCTATTCCGTTGGCGTAGTGAGTCGCTTCATGGAAGCACCCACGACAGAACATTGGGCAGCTGTGAAACAAATACTCAGGTACATCAAAGGGACAACTAACTTCGGTTGTGTCTATTTGAGAGAGAAGCGGAAGGAGATGGTGGAGCTACTTGGCTACAGTGATAGCGACTTGGCAGGAGATATTGACGACCGTAAAAGTACCTCGGGCGTGGCATATTTCTTGGGAAGAAGCATAGTGAGTTGGCTATCACAAAAGCAGAAGGTGGTCGCATTATCATCCTGTGAAGCGGAGTATATTGCAGCTGCAACCGCGGCAGGTCAAGGTGTGTGGCTAGAAAGGCTACTCGGTGACCTCACTGACAAGGAACCGGAAGGAGTGGTGCTTTACGTTGACAACAAGTCCACGATTACTCTATGTAAGAATCCAGTGCATCATGACAGAAGTAAGCACATTGATATAAGGTATCATTACATACGGGATTGCGTGGAAGAAGGCAAGATTGAAGTCAACTACATTTGCACCGACGATCAGCTTGCAGACATCCCGACCAAGTCTTTAGGGCGACAGAAGTTCACGGAGATGCGGAGAAGGATCGGCGTCCAAGCTGTAAAGTGAGGACATCGTGCTTAGGGGGTGATTGTTGGAAATAATCACGATTAGGTAAGTATAGTCCGGCACGGACTTGTAGCAGTAACCGAGTCGTACATGTACTAGGTAGAATATTGGTAATATAAATACCAGTGCGTGTATCCCCTGTAACATCAGATCAAATCATAGCAATAAAGTGCAAAGGCTGGACACGAGCCTCTTGGCCAACTCGGCGAGTCTGCGTATTGTGTTTCCGACGAACTTGGTCTACGATAGCTAGCTAGACACGAGAATCCATCCACCAGGGTGCTTGCCTGCTTGTGTACCGCTGTACGTGCACGTCTCCGTCGAAGCAGCCGGAAGCAATCGGCTTTAGCTTGTACGTCGCTGCGTATTGTCGGAAAGTACTCGACAACAGCGTCATCAAGGTCGGGACTGGGCCAACACCCGCTTGGTGCCGGCGCTGACGGGAGTTCTGTCGGGTCTCAGGGAGACGACGCGGCTGGTGGCCTACGTGGCCGACCTCTTCGGGGCGGACTCGTTCGACGCTGCCGTGGCCGCCGGCGTGCCCAGAAGGTACCTGTTCCATCCGGGGAACCTGCATGGGCTAACGTTCATCCTCCACCTCCCGGAGATCGATGTTTCCATGCCCGGTGAGTTCCGGCACCTCGCCGAGCCCGTCAGGCTGCCCGGCTGCGTTCCCATCCCAGGGCCGGACGTCATGTCGTCGTTCCAGGACAAGTCTGACCCCTGCTACCGGTGGATGGTGCACCACGCCAAGCGCTACCTAGAATCCGAGGCCATCCTGGTGAACTCCTTCGACGCCGTCGAGCCGGACGTCGCCAGGGTGCTCTCTCACCCAGAGCCCGGGCGCCCTCCAGTGTACAACATCGGTCCACTCATACGGGCCGACGCCGGCGAGGAGCCGCGCGCTGCGTGCCTGGACTGGCTCGACCGGCAGCCGCACAAGTCCGTCATCTTCGTCTCGTTTGGCTCCGGAGGCTCGCTGCCGACGGAGGAAATGCACGAGCTGGCGCTCGGGCTGGAGCTCAGCGGGCAGCGCTTCCTGTGGGTGGTGCGGAGCCCGAGCGACGAGGGGTCCGTGAACGCCAACTACTACGACGCCGAGAGCAAGAAGGACCCACTGGCCTACCTCCCGGACGTCGGCCTCCTGGTGCCGTCGTGGGTGCCGCAGACGGAGGTGCTCGCTCACGAGGCAACGGGAGGCTTCTTGGTGCACTGAGGGTGGAACTCGGTCCTGGAGAGCCTGGTGCACGGCGTGCCCATGGTCGCGTGGCCGCTCTTCGCCGAGCAGCGGCAGAACGCCGTGATGCTTTCAGAGGGTGTCAAGGCCGCCATGCGAGTGCCGGCGACGAAGAGGAAGGAGGAGATCGCTGCGGCAGTGAGGGAAGTGATGGCAGGCCAAGGCAAAGGCGCCCAGGTGAGAGCTAATGTGGCCGCGCTGCAGAAGGCGGCCATGGAAGCTCTTCTTGAGGGCGGTGCCGCCACGACCGCGCTGGATGAGGTGGTGCGCAAGTGGACACGCGAGTATTGCTAGGTGAAGAAACCTACCTATACATCTCGCTCCTTCTGTCTGTGTGCATCGTGATAATGATGTGTCTTCTTTTAAGAAATAAAAATAGGATGTGGGTAGGATTCATCTAGACGTGACATAACTATGTCACATCTATGCAAGGCACCACACAACATCAGCAAAAAAATAAATTAAAAAAAATTGCTTTGTGCAAATCTTGAAGCTCCTTATTATGTGATGAACTATTTAGATGTGACATCCTTAAAAAACATGTAGATGTGAATTAGTCATTGTGATAAAAATACCTCTCTTCTTCAACGTGGTTGGTTGTACCACATTTTTTAGAGTGGATTTTCAATTGTATATTTGTAAGGTCTATTTTGCATACACTATGTCAACATGGAAACAGTCAAGCGCCACATGAGCAGGTCAACACTGGTCTGGGCAAGTTAGGGCTCTCCATGAATAACTTGCACGGAGTATAGTTTTAGGACTAACTTGACACACCAAAATTAGGTATTAGACCTATGAGAGTGAATTGCAA
>NC_041385.1:21694941-21704581 GCF_002162155.2 Triticum dicoccoides
AAGAACAGACACACCATATTTCAAGTCGACATACGAATTTGCCACCACATTCCTTGGGCGCCTAAAAAATCTACTAGTTTTGTTTCTAATTTTCTCAATAAACACTAAGGATCAATTTGACAAGATTGTAATTCAATTTCTGACAGAAAGGGCCCGCCTGTAAGCGCTGACATGGCATAAAACGGTAAACACTGTTTGTTGACTGTTAAGTAAGACATGGGCCCCACCAATCATCAGCCGAACTAACAAAAGGGTCCTTGAAAATTACAAAAATCGCCCTAAAAACAAAATTATATTTCAATTGACCCCTTGCACGGGGGTTGTTGTGCCCGTGAGCACTGTCACCGCCGAAGGGGAGATAGGCGTGGGCAGACGGGCTTGGAAGGCCAACTTCAGCGACCACGTCGACAGACTCGAACGAGGAGTGCGACAACATGAAAGTTTTCTCTCCGGTCGGCGCACTAGGGAAGGCTCCCGAGTCGCGGAGGTCCGGGCTAGGAGCTCAACGGCCGCAACACGCGCAGTTGCTCCTCGGCGGGACCCAAGCCTCGATAAGGAACCGCTGCGCTGCCGCACGCCGAAGAGCTCAGAGCTGGGGACCGGCTCACCAAACTCCGGAGAGGAGGAGGAGGACATACCTCATCGGGGCAGGGGGAGGGTCCTCATCGCTGGATCCGGTATGTGGCTGTGAGGGATGGTATGCAGGGCACAATGGATCTCGCCAGCGCCGGGAGGGAGAAGACGTGGCAGATGTTGGAGGGGGCGGACCATGGTAGGAGAGGTGGCTGGGCAATGCCGGCCATCTAGTAGAGGACGCACGAACAGCTCCAGAGAGGTGGAGCTCGTGGGATCGCGGGGAGAGAGGGGTTCCTGTTCAGTGGACCCTCTGTCTAATTTAACATCAAACATTGTTTTTTTTACTTTAGTGCCACATCAGCGCTTACATGTGGGCGCTTTCTGTCAAAAATTGGATTAAGTCATCCCAAATCAATCATTAGTGTTTATTGAGAAAATTAGAAAGAAATCTGGTAGATTTTTGGGACCTCCAAGGAATGTGGTGGTAAATCAGGATGAAAACTTAAAATATGGTGGTTTTTTGCAGTCCGCTCGAGCTATGACTATGCTACATGTACTCTTCTGTATTTTTCTTATGCACTATCATATCTCACATCGCCCATAATCAGTCCAAGATACATTGCTTGAAAATTTCACACTAGTTAAAACGCCTTTCACGGCTAAATGCTATCATCTTTTGTTGGCTGGTGGCGGCAGCGACTATGGCGCTTGCTGACGGTGATGCTAGGCACGGGCAAGTTGGAGAAGTTGATGAACATGCCGTGACATGCCGGTGCTGTGCGAGTAGAACATGGTGGAAGGTGCAAGTCTCATCGCGACGAGCGCTCATATTGGCTGAGCCATCACCATGTGGGTGTTTATCGAAGTCATACAAAATGATTTACGATCCATGCGCCCTGTGCACTTAGATTCTAGTCCAAAGGGCTTCCAGCCAGCTGATACAAAAGGGATCACACATCATACCAGTCATATAGGAAAGCATCTGGTTTATTTGTTTCACTCCAATATCTCATAGAAGTAGTATATGTAGCTAAATAGTCCACTAAGTCTAAGAATTTGCGCTTCCACCTAAAGCTATAGCTTCCACACGTTGTGATGGACTACATATATAGATAAGCCAACATGCATGCCTAAATCATTCGATGACCATGTATGTAGTCTCATATGTATATATATTACTCCACTCCGTGCAATTTCGTTCGAGTTAGTCATACCTTGTTTCTCTTTACCTTCACTTCACATATGTGACCCTTACAACAGGAATTAAACAGGCTGTTGTTGCATTTTGGCCTCGGGTATGCGCTGGTCCTGCTGACCAAGTCAGCGTGCAAGATCTCAAGCCTAGAAATTCTAAGTAATTATCTTCACATCGGTATGCTCATCTAGAGCAGCTACGTACCGCTAGTGTCAATCACATTTATTGTTTCTTGCATCTTGACAGAGTTAGTAGTACTTCACAGCTTGCACTCGTGGACTTTTGCTGCAATTTTTGAGGGAAACTAGATATTTTGGGCGATAAGGTAAGTTTTTTTAGTACTCCCTCCATTCCTAAATATAAGACATTTTAGAGATTTCAATATGAACTACATATGGATGTATATAGACATATTTTAAGTGTAGATTCACTCATTCTGCTCCGTAAAAAGACTTATATTTAGGAATGGAGGGGGTAGATTACATCGCTCATGCCTGTTTAATTCATGCACAATAGCCTTTTATCTTTATATATCTTATATAGCACCCTGATTACACGGTAATTGCCTTTGGCTCCTAGGTGCATATGCACCCATTGTCGAAATACACATTTCAAAAAGTTGAAAAATTCAGAACAAATACCCCGCGTGTATATCCGTACATTTTATGTGCGTGCACAAGGTTTCAGTGAAAAACGACGTTTTTTGTGGCTTGTGTAAAAAAAGACAATTTCTAATGCTTCATTCTAACTATTCACGAGGCATTTCTTTATCTTTTTTACACAAGCCACAAAAAACGTCGTTTTTCACTAAAACCTTGTGCACGCACATAAAATGTCCGGATATACACATGGGATTTTTGTTTCGGATTTTTCAACTTTTCGAAATGTGTATTTCGACAATGGGTGCATATGCACCTAGGAGCCAAAACGCCGCTCTCCCTGATTACATGCATAGGCTATTGTTAACCTGTCAACTAAACTCACGCCTCACACCGCCACTCCAGGGACCACATGACTTAACCAAATCACTTGGCTGCCTACTCACACGATCCTGCATGCACATAAGAAACCAACCATTTTTTGTGCTGATAGGCACTGCATACAGATATTGTGCATCTACCTGCGACTCAGCCAAACCAGCTACATGCAAACACTTTTGGCAAGCTCCATGCTAGAAGCCTAGGACTAATACTCTTTCCCGACACCATTCTTTTAACCGGCGGCAGCTTGAACAACAAGCGAGCATCTCAAATAAACAAAATATTATGGACGAGCTGTATGAAGTATTTCCAACTCTGAATAACTAAGTGTGCACACAAGGTTTCTTCCTCTGCTATTTGAAGCCAATGGTTACTTGCCCAACATTTTGTTTCAACGCTAGTTCCACAACCTTAATTAGTGAACTCGATCTAATTAAGGTGGTGGCTGGCCGGGCCCGAGATGGATAGGTTCTTTCGCACAACTCGTATAGTAAAACACCTAGCATGTTTGTTTCACTCCAACATTTCATAGTTCACTACTTAGTACATGACTCCATGGTTCCATATAAAGCTATATATAGCCTTCTTACTTGCCTATTTGTTACTTGACGAAGGAATACGTTCGGCAGTGGACTATATATATGCGAGCCACATGCCTAGACCATCCAATGGATAATCATGAGTATATTGCTGCACCATGCATGCAACTTGTTCATGCTACCAATGGGAGAGGATTTGTGCCACAAAGGGATGAGGTCACACAGATTTGTGCCTCTCCATTGCGTTGTGATTCGCAAATTGGATTGGACCCTCACATGCAGTGGTGGAGCTACACAAGAATGGTTGGGGGCAAGGGAGAAAATATCAATCTATCAGGGGCAAAAGTCTTGTTTTCTCCAAACTATGAGTTAGTAGCTCCGCCCGAGCTCACATGTGTTTAGGCTTAATTGCTGTAAAAGGGGTCCACACGTGCAACTTTTGGTAGAGAGTGCATGGCTCACTCATCCCACCTCGCATGCTTTTCTTTTGACTTGTAAATATGAATCTATTGTATCTTTTGAACGGAAGTCCAATTTATATTTTGTTTGCATACTCGTGTTTCTTGTGACGACGGCTTTGAAATAATACCAATTTTGAATTTGTTTTGACACATTTTTAAATTTTGGCTAAGTTTCAGTCGCTGGAACTTAATAGAAATGAATGATTTGACAAGTTCTAAAAACTTCAGCAAGTTTTAAATAAAAAAGTTTCTAAAAAGGAAATGAAACTTGGTAAAACTTACTATGACTATCATAATATTTGAAACTTGGTAAAAATTTAAAAGGTATCTACATGTATTCAAAATTGGTCTTATTTGAAATTATTCGTTGCAACGAACATGAATATGTGAACAGAACCTAATTTCTACTTCCAATTTTAGAAGATACGATAGGTTCGAGTTTTAAGATTAAAATGGTAAAGCATTGGAAGTGATGAGGGTGACGCATATAAATCTACCAAAATATGGCATGCATGGACACCAATGCAGCGATTAAAAGTTAGTGGCATAACTAGTGCACGAATCTTTAAGCAAATGGTTGAACATGTGCATGCATGCCCCGGAAGTGTGTGCCCTTGCGAGTTTCTGTGCTACCGTACCTATACATATTTCCTTTTTCTATTCATATGAAGTGAACAATGCATCATGCACACCATGTGTGACTGAAACTGGAAATTAAACTGGCTAGTGCTGCATTTGGGCTTTGTGTTATGCACTGGTTGATGGTGGCTTGGATGCCGCTCCAATAGCCAAGATTGATCTCTTGGATTTGCATTATTTACTAAAGACGACATTGTTTGGAATTATACATGGAAAATACTTTTTCGACTTATGAAAGATGTTTACGGTTAGCAAACATTTCAAACTGTTGAAGCACCGCCATGTTTCGAATAAATTAACTGTACATTCAGAATTTGTTGTTTCTATCTGAACATTTTGAAAATGTGGTTATGAATCCATCATCTCTTTCAAAATGGGAGTTGAGGTGTGCATTGCATAGTTTTATGTTTTTATTAAACTTGTGTGGTAATTTAAGGGCCAGGTTAGCATGAAAGTTCTCAATCCTAAAAATTCAGGAAAAAATATGCAAAACCAACTAGTGAATGGTGTTTCCCTCACCAGTCCCTACATACAAAGATATGCTTACCCATCTGTACCTGCGAAATACAAGTTCCTTGTCTGTGTCATTTTCTATGGTTGCTCCTTGGCGGGCACCCAAACCTCGATCAGGAATCCCAGCGCCGCCTCACGCCGAAGAGCTTTGAGCTGGGGACCAGCTCTCTACACTCCGGAGAGGAGGACACAACTCATCGGGTCAGGGGGCGCATTGCGGGATCCGGTATGTGGCTGTGCTGGATGGGACTCAGGGCCGCAGTCAATCATTAGTGTTTATTGAAATTGGATTAAATCGTCCCAACTCAATCATTAGTGTTTATTGAAATATTAAGAAAGAAATCGGGTAGATTTTGGGGGCGTCCAAGGAATGTACGAGGAGAACACGGCTCCTCTCGGACTCGGTCTCGACAAGATCAATGCCGTGAAGGAAGGTGGACAAGTTAGCACACTCCGAGGCGCGTACGGGTGGCAGGCTGGCAGCGGATATAGCCTAGGCGCTATATATGAGCGATAGGCTTGTGCGGGCAGCGGCCCACAGGTGGGCGCTTGCTTGGCCTTGGCTGATGCAAACACACGTGAGATTTGTTTTGGAAAAAAGAGGACCGGGTCCTCGTGTAGGACACGGAAAAAGGCAGCAGCAGAACGAATCGCAAAGGAAATCCATTGATAATTCATGTCAATTGGAAATAGCAAGGCTGTGGGAAGGCAAAAACTAGCACACTACTAGGAAAAACCTTACCAGTAGCGTGGGTTTTTGGACTACCAGTAGCGTAGGTTCCCACGCTACTGCTATGACGCTACAACTATTTTTTAGCAGTAGCGTGTGTTTTACCCACGCTACAGCTAAAAAATTAGTAGTAGCGCACCCAACCCATGCTACTACTTTTCCTAACCCACGCTACTACTATTCCTAAGTACTAGTACAATGCCCTTCTTCCCCCACACTACTGCTAAGTAATTAAAAAATAAAAAAATAAAAGTTAGATGAAATATTTATGGATGGAAATCAAGACACATCCAGTGCAAAGGTCACAGAACCATCTTAGCACTTACATTCTTAGCACTTGCAGCGTTCATGTATACAACATTAAAAATCTCAACTCAAAGAAATCATGAGATCCCATTTATACATCAGATGCACACTACCATCAAATAAACCTTCCCTAGCGTCCCACCACCAACCTAACCAGAACACTTCTCTAAATGTATCTACCAAGGCATCAAGGTCATTCACCTCGGCAATCTCCAGATGGTGGCATCGAGGTCCTCCACGTCGACAACCTCTGGACGATGGCGTCAAGGCCCTCCACCTCGGCGACCTCCGGCGTCATAATCACCTGGAGAATCATCTGTGTGACGCAGTCGCCGGGCTTCACGGCGAAGTCCATCTCCGAGTTGTTGAAGAACACGATGCCCACCGGGTCACTCTGTGCATTTTAAAACCGAACCGAAAAACCATACCGAAAATAAACCGAACCGAACGGAATTCATGATTTTTATGGTTTATGGTTTCGATATGGTAGGAACTTTTCATACCGTTTTGAATTTCGGTTTTTAGGGTATATACCGAAAAACCGAATGGTTAACCGAATAAACCGAAATAAAAATATGTATATTTCTTGAGGCAAACAATGATACAAGTAGTCATTTTTCTTGTATAAGAGTAAAATTTCCTGCAAAGAACATCCACTTTTTCTTGTAACGTAGTAATTTTTCTCTTGCAAAAATGCTAACCACGTCGTCCATAACCTTTCAAAACATGAATTGAGGTATGCATATATACTTATATAAAATTATATACCATTTGTATTTAAAAAGTATGTGTTTGAATTTATAAGTTTGTAAAATATAGTATGTCATTTCCAAATTCGCGTCAACTTTGGTTATTATGGTATATACCGAAACCATACCGAAATAATTTGGTATATACCGAAACCGAACCGTATTTTAATATCATACCGTATAAACTGAAGTATTAATACTGTACACACCGGAAAACCGTATAAACCGAACCATGCAAACCGAATAAACCGAACGCACAGAGTGACCACCGGGTTGCGGTAGTCCGCGACGATCACCCCTGCGCCCATGTCAGGAAAGTGAAAACTTCTTGTTAGTTCTTGTCCTTGTGTAGATCCAGTAGGGTATTTTCTTCATTTATCAATCTCTTTTAGTCTATTATGAATCTTCGAAACGGAAAGACACCTACTAAATGCATACCCTAGCTACATATACGAGTTCATGCTATCTTGTTCAACATTCTGTTCAACATTTATTGTTGCATGGATAGGGAAATAGACAACCAAAGACTTCAGAAAATCGATTCCCACTGTTTTTCAAAACAGGGAATAGGCAAAGTCTATTTCGAATTTTGATATTCCATGCCAACTTCAAGTATATATGCTACCATGTAATCTTGGAACGTGGATCAAAATGAGATTTCAAGCTTTGTCAACCTTACCATGATCAGTACTATATTCTCTAGGCTGCTCAACCTTTCCTTGTAGGGAGCATTTCTTTCACCTAGTATCTCGTTGCTGGGCGGGACAAGGCAAAGAAAAACACAGAAATTTGTTGTTACTAAATCATTAGCATTAATCAGTGCCTTTTGTTCTCGTTTGTTACAATATCAAGTTAGCTGATGTAAACAAAAGAAGCTAGACCAAACTAATACAGCTGCACCTTTAGATTATTTTTGATCTGTTACAAAAGAGGGTCAAATTCAGGGAAGGAAGTTATTTGCCTACACTACCCCAGGTAGTAGCTCCGCTGTGCGGGGGTCATGTGTCGGTTGATTCGCCGTGCAGGCCTATGCCCGTGGACCGTCCGGTGGCTATTGGGCAGCGGCAGGCGGCGATGGTCTAGAAGAGTTTTTGCAGTGCCATTGCAGTAGCTTACAGTGTTGATAAGGAACTAGTAAGTTCAAGGGTGCTCTATGCATTGACTTTAGGAATAGCTAGAATGCACACATATCAAATCGTGTCGGTGTCATTGCAAACGAAGGCATGACTAAAGAATTCAGACTTGGAATCATGTTGGATAAATATGTTATTTGCAATTACAAAATCACTTTCACAGTTTACAAAATTTGCCCGAGGGAAGGTTTACATACAAGTAAATCTATCAACCAATCAAGAAGCACAGAAAAGTTTAAAGAACAAACCTGCTTGAAGATCAAGCATCTGAATGAGCATAAATGTAATATTTACTCCAGCTACAGCAAATGGATATTCCCACAATGCTCTGCCACCATTTTCTTACAAAGGAGCTCCTCGAAGGATTTCTGCACAGAAAGTGCCTCATTGAGATGAATGAAAGGCCAAACATATAAAAATATAAATATTACCTATCTTAATAATTCGATAATAAATATTATGCATTGCCGTTATTATTGAAGGATCATTAGTTGTTCAATTTTCAAAGGAGGAAGGGTTCCATTGCTAGCTGAATAGATTCGTACAACTTTATATTACATAAGTCCTTAGATTCTTCCCTGCTCTAGCTAAAAGAAAATCTTTGAAGCCTAGCAATTGGCGAGAAGCAGCGATGAATCTGAACCAGCACTTCAGTAAAGGGAATTGTACTCATAGGATAGTTCTTAGCGAAGTAAAGTAAATTCTCCAAGGAGATAAAACCTCCACCCCTGTAATTCCAGCACAATATATGATTCCAGATCCAAAATTGAATTAAGAAATTATTTATTTCGTCAAGGGCGTGAGTGGGAATGAAGGAACAAAACAATACCTACAATCTGTGGATGGATCTTTCCCTTGCCAGCCCATCTCCTTCCATTGATCTAATACTAGTCCTAGAAGTTCAGTCCTAGGAAAACAAGCATGCCAAAGGGCTTTGAGTGCTTCCTAATGAATAAAAGGTGTGATGAATGGATTATCAAATGTAGCATCGAAATGTATGTTCAGGTTTGCTAGATCAATATAAACTATTAATAGTAATAGAAAACTAACTATAAGCAAGCATGTGTTGGTGCACTGCAGATCATTTGGGCAATTTACTCATGCCAAATATCACTTCCCTACTTCTACAGGCACGGTAAGTCCAACTAACTGATTTACTGAGTTACACACGTCCAACAAATCCTCATACCCCGGGGACATCATATTACTATGTTCTATTAAAGCAAACATGAGCACAACCATTTTGTTAGGTACCACACTATACAAGGTCAGACAACACTGGCCAGCCTTGTATGAGCACAGCCAATTCCACAGAGCAGTATTTCTTGGACCATCGTATTAGTCAGAAACAATTCATCCACGGAAGGATATATCATGTCGTAATCTAAGCACAAGTATAATATAATGAAACATGACAGTTGCACTCGCTGTGATTTCAGTTATCCTTTGCATTCATGTTTGAAAAGCAATCATGTGATTACTACATCAACAAATACCAAGCACTATTCACCTGAATCGGGGTCAGATCAAAGAAAATGTGCACGCCATTGTCCCTCCTCTGCACGGAGACGCTGGTTGTGGTGGCCGGAGAGGTAGCGCAAGGCGAGGAAGGAGCCGCCATTCTGCTCCATGCGGCTCGCGGGCGCTGCCCTCCCCCGTCCCCCCCCCCCTCTTCCTCTTCCTACAGTGCCTACCTACGCGCCACAATCAGCACGTGATCCCCATGGCAGGCTCGGGCCGCGGCTTGATCCTGCCGGGTGGGATCTGGTCCTTCCTGCTACCGGGTCGGACCTCCATGGAGGAGACGGTGACCATGGTG
>NC_041385.1:21704942-21711140 GCF_002162155.2 Triticum dicoccoides
GAGAAGAGCAGCGCGGCGGCGGTGGGTTTGAGGAATCGGTGAAGAATATGGAGTGTGCGTGTGGATTCGTGGGGTGGCGGCGGCGGCGAGGAGATCGTGGGGGAGGGGAGCTCGACCGAGGGGTCGGGGTGAGGTTCGCCAGAGAGATTTTCTTAGGGGTTCGCGAGAGAGAGAGTGATGGGTTGGGAGTGGATCAGGGTGGATGGTGCAGCGGTGGACACGCCTTAGTAGTAGCGAGGGGTGTCTCACGTGCGCTACACCTATTCACTTAGCAGTAGCGCAGTCAGTAAAACCCGTGCTACTACTATGGCCTGTCCGTTGGAGCTATTTACTAGTAGCGCGTTTTTTCTTCATGCACTACCTGTAATATTTACTAGTAGCGAGGGGTTAATACAACGCGCTACTAGTAATTAGCAGTAGCGTGGGTCAGAATAACGCGCTACTAGTAAGCATTTACCTATAAGCTATTTCCTAGTAGTGGCACCATGAGTTGAGCCTAGTATCTAGTACACGTGAGGACTAGAATGTTTTTTGGTTCGAACTGCTGCAGTACGCGGAGGCTGTTTGTGTACTTGGGGCATCGCGTGGAAAGTTTGGATAATTTTTCACAGGGTCAGTCATATGAAAACTATGGCGCCAATGGGTACCAGGTTTGAGGTGGAGAAATTCACGGAACTGAAAACCTTGGGTTATGATAGACAAGGGTGAAAGTTTTGATGGCACAACAGTGATGCTTGAAGGCGTTGTAGGAAGTCAGGCCAGCTAAGATGGAATTATCATGTGATGGATGGAAATTTGCGAAAGACGATTTGGGAACCTTGAGGGTGTCATACAATCGAACGAGTTCGACTGGGTTGGATTGGGCGGTCTGACGGGATCGACGTAAGTCAGTTGGTACAGAAGACGGTGATGGGATCGGCGACGACGACATAGGAGCGTGATACCGATGGTGACCGACTTCTGGGCGTGGAAACACGTGGCGCAGGCTTGAGGGCTTGTGTGGTTTCGACAAGACTATGGCGCGGGGTTTATTCAAGACGGTGCACATGTGAGCTTGAAGTCGACGGGGCGCAGGGTGGACTGATCATCTACCATGGAGTCATCACTAGTAGAAAAGGGGGCATTGGTCCAGGCCGGGTCAGCCCATTAGTCCCGGTTCAATCCAGAACCGGGACCAATGGGGGTATTGGTCCCGGTTCGTCTGGACCTTTTGGTCCCGGTTGGTGGGACGAACCGGGACCAATGTGCCTTGCTCCTAGCCCACAACCATTTGTCCCGGTTGGTGGCCTGAACCGGGACCAAAGGCTTCCCTTTAGTCCCGGTTCAAGCCACGAACCGGGACCAATTAATTGCCTATATATACCCCGCGAGCAGAGCACTCTCACTGCTCTGTTTTTCGTGGCCGGCGAGGAGAGAGCTTTGTGGTGCTCTAGCTCACCTCCTATGCACACGAGGTGTTCGATGGAATGCCCGAGCCACACTACTTAAGCTTTCTCCTCTCCAAGCTCCACCTCCAAGCTTCATTTTTCTCAATATTTGTCTAGGTTTAGCGGTCTGTCACGTCCCGTCCCCGTCTTCACCCCGTCGATCGCCCGCGCCGATCTCGTCTCCGGCACCACCGTGGTGAGCCTCTTGTTCTTATCTTCTTTCTGAAAGGAAAAAAAACTCTTACTTGTATGTTTATATAGATACTTGTATAATTTTCTTACTTTTATTATTGCATCTTATATAGTGCGATGGTTTTGGTATCCACCCCCGTCGGCCCTTGTCCTGTCTATGATTCAGATGTGGTATATATTATCTTTTCGTAACTATTGATTCATTTATTGTTTATGACAATTATGCCGACCAACGTGACATAGATTTTATTTATCTAGGAGGTTGTTGAACCGGAAATTCCAACCGACCCTATTGTCAAGAGGTTAAATTTAGTTGAAGAAGAAAACAATTTTTTGAAGGAAAAAATTAGAAAAATTGAGGAGGAGAAGATGATATTGGAGTTGCATGTTGCCGATGTCGTCGATGATCACAAGATCAAGATGGATGCAATGCGCTTGAAGATTAGAAAGATTAGAAAATATGCCATTCATACCGAGGCTTGGTATTATTATGCCGTTGGATCAGTTGTTACATTGGTTGCGATTATGATCGCATTTGTTTTCGCATTGAAATGTTTTACATAGTTTCAGTGTATGGTTTAATTAATTTAGATGCTCTGCAGAGCTTTATGTTGTTAGATGAGAACTATGTATGTACTTTGGTTTTAATGTGATGATGAACTTCTATTAATTTGGTCACTTAATTATCTATTCATGATGTTCTGTAATGATTTTTGACACACTTAATTATATATAATGCACGCAGATGAACCGGCAATGGATGTACGGTTCAAGACACACCTCCGAGTACATTAAGGGCGTGCATGATTTTCTCGAAGTGGCTGAGGCAAACAAGCAGAATGGTTTTATGTGTTGTCCATGCCCTATATGTGGGAATACGAAGTCTTTGACCGGAAAATCCTCCACACCCACCTGCTTTACAAGGGTTTCATGTCACACTATAATGTTTGGACGAGGCACGGAGAAATAGGGGTTATGATGGAAGACGGCGAAGAAGAAGAGTACGATGACAACTATGTGCCCCCTGAATACGGTGATGCTACTGAAGATCAAGTGGAACGAGACGATGTGCACGATGATGCTGCAACGGGCGAAGCTGCTGAAGATCAAGAGGAACCAGACGATGTGCCCGATGATGATGATCTCCGCCGGGTCATTGTCGATGCAAGGACGCAATGCGAAAGTCAAAAGGAGAAGGTGAAGTTCGATCGCATGTTAGAGGACCACAAAAAAGGGTTGTACCCCAATTGCGAAGATGGCAACACAAAGCTCGGTACCGTACTGGAATTGCTGCAGTGGAAGACAGAGAATGTTGTGCCTGACAAAGGATTTGAGAAGCTACTGAAAATATTGAAGAAGAAGCTTCCAAAGGATAACGAATTGCCCGACAGTACATACGCAGCAAAGAAGGTCGTATGCCCTCTAGGATTGGAGGTGCAGAAGATACATGCATGCCCTAATGACTGCATCCTCTTCCGCAGTGCGTACACGGATCTGAACGCAATGCCCGGTATGCGGTGCAATACGGTATAAGATCAGACGAGATGACCCTGGTGATGTTGACGGCGAGCCCCCCAGGAAGAGGGTTCCTGCGAAGGTGATGTGGTATGCTCCTATAATACCACAGTTGAAACGTCTGTTCAGAAACAGAGAGCATGCCAAGTTGATGCGATGGCATAGTGAGGACTGTAAGAAAGACGGGAAGTTGAGAGCACCCGCTGACGGGTCGCAGTGGAGAAAAATCGAGATAAAGTACTGGGATGAGTTTGCAAGTGAGCCAAGGAACGTATGGTTTGCTTTAAGCGCGGATGGCATTAATCCTTTCGGGGAGCAGAGCAGCAATCACAGCACCTGGCCCTTGACTCTATGTATGTATAACCTTCCTCCTTGGATGTGCATGAAGCGGAAGTTCATTATGATGCCAGTTCTCATCCAAGGCCCCAAGCAACCCGGCAACGACATTGATTTGTACCTAAGGCCATTAGTTGAAGAACTTTTACAGCTGTGGAATGGAAACGGTGTACGTACGTGGGATGAGCACAAACAGGAGGAATTTAACCTAAAGGCGTTGCTGTTCGTGACCATCAACGATTGGCCCGCTCTCAGTAACCTTTCAGGACAGACAAACAAGGGATACCACGCATGCACGCATTGTTTACTTGACACCGATATTATATACCTGGCAAGCTGCAGGAAGAATGTGTACCTGGGCCAGCGTCGATTTCTTCCGACCAACCATCAATGTCGAAAGAAAGGCAAGCATTTCAAAGGCGAGGCAGATCACCGGAAGAAGCCCGACATGCGTACCGGTGATCACGTACTTGCTATGGTCAATGATTTACACGTAATCTTTGGAAAGGGTCCCGGCGCACTAGCTGTTCCGAGTGACGCTGGGGGACACGCACCCATGTGGAAGAAGAAATCTATATTTTGGGACCTACCCTACTGGAAAGACCTAGAGGTCCGCTCTTTGATCGACGTGATGCACGTGACGAAGAACCTTTGCGTGAATCTACTAGGCTTCTTGGGCGTGTATGGGAAGACAAAAGATACAGCGGAGGCACGGGAGGACCTACACCGTTTGCACGAAAAAGACGGCATGCCTCCAAAGTAGTATGAAGGTCCTGCCAGCTATGCTCTTACCAAAGAAGAGAAGGAAATCTTCTTTGAATGCCTGCTTAGTATGAAGGTCCCGACTGGCTTCTCGTCTAATATAAATGGAATAATAAATATGGCAGAAAAAAAGTTTCAGAACCTGAAGTCTCATGACTGCCACGTGATTATGACGCAACTGCTTCCGGTTGCATTGAGGGGGCTTCTACCGGAAAACATCCGATTAGCCATTGTGAAGCTATGTGCATTCCTCAATGCAATCTCTCAGAAGGTGATCGATCCAGAAATCATACCAAGGCTAAGGAGTGATGTGGTGTAATGTCTTGTCAGTTTCGAGCTGGTGTTCCCACCATCCTTCTTCAATATCATGACGCACGTCCTAGTTCATCTAGTTGACGAGATTGTTATTCTGGGCCCCGTATTTCTACACAATATGTACCCCTTTGAGAGGTTCATGGGAGTCCTAAAGAAATATGTCCGTAACCGCGTAGGCCAGAAGGAAGCATCTCCATGGGCCATCAAACAGAGGATGTCATCGGGTTTTGTGTTGACTTCATTCCTGGCCTTAAGAAGATAGGTCTCCCTAAATCGCGGTATGAGGGGAGACTGACTGGAAAAGGCATGCTTGGAAGGGACTCAATAATATGCAGGGATGGATATTCTTGGTCTCAAGCACACTACACAGTTCTACAGAACTCTACCTTGGTGACCCCGTATGTCGATGAACACAAGAACAGTCTGCGCTCCAAACACCCGGAGCAGTGCGACGACTGGATTACATGTGAACACATCAGGACTTTCAGCAGTTGGTTGGAAGCATGTATCAGAGGTGACAACACTGTTTGTGATGAGCTGTATTTGTTGTCCAGGGGACCATCTTTGACTGTATTGATTTGGAAAGGATACGAGATAAATGGGAATACATTTTACACGATTGACCAAGATCAAAAGAGCACCAACCAAAACAGCGGTGTCCGCTTTGATGCAACAACCGAGAGGGGAAAGGACACATATTATGGTTACATAGTGGACATATGGGAACTTGACTACGGAGTAGATTTTAAGGTCCCTTTGTTTAAGTGCAAATGGGTCAATCTGTCAGGAGGCGGGGTACAGGTAGACCCACAGTACGGAATGACAACAGTGGATATGAAAAATCTTGGGTACACTGACGAACCGTTCGTCCTAGCCAATGATGTAGCACAGGTTATCTATGTGAAGGACATGTCTACCAGACCGAGAAAGAGAAAAGATAAGGAAGCGAATACATCATACGATGAGCCAAAGCGCCACATAGTTCTTTCAGGAAAAAGGGACATCGTGGGAGTGGAGGACAAGACAGATATGTTTGAAGATTATGAAAAGTTTGATGAAATTCCTCCCTTCAAAGTCAAGGCTGACCCCAGCATCCTGATAAACGATGAAGATTATCCATGGTTACGGCGCAATAAGCAAATGACACAAGCGAAGAAAAAGTGAAGACTTTCTCCCGCAACTATTATGATGATACCATGCCAACTTTGTAACTGACGAGTATGATACCATTGCCCGTTTTGTACATGCACATGCTATGTGGGTCAATTTATGATACCATGCCAACTTTCAACTTTTTCAGAGTTCATTTGAAATGCTTTAATGTCTTATGTTTCGGCCCTCGTAATAATTAAAAATAGCAACAATAAGTATTTTGTTGTAAGTAGAAACAAAATAAAATAAATAAAGCAAGAAAAAAACAAAAAAACAAAAAAAGTGTTTTCAAATTTGAAAACTAATGGCACTAACAGAAAGTTTATAATTTTCCTAAAACTAAAAGCAAAAACAATTAAAAAATAAAGCAAAAAACAAAAGAAAATAAATAATGCAGAAAACAAAAGAAAAATACAACAATAAGTATTTTGTTGTAAGTAGAAACAAAATAAAATAAATAAAGCAAGAAAGAAAACAAAAAAACAAAAAAAGTGTTTTC
>NC_041385.1:21711374-21711984 GCF_002162155.2 Triticum dicoccoides
CGAAAGAAAATAAATAATGCAGAAAACAAAAGAAAAAAACAACAATAAGTATTTTGTTGTAAGTAGAAACAAAATAAAATAAATAAAGCAAGAAAGAAAACAAAAAAACAAAAAAAGTGTTTTCAAATTTGAAAACTAATGGCACTAACAGAAAGTTTATAATTTTCCTAAAACTGAAAGCAAAAACAATTAAAAAATAAAGCAAACACCAAAAGAAAATAAATAATGTAGAAAACAAAAGAAAAAAACTGGAAAAAAAATAAATATAGCAACAATAAGTAAAGAAAACAAAAAAACAAAAAAAATGCCTCCTACTGGGCCCCCACGGCCTGAATACGACTAGAAACCCTACTATGGGCCAGGATTCAGGCCCGCAGTAGGCCTAGAAGGCCCATCAGGCAAAGCAATAGCAAGTAGACCCGAAAGCCTGCGGTGGAGAGGAGCTCGAGAGGGGTGCGGCAGTGGGGCTTATAAACCACTGCGCGCCCCTCTCGACTAGCGAGGTGGGACTAAACTTTGGCCCCGAGGCGGGCAGCACAGAGGCCTTTGGTCCCGGTTGGTGGCACCAACCGGGACTAAAGGGGGAGGCATTAGTCCCGGTTGGTGCCAC
>NC_041385.1:21712972-21724051 GCF_002162155.2 Triticum dicoccoides
CCCTCCCGCCGCGCCCCTACCCGACAAATTAACTCTCTCGAAGCGTTGTTGTGTCGAGGCGACCCCAAACCCTAGAGAAGCAGCGTTAAGGCCACTAACATGATTCGTTATTGTGATTAGCTGGCTAGTTCTACGTTTGCCATCTGTACCATATATAAACATGTTATAAATATTTGCAGAAACTATGGAGCACTGCCGAGACGAAGAAATAGAAGCGATATTGAGGGACATAATCGCAAATGGAAGGGATGAAGTTGCGTCATTTCTCCTCGACTCCGTTGGTCAGCTGGAAGAACGGGGTGAAGAAGAGGGCTATGTTCATGATGGCTTCGGCCCATTAATGCCGGTACAAGAACAGGACTATGTTCATGCTGGCTCCGATGACACAATGGAGGAACAAGAAGGAGACCGTGCTGACTGCTCCGGTGACCGAACCGATCCCGGCCAGGTATATATATATTAGTTAAGCCCGTGCTGACTAGTTAATTGATGCTTCCATTGTTTTGGTATATGTACACATATTAATTACTCTCGTCTTTCTTCCTTATAATTTCTAGCCCTCCGGATCGAGCACAACTTCGGTAAGGAGATGA
This sequence comes from Triticum dicoccoides, assembly GCF_002162155.2. Lineage (NCBI taxonomy): Eukaryota > Viridiplantae > Streptophyta > Magnoliopsida > Poales > Poaceae > Triticum > Triticum dicoccoides. The sequence goes on from NC_041385.1 coordinate 21,713,566, forward strand.
GGCCCGAAGAAAAAGTTGAGCTCGGATGAAAAGTTTGAGATCATAGAAATCGCGCCCGGCGGCGAACCGATTGAACCCATCCGGACAAGGAAGGCATTTTCTTCTCAGTGCGGGGTTCTTGTTAGGGACAAGATCCCGATCAGCATCCAGCAATGGTATAAGCCTAAGAAGGAAGACCTTGAGGTGTCTTATGTCAATGATATGCAAAAAGAAGATCTTTGGACTCAGCTGGAGGCAAATTTCACCCTACCGCCAGAGGAGGATCCGGAGAAGCCAGTTAAAGAGGAATTAATCAAGTCTTGTGCTCTTAAGAATATGGCAACCCTAATGAGGAGGTGGAGGAAAGAGCTGAACCAGTTTGTCAAAAATAAAAAGACACCAGAATTCATCGGCAAATATGAGAAGATCAAAGATCACTGGCCCGCATTTGTGGCCCACAAGACATCGGAAAAGAGTAAGAAGATGTCGGAGACAAACAAGAAAAATGCTGCGAAGAAGACGCTTCACCATCGCAAGGGGTCAGGTGGCTACCTGCAAGCCCGACTTAAGTGGTCCAAGGCTGAGAATGATCTGCTTGAAAAAGGGATCGAACCAGAGACAATGAGATGGCCAGACCGTTGCTGGACTTGGTTCTTCGGGTCTGGCGGAACCTTGGACCCTGTAATAGGGTTTTGCCAGTGGACGGACGAGCAACTGGAAATACCAGTCAAGAACCTTCGACACTATATCGATGCAGCACAGCGAGGGACGTTCCTTCCAAACAGGGAGAAGGACGAGCTCACAATGGCCCTTGGGAATCCTGAGCACCCTGGACGGACACGAGGCACGCCAGGCTCCATTCCGTGGAAGGTTGGTTTTCCGGACGCAGGGGGTTACAAAACCCACGAGAGGAGGAAGAAACTGGAGCAGGACCAACTGCAGGCGCTGCACGAAAGGGTAATGGGGCTAGAGGATCGAGAAGAGGAACGAGAAGCAGCAGATCGCAGCAAACGACCTGCCGAAGCTTCCCCCAAAGCTACCCCGCCATCTCAGCGAAGAAGCAGCGTGGCCTCCACCGAGCTGCTTCAGCTGGAGCATGTCTTGACGGCTCCTGCCAGCTATCCCGTGGATGGTATCACGGAGTCTCAAAATTGCCACATGATGGCACGATGGATGACTTTGAAGGTCAAGGCGGCTGTTGGCCAAGTTTATCCTAGTGGACCCGGCACAACTTATCACTGTCAGCCGATTCCAAAAGGATATGCTAAGGTGATGGTGGATGAAATAACGGAGGGATTTGAGGACCTCGTGCTTGACCACCCTACCAGTGAAGGGGAGACTAGGCTGGGTTCTGCTCTGAAGACTCCATGCCTATGGAAGAAGGAGCTCATCAACCTTCTGATCTGGATACCTCCGCCTCCTCCTCCTGCTCCGGCGAGTCAGGGCACTCCGCCTCCTGCAGCGCCTCCTCCTCCGGTGAGTGACGATCAGGGCACGCGTGGCGGCACTCCGCCTCCTTCTCCGGCGCATGGCGGCACTCCGCCTCCTTCTCCGCCTGCGCCGACGCTCCTGAGCAGCCAGCAGCATCCTCCTTCTCTGCCTCGCCAGCAAGGGCAGAAGAGACCCGCCGCCGCCTCGGCTGCTCCGGCGCGTCGTACTCCTTCTCCTCCGCCTTGTAAGCAAGCACGAAAGAAGATAGACGCCGCAGCCGCTCCGTCTGCTCCGGTGTCTAGCAGCACAATCAGAGGCGGGAGGTAATACAAATACGGTCCATCATCTCTCAAGCCTCTAGAGAAGTTACCGTACGAGAGATCCGAGGAGGAAAACGATACGATTGTGCGGACCCACGTGAAGGAGTTCTTTGAAGGGGTGAAAGCAAAGAGACATCCACCTCCGGAGTAGAAGGTAGATCCGGTGAAAGCAAAGCGCACTATCGATGCCCTGAGGAAACCACCAAAGTCTCCGCTGAGAACCAACTATGAGCGCATTACTGAACAGACATATCTCCAAGCCCAGCGGTCGGGAACTACTGTCAGTGCTAAAAGGTCAAAAGAATGAGCAAAGGGGAAAAAATTGCCCAGCTCGGCGAACAAGCACAGCAATCGTGCCCCCCCCCACTCAATGTGTCTAATGCTCCGGGGATGGTGGCCGGTTATGGCAATCTTGACGATTACCTGCCTAACGATGCACTTCCTGATTTCTTGGAGGTGGACGGACACAGATATGAGTACAGGAAGCCTCTCGTCAAAGATGAAAAATCTCTGACAACAATGATGCGAAGATTCCATAATTGGTACATGGAAACCTGCAGAGAGTCTGAGGATAAGAATGCTTTGTATCTGCATATTAAAGAGGAGCACGATCTCGTTGCAAATGATCTGTTGACTGTTCCGTTTGAGGAGTTCTTCGAGTTCTTCAATCAAAAGGCCCTCGATAAATTAATGGTCTTTTGCTACTGCCTGTAAGTACTATTTCTGTCATTAAGTCTCTATATATAGCTCGGCTCTTTTATTGCATGTATTTATAATTAATTATCCTCAATATATTATGCAGATTGAAGATCGTCGAGTTCAAAAAACAAGAAATTTATGATATTGGGTTCATTAACACAAATATCATATATGTATTTCTGGTTGAAAAGAACGTCAAAGAGGCCGAGGACAACTTGCTACAATCGTTGATCAAAAATCAAAACAAAGATACCATACTCTTTTCTTACAACGGCCCGTGAGTGTTACTGTCGTGTGCACATTCGGTTTCCCTTATTACTCAAGCGAGCTTATAGTAATGTAATTGATGAGTTATGCATGCGTGCGCAGGTACCACTATATTCTTCTGGAGATTAAGCTTGAGCGTGGACTAGTAACCGTCTTAGACTCGAGACGGAAAGATCCCAAATCCTATGCGGACATCACTGAAATGCTCAGCAAGTAAGTTCAATCGATCATTATCGCACCATATCGGCAACTTTTTGTTCATTTCCTGATATCTCAAGTAATAATAATTATTTTCTTTGTCTTGCAGGGTTTGGAAACAGTTCACCGCAGAAGCTCTGGGACTGCCGAAGGAGCTGACATATAAATACCCAAAAGTAAGTACTACTGGCTAGCTAGTTGCGCGCATCTCCCGTTGATTCTATAGCTATACTTTCATCAATGCCATTTATAATGCTTCATTATCAGTTTGATTGACCTCTATTTCTCGTAAAGTGCTTGTGGCAGGAGGAAGGGAATGATTTCTATGGATACTACGTGTGCGAGTTCATCCACACCGCGACTTTGAAAAACAAGCGGGGCTACTCTAGAAGACAATATGAAGTGCGTAAGCAATAATTTTCACAATTTCATTTTATTACACCATCATTTATGTTGAGTTTTATTCATATATATGTATTAATTAACCCCCTTCTTCAAATTAGACATGGCAGATGCGGGATGAACTCCTAGAACCAGATCGCATGAAAGCAATTCAAGAGGAATTGGCGGGATTCTTTCTTGACCACGTCATCAGTAAAGCCGGAGAATACCATGTGGAAATTGATTTCAAATGCTAGGGGTTTGTAATTAAGAGATCTTATACATATTGTACATGTATGTAGCCAGTAGCGTCGGATACATGATACGAAAACTTGTTGTTCGACCAATCTCTCGGAGAAGGAGAGGTCGATCGATCACTTCTCTCGGTATGCATGACGAACTTCTGTACTGAATGGTTCTCTCGATCACTTATGTATATATAGTACATAACGTCGACCAAGCACGGACATAAGAGAGGAGACTTCTCTCTATTAATTAGCTAGCTAACACAATATATGAAACACCTAAATTAACCCCCCAAAACCCCCAACCTCCCCTCCTTTCAAAAAAAAAACCCAGCCACTGGAATGCTGACGCGTGGATGCCTTTTGGTCCCGGTTGGAGCCACCAACCGGGACCAAAGGCCCCCTCACTGGGCTCGGCGCACAGGGCCACGTGGAGGCACATTGGTCCCGGTTCTGGTTTGAACCGGGACTAATGGGTGGAGGTATTAGTAACGGCCCATTAGTCTCGGTTCATGAACCGGGACTAAAGACCCTTATGAACCGGGACTATTAGGTGTTTTTCTACTAGTGCATGTTGAAGGTGGAGCTGGATTGAGAGGCTACGGTGTAAGGATCCAGGGAATCGAAGCCTATTCAGAAAGGGGAAAAGCGAGTGACACGTAATTTGGACTGGAAGCCAGTGGTCTGATGGAAGCGTGAAACTCGTCATCGGTCGGTGATGATCGGTGGTACTCTGCAGTGGGGGTTGAGTGGTATGGTTTTACAACCTTGAGACTCGACCGGGACAGCGGAGGCTCGACGCGGTAATAGCGGCGAGGCGTGCGGTACGCACGGGGCATGGAGACGGGCCAGGGCTCTGGTGGTCATACAAGTGGTGAGACAACTGTGAATTTGACTCGGGATGACTACAAGCAATGGTGAAATTTCTTCAAGTTTCAGACAGGCGATCAAGAAAGGAGCGGTGATGTTGAGTTCAGGTAACTCTTATGTGCGACACCCAGTATGTGAGTTGTTCACTTTCACGCAGGTCAGTGATTGGTGTGTGATGGTGTTGGACTGATACTCTGAAAGTTGGGAGCACAAACTAGAGTAACAAGGAACTTAATTTTGCTCGAGTGTTGACCGTGGTCAAGAAAAGAAGGGACTACAAGTTGCAGGTGGAGTCACATGTAGTCTTTGGAGTAGCAGCGGTGCTCATGGGATAAGCTCAAATCCAATGTACATGGAAGTTTGACCATGGACGAACTCAACGTGGTGGAGAATATTCGCCAAGGTGGAGTTTGTTGGAGTTGTGTCGAATATAGTGTACGAGGTAGGTTACAGTTTGATTTGTAGTTGTATTGTGTTTAGATAGGATATGGAGTCGTGTCCTAATAGGACACTTGTATCCTAGGCCTCTCTTATATAGCGAGGGTAGACACACGATGTAACATATGCCAACATAATAGCACCGGAACACAGGGGAAGCCGGCGGCATGTACCGGTGTCCAGGGCGACCGGGTGCGGTATTGTAGTGGTATCATGGGGAGGAGCCCCCATAGTCAGACCCCGGAGATGTAGCCATATCGGTGAACCTCGTTAACAAATCTTGGTGTCGTGCTCGTGTGATTGCTTGATCCTCGGATGATCAACGGCATGCCTCAGATTTATTCTAACAGTGGCAAATCCAGATGTGTACTTAAAATATGGTGCCTTTTTCCAATTACCTCGACCTATGACTGTGATACGTGTACTCTTCTCATTTTTCTTATTGCGCTATCATACCTCACGTCGCTCACAATCAGTCCAAGATACATTGCATGAAAATTTCACACTAGTTAAGTCGCCTTTCAATGCTAAATATTCCTACTATGGCATCGCCAACGGTGAAAATGCCGGGACATGCCGGTGCTGTGTGAGTACAACTTGGTGGAAGGCGCAAGTCTTGTCGTGACAGAGTGCTCACGGTTGGCTGATCCATCACCATGTGGGTGTTTATTGAAGTCATACAAAATGATTTACGATCCATGCGCCCTGTGCACTTAGATTCTAGTCCAAAGGGCTTCAAGCCAGCTCATATAGGATACAGAAGGGATCACACATCGTACCAGTCATATAGGAAAGCATCTGGCTTGTTTGTTTCACTCCAATATCTCATAGAAGTAGTATATCTAGCTAAATAGTCCATTAAGTCTAAGACTTTGCCTTTCACCTAAAGCTATAGCTCTCACACGTTGTGATGGACTATATATAGACGAGCCAACATGCGTGCCTAGATATCATTTGATGGTCATGTAGTCATGAGTATATTACTGCACTCGGCACTCCCTGCAATTTCGTTCGAGCTAGTCATACCTGGTTTCTATTTCTCTTCATTTCACATGAAGAATGCATGCATTCATCCCATGTATGATCCACATACACCAGGAAATTAAACCGGCTGTTGCTGCATTTTCGCCTCGTGTTCTGCACTGGTCCTGCTAGCCAAGTCAGTGTGCAAGATATCAAGCCTAGAAACTTCAGGCTATGTTCATTTATTTACACATCAGTATGCTCGTCGAGAGCAGCTATGTACTTCTTTTTTTAAAAAAAAAGGAGGATGACCCCCGGCCTCTGCATCTGGGAGATGCATATGACCACTTTATTGATTATTCTCGAAGACCTTACAAAGTATTACAACAATATGTCCGAATCCGTTATCTTGGCAACATATGCCACTACTCCTATCCATATGATGAAGGGGTGCTATCTGGGCCAAATACGCGGACCACTCACCTAAGCCTATCATCAAAAGCCAGAAGCCCCAGCCGAGCCACATACCGGGTCTGGGGCATAAACTGGTCTGACGCACTCACATGTGTCGTCGCCGCCATTTTCCACTGGTCCGTCTTCAGAGCGGATATTGAGGCTTCTACCTTGTTAGGCCACTCTGCCATCGACGCCACCATGACGCCAGACAACTGCCTCCACCTGCGCGAGTCCATCACCGCGCATCGGCCGCTGAGTCTCCACCGCACCACGCCGCCGAGATCCGTCGTCATCAATGTGTAGGATGAAGCACCACTCCACCAAAAAAGGCGCCCACTAGTCCCTCGATCCTCGGCTGCTGTCACCGATCCCATACTGAGCCCGCCACCACACTGCCCTCAAGGCGACGCCTTCAAGACGGTCACGGCGCCAAGGACGCCGCCGCCGCCCACCGGAGTTAGGTTTTCACCCGAGAAGCAAGGTGGTGGGGTGTGGAAGGGCAGACCTCGACCGACGTCTCCATGAAGAAATCGGCGCCCGCGGACGTCGTCGTCATCGCGGCCGGCTGGAGCCGAGCAGGGGTTTCCCCCAATCTGGATCCCGACCACCAGAATCACCCGCACCCCAGAGGCAGGCCAGACGCCTGCACAGCCAGGGACCGTCGAGGGTGAAATGCACCGAGCAGGGGAAGATGGCCAACAGCCAGATCTGACGCCGCCAGCCACAAGGGCAGCCACGCGAGGTCCCAGCCCACCGAAGATCCGCCGGCCACCCGACCAGATCGCCGGCACCGCGCCCACCCCACTGCTCACCGCAGGTGACAAGGGGGCTCGCCGGGCCGCCGCCCAGATCCAAGACCCTCCGATGTGAACCAGAGCAGCGCATGCCCCGCCGCCGCAGTCCCCCGCTGCGCCATGGGCCTTGCCCGGCGGCAGCCTCGTGCGGCGGCGAGGGGGAGAGGGGAGGGAGAGGGGCTACTCCGGCGAGGGGGGAGTTGCCCCCGAGACGCCCACTAGGGGCGGCGCGGGGGACGGGACTCCGACGTGGGTTTCGTGGGCCACCTTCTTCAAAGACCTTCAGTGGCTGGATATTGACAGTTATTATTTCTCGCATATTGACAGTTGACAGGGATAGGATTTCGCAGCTTGCACTCGTGGCCTTTGCTGCTATTTTTGACGGAAATTAGATATTTTCGACAAAAAAGTAAGTAGTTTCAATAGATTACATCGCTGATGCCTGAGTACATGCATCACAGCCTTTTTATCTTTATATCTACTCCCTCCGTCCGGAATTACTTATCACAAAAATGGATGTATCATTGTATCTACAACTAAAATACATCTACATACATTTATTTCTTGGACGAGTAATTCCGAACGGTATATAGCACCCCTGATTACATGCACATGTTGTTGTTAGCCTATCAACTAATCTCACGCCTCACACCACCACTCCTGGGATCACATGACTCAACCAAATCACTTGGCTGCCTACTCACACGATCCTGCATGTACACGAGAAACCAACCATTTTTTGTTGATCGGATCACTCGGTCCGCACTCCATACCGATATTGCTAATCTGATCACTCGGTCCACACACCATACCGATATTGCTAACCGGATCACATGCCGTGATGCTTCCAGAGGGTGTCGGGGTCGCCATGCGAGTGCCAGCGATGAAGAGGAAGGAGGAAATTGTGGCGGCAGTGAGGGAAGCGATGGTTGGCCAAGCAAAGGCGCCGAGGTAAGAGCTAAGGTGGCGGCGCTGCAAAAGGCGGCCGAGGAAGCTCTTCTTGAGGGGGGTGCTGCCGCGACCGCTCTGGATGAGCAGGTGCGCAAGTGGACATCCGGCGAGTATTGCTAGTTGTCAGCAAACCTACCAATACATCTCGCTCCTTCTGTCTGTGTGCACCGTGATGATGATGTGTCTTTTTTAAGAAATAAAAATATCTCTCTTCTTCAACGTGGTTGTACGATATTTTTTAGAGTGGATTTTCAATTGTATATTTGTGGGGGCTATTTTGCATACAATATGTCAACATGGCAACAGTCAAGCGCCACAAGCAGGTGAACACTGGTCTGGGCAAGTTAGAGCTCTCGATGAACAACTTATATAGTTTTAGGGCTAACTTGACACATCCAAAATTGTCATTGGATCTATGAGTATGATACACTTACTCTTCTGAAGTTTTCTTATTGTGCTATTAAATCTCACTTCACCCACATTCAGACCAAGATATATTGCGTTTTTTCATGCTTCCAACTAGTTAAGTCACCTTCGTTAGTTGGCTGGTGGGGCAGCGACTGTGGTGCTCACCAACGGTGAGCCAGACACGGGAAAGTATGAGAAGCTGATGAACATGATGTCGGGATATGCCGGTGCTGCGCGAAGGCGTAAATGGCGTCACCAATGAATGGTCACCGCCGGCTGAGCCACCACCACGGGGATGTTTATTGAAGTTATACAAAATGATTTACAATCCATGCGCCCTTTGTAGTTAGACTCTAGTCCAAATGGCTTCCAGTCAGCTAATACAGAACGTATCACACATCGTCATTTGAGTGGCCAATTTCTAGCCACGGATTCTTTGATCGCACCAATCATATAGGAAAACGCCTGGCTTGTTTGTTTCACTCCAATATATCATAGAAGTAGTATACACTAGTAGAAAAACCCCTATTAGTCCCGGTTCGTAAGGGCCTTTAGTCCCGGTTCATGAACCGGGACTAAAGGGTCGTTACTAATGCCTTCCTCCTTTAATCCCGGTTCTAACACGAACCGGGACTAAAGGCCGCGGCCACGTGGAGCTCCACCTTTAGTCCACGTGAATCGTCATTTTATGATTTATTTTTTCGAATTTTTTTATTTTAAAATTTCTGAATTATTTTAACCTCTAATCTCTAATCACCACCCCTCATCACTGCTCAATTTATCCTCTAATCTCTAATCACCCTTCATCATTCCAAACCATCTAACTTCCCGAACGGTCACCCATCCTCCCACTCCCCCAGCCTGAGCACGCTTAACTTCCAGGTTCTATTCTCCCTCGTTTCCAAGTCTGCATTTGTTGTTTTCCTGACAATAGTAAGATGTCAATCCTATTAACCCTCAGCAATTTTGTTTGAGCATGAAGTGACACATTTCACTGTTTGAGTTTGAAACTATTGTTTTAAAAAACAATAATTATTTAGTAACACTAATATTTCTTGAATAATTAGTTTGACCATTGTTTGACCACAGTTTGACCAGATTTGACCAAAATTCAAAATAACTGAAATAATTATTTAGTAACACTAATATTCTAGAATAATTAGTTTGACCATTGTTTGACCACAGTTTGAAATATTTTCTATTTTTTCCACTCTAGATCTTAAAAGCCCCGTATCTTTTTTTTCTGTTAGGTTTTTGCTGATTTTGAAAAATGTTTAACGGGGTTCCCCCTGTTAAATGTTTAACGGGGTCCCCCCTGTTAAATTTGCAAATAAAGTCGAAATTCATATTTGTAATTTTCCCAACAACTAGACCATATATCACATGGGAAACTTATTTTCTTTTACTTTTTTGACATTTTCATCATTTTTTTTATTTTTTTTTTAAAACTGAAAAGGCGATGGGGGGGGTGGAGTTTGAAAATGGGACCTTTAGTACCGGTTCGTGCCATGAACCGGTACTAATGCCTCAAACCCCATTAGTACCGGTTCGTGGCACGAACCGGAACTAAAGGTCTAATCCTTTAGTCCCGGTTGGTGCCACAAACCGGGAGTAATGGGCATCGCACCCTTTAGTCCCGGTTCATGGAACCAACCGGGACTAAAAGGTCCAGACGAACCGGGACAAATGGCCCACATGGCCCCTGGGCGCACGAACCGGGACTAATGCCCCCATTAGTCCCGGTTCTAGACTGAACCGGGACTAATGGGCTAACCCGGGGTGGACCAAAGCCCTCTTTTCTACTAGTGATATGTAGCTAAATAGTCCACTAAGTCTAAGACTTTGCGCTTCCACTTAAAGCTATAGCCCCCACACGTTGTGTTGGACTATATATAGACTAGCAAACATGCGTGCCTAGATGATCCGATGGCCATGTATCTAGTCATGGGTATATTACTGCACTCTGCGTGCAATTTCGTTCGTGCTAGTCATACTCTGTTTCTCTTTCACTTCACATCACATGAAGAATGCATGCATGCCGCCATGCGTGAGACTCATACATCAGGAAATTAAAGTGTGTACTGCG